>NC_060278.1:86318059-86671628 GCF_021613505.1 Equus quagga | reverse complement strand
GTAGGCAAAGAAAGGTAAACGATAAAGTTTAAAAAAAAAAAAAAAAAGAACTGGAGAAATGGGAAGATGAAAGAAAAGGGTTGAGAAGAAACCAAAAATAAAAGGCAAGTGGGTCAAAAGACACAGGAAGAAGGGAAAAAAAGAAGAAGAATACAAAAAAACAAAAAAGTTAGAAAACACAGGAGAAATTTCTTTAGACTGGCCTAGAAATTTAGCACACATTCTAGCAGGAATTCTGGCTGAGGGGATGGGTGGATTAGCAGGTGGGACCTAACCTCTGTACTTCCTCATTGCATTTACTCCAACCATTCCCTCCATCTGGAATGTTCTTCCTACCATCTTTGCCAAACTGAACTCCTGAATCTTCAAGGACATATTCAAATGCTATAGCTTCTAGAAGCTTCCAAGATTTCTCCCAGTTAGAAGTTCTCTCTCAAAAACTCCTGTAAAAGGGTCGGCCCTGTGGCCCAGTGGTTAAGTTCGCATGCTCCGCTTCGGCAGCCCGGGGTTTCAAGGGTTCGGATGCCGGGCGCAGACATGGTACCACTCATCAGGCCATGTTGAGGCAGCGTCCTACATGCCACAACTAGAAGGACTCACAACTAAAATATACAACTATGGACTGGGGGGATTTGGAGAGAAAAAACAAAAAAAAAAAAGATTGGCAACAGTTGTTAGCTCAGGTGTCAATCTTTAAAAGAAAAAAACTCCTTTAAACTTCCAGAGCACTTTATCATACTTCACCTGTAGCAATTAACAGTCAACTTTTTTTTTTTAAGATTTTATTTTTTTCCTTTTTCTCCCCAAAATCCCCTGGTAACATAGTATATTTTTAGTTGCGGTTCTTTCTAGTTGTGACATGTGGGATGCTGCCTCAGCATGGCTTGACGAGCTGTGCCATGTCCATGCCCAGGATCCGAACCAGCGAAACCGAGGGCCGCCGAAGCAGAGCGCAAGAACTTAACCACTTGGCCACGGGGCGGGCCCCAACATTCAACCTTATACCCTGGGTATCGGTATACATACATTTCTGTCATTCATTCTGCAAGTACTATTTGTGCCAGGCCTATTACAGAGACACAAGGGAAATACAGATAAGTAACACACTGTCCCCTGGCTCATAAGGTCTCAATTTCATGAATGAGAGTAGCTTCAGGTGTGATACATCACCAGAGTACAACTCAAGAAGTAGAGCAAAGTACAGAGAAGATCAAAATTAACTCTGCTTATAGAATGATCAGATAAGCTTCATTTAGGAGGTGGCATTTAAACTGGTTTGAAATGATGAATAGGAGTTTGTCAGGTAAAGGGGGCAAGGATCTGAGAGAGCTTTCTACTCAGAGGGAATAGTCAAAATAAAGTCATTGTACTGAGCAGGAGCACAGGGAAACTGGGTGTTAAGCACTGTGCTGTTGAAAGAAGGCAGTAAACTGAGGTGGCACCAGACTATATGAGTCTTGTAGCTAAGCCCAGAGTTGAGATTTTTATGCTTTACCTGGGGTAGGGGTGGAGAAGAAGCAAGGCAGTTTAAAGACGTCCAATCTCCCTTATTTAGTTGCCCTACTTTAAAGCAAGTCCCCTCAAAAACCCTGGAAAACAGGTCTAATTCCAGACTCTGTCTACTGCAGCGGCCTTACAAGAATTTCCCACAGAGAAGGACAACACTGAAAGAAAAACAAAAGATAAAAGGGAGGGCCGGGGGGGAGCCAGCCGACCGGTGTAGTGGTTAAGTTTGCATGCTCCGCTGCCAAGGCCCGGGGTTCGCTGGTTCGGATCCTGGGAGCAGACCTACACACCACTCATCAAGCCGTGCTGAGGCAACATCCCACAGAGAAGAACTAGAAGGACATACAACTAGGATATACAACTATGTACTGGGGCTTTGGGGAGGGGGAAAAAAAAGGGTGGGGCAATGATGAAGAAGGAGGGCAGTAGCACTCAAGGAGGCAAGAGTTGGAGGGGAGGAGACAGAAAAGAGGAGGCAGGAAGGCTCAAGGAGGGACAGGTCTATCTTGGCACTGAGGCTCTTTGTGGCTGAATTGTCCTCTACATCTTTCTAGTTAGAAAAAATAAGGTCAATCTGCTGCTAGTGACAAAAATAGACCCTCTGTATGAAGATGAGGCTGAGCACATTACTAATTCCCACCTCAGCCCTCCCTTCGCTCAGGATGATAGAGCTGTACTGAGAAGTGAAGTTCACCCAGCTCTACCAACCATCCCAAAGTATGCTAGAAGCCCCTTGCTCCATGCCCTAAGAGGGTGTGAGGCAAAAGCACGAAACATAAGAGTGTGGAGCAGGGCCTGCCCACGACCTATGACTGCTGCTTAGGATGCTAGAGGAAAGTTCAGCTTCCTTCTCTGGACCTTAGTTACGTCTGCAAAACAAGGGGAATAAACACGACACTCTCTAAGGACCAAGATAGCCTGTGAGTTTACAGAAGCTGCTTCCCACAGAGGGTGATGTGTAATGTGGGAATTTTTCTAACCTATCAAGTCTTAAATTCATGCTTTATACTCCGAGCTATGGCCAGTTTGAAGCCAAGAATGAGCCAGACTCAGAATGGAAGCCATCCTGACACCATCATCCTTTTGGCCCTATCCAAAGTTTAGTTCCTGCCCAGACCTGTTTATCTCACAGGACACAAACAGATGCTTAGGCCCAAGGATGTGTTTTGTATGACCCAAACACGTTTGTTTAAAAACCTCAGAGTTAAGTGCCAACATTTAAAATCAGATCTCTTTTTTTATTATTATTAGATTTCTAGCTTCTCTTAAAAATATCAGAGATCTGGCAACACTAGACCCTCTGGGGTAAAGGTCAAAGGGCCTATTATAATCCTGTAATTTATCTGAAGCCTTCTCATTTTATCTAAAAAGTTCATGCTAACTTATCCATTCCATAACATAATTTAATGTAAGAGTAAGCTTTTAAATTACTAGTTATAATATTTAAACTAATCTAACTCCAAAAAAACCTGAGTATATTGACACTTCAGGAAGATAGATATTTTATCCTGTGATTTCATGTTATCATCCAATATGAGCCATATATCCCAGTTTGAGAAACTCCAACACAGTTTATCCATTCACTCAAAAAATATTTATGTCCTATGGCAGGCAAAGGGAAAACATTACTTAACAAGACAGACATGGTTCCTGCCTCTGTGGAGCTCATGGTCCAGTGGGATATAATGGAAAGAAGCCATATAGAATAGGAGGCACAAAAGAAAAATGAAGCTGAGGCTCTCAAGTACATTCCACAACCTAGTGACCCCCTAGGCAAGTTGTTTAACCTCTCTGAACTTCTGTTTCCTTGTCTGTAGAAGCAAAAGGTTTAATTAGGCAGTTACTGCTGAAAAGTCCTCTCCAGCTCAAAATTCTACTAGCATCACAAGAAGTTACTCCAATATCCTTTTCAAGTTCCTAACACTTGTTAGCTTCCTCCCTTTATCTGGGAAATCATGATCAGTTGTCATGGAAATTACCATGGCACTCCACACACTGGATGTCGATGTTACAGTAATTACAAGAAGCCAAAGGGAACAGGCAACAAGAAGAGTCACTTAGAAAGTTTCCTACTTTCAACACACAGGAGCTCATGCTCATTGCAGCTAGCAGGAGAAAAGACTAGGTACTAACTCACAGGTAAAACAGTTTTGATTCGTATTAGATGTTCTGGTTTCTTTCATGAGGCATCAGACCCACTTCGCCCCAGCTTGTGTGTATTAGAGACTGCAAAAAATACCAACTTTACAAGGACAAGGTTCACTGAGCCTTAACTAGTTTCCTGTCCTTGTGAACTCCTAAAACAAGCCAGGAGACAGACTTAATAGCCAATAAGGGCACCAAAAGTTCCGAGTAAAATGAAGATAATTCATCTAGTTCCAGAGGATTAAGAGCATTGTAATTGGGTAAAGTCCCTTCAATATTAGAGAGTTCGATCTAGAGCTGGGTTGACCCATAGAGACAAAGCAGGGAGCAAAAATGACTATAGGTGACCAAGTGTTTCAAAGAAAAAAAGTGCTAACCTGGTGATAAATAGCAACTGGTAATGGACTTGGGTATCAAAGAGACAAGAGGAAATGGTGTGGACTGTGAGACAATGGAGAACAAATACACTCTGTCTAAAGAAGCCAGTCACTAAGGAAGTAGTATGTAGTATGTGGAATGAAGGAGAGAAATGAAGAACATGATTCTATAAACTCGACCGTTTTGCCAAATTGGGCTGGTGCTCCAAGGGCTTGCCCAAAGATCAGAGCCATGTCCCTTTGCCTCAGAATCCTAAAAAAGCCAAGCTACAAGCTTCTCAAACATGGGCAGGCTGGGGGCTGGCCTGCTGGTGCAACAGTTAAGTTCACACACCACACTTCGGCGGCCTGGGGTTCACCAGTTTGGAGCCCAGGCATGCACCTATGCACTGCTTATCAAGCCATGCTGTAGCAGGTGTCCCACATATAAAATAGAGGAGGATGGGCACAGATGTTAGCTCAGGGCTAATCTTTCTCAAAAAAAAAAAAAAAACATGGGCAGGCCAGTACCCAAGGAGTCATACATAATACAGGGAGTCCCGAGTAGATGGCTCAGGGAGTGAAGCCTTCTGCAGAAGAACTGGGGACTATTTGCCAGTTTGCAACCTCTGATCTAGAGAGTAAGATCTTCTGATTAGATCCAGAACAGAAAGCACCTAAGGACTCCTAACTTCTGTCAGAGAACTGCTTTTCCAAGGAGCTATCCAAGGTCCTAGGTCACTTGGATCCTGAGCTTCAGAACCCATGATTCCATAGCCTTCTCTGGCTTGATCCACTGTCAAATTTTTTTTTTCTTTCTGCTTTTTCTCCGCAAATCCCCCCAGTACATAGCTGTATATCCTAGTTGTGGGCCCTTCTAGTTGTGACACGTGGGACACCGCCTCAGTGTGGCCTGATGAGTGGTGCCATGTCCGCGCCCAGGATCCAAACCATCGAAACCCTGGGCCGCCGCAGCGGAGCCTGTGAACTTAACCACTCATCCACGGGGCTGGCCCCTCAAAGATTTTTTAAAAGAACGATTTAAAGAAGATATTAAGTAACTATCATATGCAAGGCACTCTAGGGAAACAAACACCCTGAACCTTACTTCTCTTGACTTTTGACTTTACTACCTTTAGTAGCTGTATGTCAGCCTGGACCCCAGTGCCACCTGTCTGCCACCCAAATAACTACAGACCCAAACCACTACTCTGCTTGACTTCGCTTCTATATTAAACTGCATTTATTTTAATGGCATGGCTGGCCAGTGAGATGAAGTTTCAGCAGCTTGGTTCTCCTCAAAGGGACGCCTTTAAAACTCTTCTCCCTGGACTCCACAACTGAAAGTTCTTTTTCTTTGCAAAAGAACACAATTGTCCCATTACAGTCAGATGTCCTTGGAAGTGAACACTACAATGCTAAAAGTACGCTCTCCCCCAAATCAAGATGGCATTCCCTATGCTTCACTCCATCATCTATCATCTCCAGATTCCCTCAGCATTTCCATAAGCAATAATACTTTTGCCAAACAGAAAAGAAAAAAGACTAGCTGCCCTTGAAATAGTAACTCAATCCAAGGAGGGAAGGTTTATTGCTAGAAAAACTGTTTCTTATTTACCAGGTCCCTCAAGCTAGATTTATGAGCAGGGAGAACACAATAACAATGGTTTTTAGTAAAAGGCGCTTGGCAGCAGTGAGGAGCATGCCATGTAAAAGGGCAAGGGCAAGTCAGGATGCAGGGGGACCGACCCCATGGCACAGTGGTTACGTTTGGGTGCTCTGCTTCAGTGGCTCAGGGTTTGTGGGTTCAGATCCCAGGCAGAGACCTACACACCACTCATCAAGCCATGCTGTGGTGGCATCCCACATACAAAACAGAGGAAGACTGGCACAGATGGTAGATCAGGGACAATCTTCTTCACCAAAAAAAAAAAAAAAAAAAAAAAAAGACAGGATGCCGGGAGACTAGTTAGGAAGCTCCTATGGAGAATTAATGATGCTACAGCCCCATGATGGCCAAAACAGGATCCATGTCTGAAATAGGGTATGGCTTTACAGTCCCTGGCTGGCTACCTGCTCCTTGAAGACAGTCTTACTCATGAGTATCACCCACAGCAGCTAGCACCACTCCATCACATGGCAGGCACTCAAATGCTCAGGGACACAAAATACTACTACTGTAAGAGCTCTCATTATACAATCAGAGAAACGAAGGCCCAGAGAACTTGAAATGATTTGCCCAAGCTCACAGAATGGGTGAGTGGTGAAAAGGAAAAGAGCCAAGACTTTTGGAGGCAACATCTGTGTTCAAATCCAAGGTTGCCATGAGGCCTTGGGCAAGTCACCCAATGTCTTCTCATCTGCAAAATAAGAATAATACCTATTTTTGTAGAGTTGTCATGAGGATTTACAGATATTGCCCTCTAGATACAACCACCAATTGACAGGAAATAAAGAGGATAAAGAAACATATTAAACATACCATAGATACGCAACACACAAAATTCAGAACATGGAAAACTCTATAGGAAAAACAAACCAGTTCCTCCAACAAATAAAGGAAAAAAAAATAAAAGTGAACTCATAAATTAAAAGAGACTTAAAAGACATAACAACCAATTATAATGTGTGGGTCTTATATGAACCCTAAATCAAACAAACAGTAAAAATAAGATTGTGACATTTAGAGACAATTGAAAATGTAAACACAATCTGGATTTTGATGGTATTAAGGAATTGTTAAATTTTATAAGGTGTGATAATGGCATTGTGGTTGTGTTTTTAAAGTCATCTTTTAGAAATACATTGTGAACTACTTAAGGACAAAACACAATAGCTGAGATTTTCTTCAAAGCACAGAATAAGAAGTAAGTAGGGGTATAAATGAAATAAGATTGTGAATTGATAACTGTTGAAGCTGAATGATGGGTACATCATGCTTCATTAACCTATCCTGTCCATTTTGCATATGTTTGAAATTTTCCATATTAAAAATAAAGAAGAATTGGTTAGGTTTAAATCCTGACAATTCCCTTTACTAGCAGTGTGACTGGGAGTGTATTTCTCAACCACCTTGTGTCTTCAATTTCCTGTCTATATGATGAGGATCAAGTGAACCTACTTCTTAAGGTTGAGGTGAGAATAAATAAGATCTTATATATATATAAACATTTATATATAAAATATAAATTTTATATATTAATATATTTTCTGTTTTATACTATAAGATATATTTTATATATATAAACAGCTTATAAAAGATTTACATATAAATGTATATATTATAAAGGCTTCTATCTCTCACTCTCTCTCTCTCTCACACACACACAGGGCTTAGCACATAGTAACCTTCAGTAAATACCAGCTTATTAGTATGAACACAAGGTACTAAGTATGGTAACTCATCACAGAGGGTACCAATTCATGGTAGCTGTTATTAATAGGAAAGGCACAGTTAGGTCTAGAACCCAGTTCAGATTTTTAATCAAGTACTCGACTAGCCTCCTTGACAGAAGGCCTAGATACCCTCTGGTGAATGTCCCCAGTGGCAGCTCTAACCCCCGCAGTCTCTCCTGGCAAATACCCCAGGACCTGACACAGGATAAGGAGCTGACTAGTGTTTAACATGAAAGTGCTGCTCTCTGGGAGCAGGCAGGCCACCTTATTTTCCCCAACCAGGTTATTTAAGGTATATTTTCTAATATTTGCTGACAGAACAAAGAGGAAAGGCTCTAAGACATGATCAATGTTCATGCCAGCCTTCAAAGTGATTTGGTAAAACTACAGAAAATAAACACCCAGCGAGGGTCCACCTGGCAGGATAAAAGCTGACAAAGAAATGGCAATTTTTCCCTGAGCAAATTTACAAGTAATAGATGAGCTCTGTGAGACTAAGATTAAGCTCTTTAGGTTTTGGCGTTCCCCTCTCCCCCTCCATTTTAAGAGAAGACCAACTCTCTTTAGACATACTTCAGTATGACTGCTTGTTGGATTAATTCCTTCCCTGAAATGATGTACTTATAGGCACAAGGAGGTCATTCTCATCCTTCTATGCAGTTTAAATACAAATTAGGGGCTGGCTTGGTTGCGCAGTGATTAAGTTCACATGCTCTGCTTCGGCAGCCTGGATTCACCGGTTTGGATCCCAGATGCAGGACCTATGCACTGCTTGTCAAGCCATGCTGTGGCAGACATCCCACATAAAACAGAGGAAGATGGGCACAGATGTTAGCTCAGGGCCAATCTTCCTCAGCAAAAAAGAGAAGGATTGGCAGCAGATGTTAGCTCAGGGCTACTCTTCCTCAAATAAATAAATAAATAAATAAATACAAATTGGCTTGGGAACAGTATGACCTTTTCCATCTGTTCCAGGAAGCTATGAGAAGGCATCACCCAGCCCCAAAACATGGGACTTGTCCTCCCCTCTCTGCTCATTAGAAATATTGATGCCACTCGACGTAGTCACTCATCTGTGTTTCTGCTGAAGTTGTTCCTATTGCACAGAATGTACTCTCTCCATCTCTACAGCCTAAATCTCCTGTGACCATACCTTCTAGAGAAAAAGTGGAGGAGAGGAGCACAACAAATGAGGCAAGATATCCGGATGTTGCTTCTGGACAGTCTGGGAAATATAGTCCAGACATAGAAATATTGGTGTTTCATAATTTATAAGCACAACCAGTCAAAATATTAGAAATTGGGATGGTCGGGATCATACATGGTCCCTATCCTTATCCTACAAGGCCCAGCTCAAACGCTCACTCCTCTATAAATGTACCCTGGTCAGTACACCCCCACAAATAAAGCAATCTCATCCTCCTCTGAAATTCCCAATCACTTTACCCCTTTATGGTACTCCCATCTGAGAGTTCATATTATGGTTCTTAAAATTCACTTCTAGAACTACAAGCCAACCAGAATGGCTTAAAATGAAAATCACAATGCTAAGTGTCGACAAGGATGTGGAGCAACAGGAATTCTCTCATACACAGCTAATGAGAGTGTGATCTGGTATGCCTTTGAAAACTGGAAATAACTACTAAAGCTGAACATATGCCTACCCTATGACTTGCGTATGAAGCTGAAGAACACTCACTCACTGTTCCCCCTAAACAGTTGTGCTTACAGTCTTTTACTCCATCATTGCCACTGTCTAAATGCTTCTATTATTCTTTCTCTCAATCCTAGAGGCTGGTTCAGACCTCTATTCCTGATCACTCCAGCCCAAAGAGATCTCTCCTTCTATGGAAAACTCTGCCATTTACCCATTACCTCTAACAAATAACTGGTGGATTCTTCACATATAAATGCCATCATCTGGTTTTATAATGTACTTTTAGTAACATTATCTAACTTGCTCCTCACAATAACATTTTGAGGAAGGCAAGATACAGAATGTTAACCCCATGTTATAGTTGAGAAAATGGAGGTTCAGAGAGAGGAAATGACTTATTCCAGTTTACCTGGCCAAATTAGTGCCAGGGAACAAGAGTAGATCTTCTTAGGAACCAACCTCTCTACGCCAAACTGCCCTATTATCAGCCACCTCTTCATGATTATCTTATCTCCCCAAAGAGACCACACGTTCCCCAAAAGCAAGAGTATGCCTTACATGTTTACATCAATCACAGTACCAAGGAAGGCACTCAGTGGGCTCCATACAGTTTGACCAATTGATTTCAACATTGTCCCCAACCTTTGAGGACAGACACAGGCATATTTCCTCTTCTTCTAAACCTCACAGGCAATGCTAAATTGTTGGAAGAAATCATAAACACAACACAGCATCCCAAATAACATTTCTTTGTTAAGGGCAGGAATAAGGGAAAAGGAAGAGCCTTTCAAGATCAGGGTAAGCTCAATGTTCTCTCCATTTCTTAGGGCTCCATGCTGTAAAAAGTGTTCAAAGAAAGCTGGCAGAGACAGTGGCAACGGGCTTCAAAGAACCACAATGTAATCACAATTTATAAGTCACAAACTGATCAAATGCCAGGAACAACACCTCAAATAATTCAACTTGAAGCCAAACAGAGAGTTATTTTACTTCAAAATTAAGCAAAATAAAACTTAAAATAATTTAATATGAAACAATTTTCTTCATTCCTAAAGAAGCAGCTAGACAATATGAAATCTTTCTGGAAGCCAGTCAGACAACTGACGTGAGCAGATAGAGAAAGCACTAGGCAGATGTCTGGACTCCCAAACCTGAAGGACAATGTTGTCCCTACCCTAACCTTCCTGACTTTACACACTGGGTGTTGGAAACCTCAACAATAGAGAATAGGGGCCGGCCCCATGGCTGAGCGGTTAAGTTCGCACACTCTACTTCGGCGGCCCAGGGTTTCACCGGTTCGGATCCTGGGCGCGGACATGGCACTGCTCATCAAGCCATGCTGAGGCAGCATCCCACATGCCACAACTAGAAGGACCCACAACTAAAAAATATACAACTATATACTGGGGGGATTTGGGGAGAAAAAAAAAGATTGGCAACAGTTGTTAGCTCAGGTGCCAATCTTTAACAACAACAGAGAATAAACACCTGGATAACAGGCAGAAGAAAACAAGAGAAGGAGGGAAGGCCAAAAATAAAGCTAAACACTGGAAGTCAGATATTCGAACAGGTCTCCTCCCCTAGTGATACATGCAACAATTCTGCTATTTCCAGTCTGAACCCTCAACCCAAATATCTGGGCCAGGGCAGCAAGGGTAAGAAGCAGCTACAATCTGTTTTACATATCTGTCTCCCTCTCAAGAGTGAAAGTAATCTGAGGGTAGGATTCATGTCTTGCTTGGTTTTTATGTTCTCCACAGGGAGAACACATAGTAGGTACTCCAAATTCCTGGAATGAATGGTTGAGCTTAGGGATGGAAGGCAGCTGGACTTCTAAGCATAATCACATTAAAGCCCCTAGGTACCCTACTTAGCATGGTATCTCCACCTAAGACCCTAATTCTAGCAAGAGTTGATTGTAATTGGTGTGAAAATAAATTTAGGGTGAGTCTTCAAGGTCTAAAGAAAAGCTATTCTTGTCTTCAACTGATTCAGGAATAACTATCATTATTACACTAACAACATCGTGTCTCAGTGCCAGCTTACAGTATCTGCAAGAACAAAGTCCCAAAGCCTTAAAATGGTCTGTGTAAGCAGGGAACAACATTTGACTTCTCAGTGTAGCGTGATCATAACTTTCAGAAAGGAAATACAGACCTACAGAAATAATGAGTGATGGAAATGATTCTTTTAAATCTACTGCTGAGCTTGCCTTCACTAGCACAAAGAATTACAAAGGAAACTAGACAAATAGATCAACAGACACCATGCAAACAGTCCCTTTAACTAGGCTTAGTGAAATCCTTACTAAAACAACTAAACAAGAGACACCTAAATATCAGATAAATGCCTCTGAAATGAAGAAAATCTGGCCAATAACATTAAGCTTCTAAACCTGGCTTTCTAAAAGAGACTACTTACTTGGAATAAAGCAATGACTCTTACCTTGATAAATAAACAGAACTATTCAGTCTCTACAGATGGCAAGTCAAGGGCCAGGTAGCCTCAGTAGAGGCGTCTACCTCATAAAGCTAAAGCTCTAAGGAAATGCAAATTTCTGGTCTAGTGTTTTTCCAAACCTAGTACTGTTTGGGAATCTCAGAGTGTTTTTTATCTTCCCTTTATTATATGATTTTAAACAGTTTGCTACATATTTAAATACAAATTTTTACAGTCTCAGACTCCAAGTCTGTCCCATGGGACAACAGCTCCAAGTTTATAATGGAACCCAGCAGACAATTTGATAAATTCATCTCACAAGCAATTTTTCAGCAACCTGTCCACTCTAAAAAGCAATATCCATCTGTTTATATACTGAAAGGTATCTGTGAACCCAGAATTTAACCCTCCGAGATACTCTCAATGCTCTAGCAAACCCTTTTCTCCTTCCACAGATGAATTCTTAAGCCACTTCCATAAAACCGGAAATTCAGACTGTTAAGAGGTAAAAATATCATTCAAGATTATCTAGTCCAGGGGCCAGGCCCGAGGCTGAGTGGTTAAGTTCTCACGCTCCGCTGCAGCAGCCCAGGGTTTCGCCGGTTCGGATCCTGGGCGCTGACATGGCAGCGCTCATCAGGCCATGCTGAGGCAGCATCCCATATGCCACAACTAGAAGGACCCACAACCAAAAATAGACAACTATGTACTGGGGAGCTGTGGGGAGAAAAAGGAAAAATAAAATCTTTAAAAAAAAAGAAAAGATTATCTAGTCCAATCCCCTTGTTTTACAGACAGCAAGACTGAGAGAGTATTAGGTAATTACAATTTGAGTTTGGCAAGCTTCAAAAGCCCACCAAATTCTACTTCCCCGGTGCAACTGCCCTGGGCATGTTGGGAGGATAGCCAGGTTTGCACTTTTGTCAGTGGAGCACTCCAAATACATGTGTCTGAATCTCAGAACACCTGAGTATTCAACCACAAACTCCCCATACCTACCTCAGCATAGAGAGCAGGGGGCAATGAACAGCCTGAATGGCTCTTTGGGGAGGTAGACTAGAACCCAGGGATAATATCCCATCTTTCCTTCCCTCCTCCCAGGAGGTACAATGTATTTATTCACATGAAGGCCATTATGAAGGAACAGACACTAACACTGAGAAAAAAGGAAGGGCTGTAGAAACAGTCAGAAAAGATAACAATGATACTTGGGCAAATGCCTGTTTCTAGTTATTCACTTAAGCAGGGAGGGGAAGGTGACTAGAGAGGGACCTCCAATCCTTCTTCAGTCCCCAACTCCTACCCTTTGGGTCTTTACAAAATTACAAGAACCTCTCAGATTACTCTATGAGGAAATAGGGCCAGAGAAGGAAAGGGGCTTGGCCAAGCCCACACACTGAGTTAGCAGCACAGACCAGACCAAATGACCCTCCAGCTCGTGACTAGGCTCCCAATTTATCTCACTGTCCCTCTCTCTCTAGTCCTGAAAGTCTGTGAGCTGCACCCCATCATGGGTCTGAAACTTTCCTTACAGCCCCTAGGGGCAGTTGTAGGACAGCCAGCTAACATTAATGCTGCCATCTTCTCCCCTTCAGTACCACATTTTATACATGAAACTAAAATGGAATAAAATTAGGTTTTTATAGACACTCACATGAAAACTCTTCTATCTCCACTCTTACCCCCCGACCCACTGCCTAATGAAGAAAGAAGGGGGAGATGGAGGGAGGGATGGAGCTAGAAAGGAAGAAAGAAAGTACCTCTCCAAGAGGTATATTATCTAAATCATCATCTAGAATCATAAAATATTATTGCTAGAAGAGATCCTTGGGGTCATCCAGTCATTATTTTCCATCATTACTCAGATGAATAAACCTAAACCTTTGAATAAGCCTGGATGGACCTTTACCACCTGATGAAAAGACTGGAGCAGAGAGCAGTATCTCCTGACTCCTGTCCCTAATAAAAATCTCTCCTGGACCCTCCCCAGCCTGTCCCACCTTGACCTGCTCACCCTCTCCCTCCAGCACCATATCTAAGCTACTGAGATCTGCTGCCCTTCTGGATGCAAGCTCCTCAAGCTATGTTTCACTCATCTTTGTTTCCCCAGTGGAGTAGAGAGTAAGCAGAAGTGACTTAGAGAGAGACACACTAGCATACAGAGCAGTGTCAAAGGACGTTATCTGGAGAATAAGTAAGTGGCTTAACATAAGCAGTCTTCACAGTTGTGCAGGGCCTGGATGTCTAAGATCTAATATCTCCTCCTTTCCAAAACTAGTATTTACATCATCTGTTTTAACCAGGGATAGTTACTAGATCTGTTGTGCCATGCTTTCCCTCATCCCAGTTCCTCTGGCCCTCCCGACAGAGGACTAGGATCAATAATTACAAGAAGGAAAATGAAAGCAGACGTAAGAAGACCCTGCATGAGAAATCCTCCCCCCTCTCTTATGTGCTCCGTCTCCCGTGTCCTCACCTCAATAAAAGGCACCCCCAGGGCCAGCCCTGTGGCCAAGTGGTTAAGTTCAGGCACTCCGCTGCGGCGGCCCAGTGTTTCACCAGTTTGAATCCTGGGCGCGGACATGGCACCACTCATCAAGCCATGCTGAGGCGGCATCCCACGTGCCACAACTAGAAGGACCCACAACTAAGAATATACAACTATGTACCAGGGGGCTTTGGGGAGAAAAAGGAAAAAATAAAATTATAAAAAAAAAAAGGCATCCCCATCCATACAACTGCACCAGGTAGAAATCATCCTTGATTTCTTCCTTACCCTCCATACTAGATGAGACTGTGTCTCATCGCTCAATTCCATCTCCTTTCTACACACACACACACACACACACACACGCCCACTATCTTCATTTGAAACACCATTACCTCTTGCCTGCATTACTGCAACAGCCTCCCAACTGGTCTCTGCCTACGATGCTCTAGCCCACCAATCCACTCCCCAAACAGGTAGCCAGACATACCTTCTAAAATACACACAGGATCATGGCCCCCTCACCTCGAAATGAAGTCCAAACTCCTCAAGCTGGACAAGGACATTTCATGACTCGGCCTTTACTCTGTCTACCTTGCCACATCCACCCATTCATGTCTTATGCTCCATCCACAAATCTTTTATTTAATCCCCTGGGTCTGTTTCCTCACCTACAGAACAGGAATAATAGTACATACCTCTCAGGGTAGTTATGGGAAGAAACGAGTTAGCACACACTAAATGCTTAGAATAGTACCTGATAGATATAATATATGGCTAAGAGTCTCACTGATTACGACCACCATATCGAGACTTGCTATTCCTTCTGCCTAGAACAGTGTTATCTCTGTCTCCGCTTTGACAGCCCAAATCTCTTCTTTTGCTGGCTTCTGTCAATTTTTTTCTTGATGTCTAGGAATAGGCAACTTCTCCAAGAAAGGCTTCCCTGACCCTCCAAGGCTGGGTTAGTTATGATTCCTCTGTGCTCTCACGGTGCTTGTCCCTGTCACAACACTTCTCACACTGCCTGTTTCCTTGCCTGTCTTCCCAACTAGGCTGTATACACCCAAATTCCCAAGCTTAGTACTGTGTGTGGCAGATGCTTAATAATTGTTCAGTGAATGGAAAACTTTCCAATAATGAGATGCCCAGTGAAACAGTATCTCAACAGGTAGCCAATTCAAACGGTGGTCAGGTGGCTGGCTGGTTGATCTAAACGACTTTAAAGCCCCTCAACTACAAGTTTCTATCCAATAAACAACTCAACACACTCTGACCTCATTATCACACTTAGCAGTCTGGACTTTAACATGCAGGCAATGTTGGGCCATCAGATTTTCAAAGAAAGTGCAACATGCTCACATCTGTGCTTGTTGCTCTATTAGCCATATCTGGAACACCTCCCACCCCAACCCCTTATTGGTATCAGGACAAAATTCCAATTACCATTCACAAACATAAACACCACATCCCACCCAGGCCCCCAAAATATACATAGATAAGGAAACAGTCAAACCAAAGGGAATTTTCAAAAGCTAACTGCAGCATTTAACTCCATCTTAACCACCTGCAAGCAATGAGGATCTGTAAACACCCTCTAGGAACCCAAAAGCTAATCCCTCTTGTGTGCCTTTATGGAAAGAGGGCACAGAGAGGGAGCATTTCATAAAGGTAATCCATTTAATCGTCCTGAGTAGTTCTGATCCAAGCTGCTGTCATAGCACTGCTATTCTTGATCACTGCAACCCTATAGGCCCAAACCGCAGATAGTAAGAAAGGCAGGTGCAAATAAGGCAAGGGTGGAAAGTGCCCTGGGGTCCACTTCAAGGGTAGGAGGTCTCTTTGGAAGCTACAGAAGGAGTGAACAGAGATCTCCAAAAAAGGCTTCAGTGATAAGGAACTTCAATCCACAGAGTGGGGGGAAAGGAAGAGAAAGCTTAATCAGAAGTACAACCAGGCCTGAGTTCCTGCTCTGGGCTGCATGCCACACCCTACTGCAGATGAGGACTAATAGTCATTTTGCATTTACAGAGCACCCAGAGGTTAAGGGAAGCCCTAATAGTGCCAGCTTTGACAGTCAAAAGAGAACAAATACTATATGATTCCACTTAAAGGAAGTACCTAGAATGGTCAAATTCAGCGACAGAAATAGAATGGTGGTTGCCAGGGTCTGGGAGGAGAGGGGAATAGGGAATTAGTGTTTAATGGGCATAGAGCTTCAGCTGGATAAGATGAAAATTTCTAGACACGGATAGTGGTGACACCTGCAGAACAATGTAAATGTACTTAATGCTACAGAACTGTACATCTAAAAATGGTTAAAAAGGTAAATTTTATCTTATGTATATTTTTACTAAAAAAGCACACCAGCTTTAAAGTTATATTGTCTCCAGTTATCAATTACTTGACCCTGAGCAAGTCATGTAACCTCTCTAAGCCTGTTTCTTCTTCTGAACAACAGGGATAATAATAGTACCTAATTCATACAGTTGCTGAGGATTAAATGAGATACTCCACAGAAATTCCTTAGTCCAGTGACTGGTACATGGTAAGTACTTAATAAATGTTAGCTATTATTCCTACTGCTACAACCTCTACAATGCACTTTCAGACATTTCTCATAGTCCCCACACAACCCTGTGGGAGTTTACAGATAAGGAAACAGACTGAGAGAGCCGCAATGAGTGGCTCAGTTCATGCCACACCAAATCCTCTGCCCATGAGGTGTCCAGTCCTCCCCACTTGTTAATTCAGTGATCTATGTAATGCAAGTGCCCTAACCTTGCTGTGTCTCAATTCTCAATTAGAGTTGTAAAAAGGAAATATAAACAAAACTCTGTGAACTCCCTCATGGAAGTGTTAGAAATGAAATCAGATAATGGTTACAGAAGAATACTATAAACCATAAAGTACTACATAGTAAAAGTGATGACTTATGAGAACTGGTACACCTGTGCACAAAACTTGGCCTCCTTTTAATGATAAACCTGAGGCGTGGAGAGTGGCTGGAACTAAACAACTTCCTTGAGATTTCAATTTACCCAGGATTCCTGGTCTTAAGGCATGAATAAGTTAATATAGTACCCATTCAAAAGGTGGCAAGGTATGGTAGAAATAAAAATATGACTGCACTGGGAGGCAGAAGACTGGGAATTCTAGTTCTGATTCTGACACTAAGGCAGTCTGTGAATTTAGACAACTCCCCCTTTCCAAGGTTCAGTTAACAGGGAAAGGGAAAAAAGAGATTAAAAAAAGTTGGACCGCACGGTCTGTAAGACCCCTTCCAGCTCCTACATACCACAACTCCTGAATCCAGAATCTTGAAAAGGGGAAAGCACAGCAGATCTCCAGACTCCAAAAAACCAATGCAAACTTCAGGAGATTCCTCAAGACCTGGCTTAGGAACTCCCCTGTGTGATTTTCAGACACTCCTCACACCGGGGATCAAACATACTGGAAAACTAGAACTCTTGCCAAAGTTAATTTTAGTTCACTTTCAGCCCTCTGGGCCTTATTTGAAAATAGAAGAAATAAAACCCTATTTGAAGGCAGGGAGTTGAAGCAGTTGACTTGAGCCACTTCCTGCTCCCCCTCCCCCAACAAGGAACTATAAATCTAAATACTATAGAGAATATGCAAGATTTGGAGGGAGGAACTTCCCATAAACAAAATAAAGGACGGGACCTCACTGTTGATACTGACTTAAGCCTTCGTTAGCCAAAACCCCAGGGAACTTAGTTGGGCTTGAGATCTAGCTGGAGTCCCCTGCATCCATCAACTTACAACGGGCAATACTAGCAAGAAATTCATAGTAACTTCCTTTCCCTCGGACCTCCCGTAGCCTTCATCCATAGTACAGTGGACACTGATCCAGCAGTCAGGCAGAACGGAGTTATGTCTCTAACGGTGTCACCCAAGGGCAAGTGAAAACCTCCTCTGCACTAAGAGATCACACAAGCTCATACTAAGAAAGAAATAACAGGGACTAGCACCACAGCTTTACACTTCTGTGCAAATTATTTAACCTCTCTGCGCCTAGACTTCTGCTTTTGTAAGTGGGATAACCCCAGAAGGCCGTGGTGAGCATTAAACGAAAAACAAGGCTTACAAAGTTCCTAAGTCCATTCAACGTTACCTGTTGGTATTAAACGCTTCTCTCTCATTATTTGTTACCCCTATGAATCCACAAACACCCTGCGAGGCGACTTTTCCTCCCCTTTCACAGAGGAGCAAATTGAGGCTCGGCGCGAAGGGGGCTGCGTGAAGCGCGGCACCCACCCCGGCTCGAGGGCCTGTTGTTGTTCCTCTCCGAGCCCAAGGTGTGCAAGGAGCCCAGGACCGGCAAAGGCGGGGGCCGAGGAGGCGCTCAGGCCCCTGGAGAGCGAGGCAGGACCAGTTTTGCGCGCCCCCGGGAGCCTGCAGACCCAGCCCGCCAGGCAGAGCCGGAAGAAGCCCGGGGCCCGGGCCAGAGCCAGAGTCGGGGCCGCCCGAGGCCTCCCTGGCGCGGCCTCCGCTCCCCTCCCTCCTCCCTCCGCCGGGCGGGGCGGGGCGCGAGCACAAAAGACTCCAACTTCCGAGCGGGCGCCGGCCCACCCCGCCAACTCCTGGCCCAGGCCGGGCCCGCGGGGAGGAGGCGGGCAGGGAAGGCCAGGGCGGCCGGGAGCGGGCGCGGATGGGCCGGGTCGGCGCCCCAGGGCGGCGGGCTCGGGTGGGGGGCAGGTGCTGAGGAAGGGGGCTGGGAGTTACTCGGGCTCCTGGGACTTCCAGAATGGCCAAGAAAAGAGTTTCTAAAAATAGGCAGCGGCCCGCGCGAAAAGGTGGGCGACCGGAAAGGAACAAGGAACACCCCCCCCCCGCACCGCTAGGGAGACGCCCGCGGCCCCCACTCACCGCGCCGAGAGGTGTGGAGGAAGCAGCGCGCCGCGAAAGGAGGCGGTGCCGCCGCACTCGGGGGCGGAAGGGAGGGAGGAAGAAGGCGGCCCCGGCCGCGGCGTGAGGAGCTGAGCACACGCACGGGAGTCGCCGCCGCAGCCGCTACCGCCCCCTCAGCTTCTCTCAGGTCCACCCGCCCTGCGCTCGCGCCGCTCGCGCGCCCCACCGCACTGACAGCCGCGCGCGCCCCGCAGCCGCGAGTCCTTCCCTCGGCCGGCACCACCGAGGCGCGCGGGGGTGGGGGCCCCGGAGCGGCTTCCCTCAGCTCGGCTCCGCCCACCTCCCCAGCCCTGGCCCCGGGCCCTCCCTGCCCCGCTCTGTCTCCGGGGAAGGACACGGGGACAAACAAGCGCGAGCAGTCCACAGCCCCGCCCTGACACAGCCCGCTCTCCAGGCGCAAGGGCTCTCCCCACCCCTCAACCTGGCTTTGGAAAAGTCCAGAGCTTCGGCTGGGGCGGGGCCTGACGGGGAGGAGGGACTGAGGGGAGCCTGGGGAGGCGGGGCTGAGGGCGAGAAGAGAGACCCGCTGACACCAGTATGGAGCGGGAGGCGGGGCGGGGCTGAGAGGGTGAGGAGACCGGAGAAGAGAGGAGCGTGAGACAGGTATGGACGACCGTGGAAGCCTCCCGGAGCCAAGAGCCCGGGCAGGCCTTCAAAGGAGCGGCTGTGGGCGGGGCCGGAGGGAGGCCGTCCCCGGAGGAGGAGTCAAGGGTGGAGGGAGGCCTGGGCGAGGCTGGAGAAGGCGGGACCCTTAGTGGAGGGGGCTGGAGGCCAGGCTGAAGAGAAGCCCCGGAGGGAGGAAAGATTGCGGCGGGACCGAGTGAGGCGGGCCCGGAAGCCGAGCAGGGAGGAGGGGGCCCAAAGGTGGCCATTCTGGGGAGGAGCCGGAAGGAGGCGTGACCCCAAAGAGGATCGCGGCGTGGTGCTGGAGGTGGGCGGGGCCTGGAGATGGGGCCCAAACAGGTCGCCGGGGGGCGGTGCCAGAGAGACGTGGAAGAGACGAAGTAGGAAGGAGCGTCGGGTCCTTTCGCTTTCAAGGAACCAGGCGCGTGGCCTGGACGAGGATCGCTCTTCGCTGCCTAGGCTGGGACTGGGCGGAGGGACTGCCGTTAGGGTGGGTCTGGCGAGGAGGTGCCACTCCCACTTAAAAAAAAAGGAAAATTAAAATCAAGTACCGTTACCGTTCTCGGGTGCAGGAAATGTTTTATAACTTGATGGGGGTGGCGGTCCTCCCTCCTGAATATTTCTCCTGTCGGAAAATATAACCTAAATCAGTGTTCCAGCCTCCACGGAACAGCCCGAGGGGTCTTCTGAGAGCCCTTCAGTCTTCCGCGATAGACTTCCATGAAGGCTGGGAACTGTCCAGGCAAATTCTCCATGCGTCGTCCGACCGGTGATTTCGTGACTGTATTTTTCACATCGCTTCCCCCAGAACCTGCCTAAGAGACAGGATTGCCGAGAACGGAGCAGAGTTTGAATTGAATCCTGACTCCGCCAGACCGGCAGTTACAGCTCCGTTCGTGTTGTTTGGTGACCTCGTGTTGTTGGATGACCTCCGTGTCTCTCTTCAAAAGGAAGAGAAATCAAATTAGAGAGAGGGTGACACTGAGACGAAGGCCGGGAATGTTGTTTCTCCACCTCTTCTAACTTCTGGTTCCTTCTTAGACCTCAGATCTCTGCTTAAATATCACTTTCTCAGAGAGGCCTTCCCTGAGCACTCCACCTAAAGATGTCCTCTAGTTTGGCCTCTTGTTCATTTCCTTCATGGCATTTATAGTCTTGTCATTTATTTGCCCGTTTGTGTGTGTTGGTCTGTCTCCTCCAGTAGAAGGGAAGTTCTGTGAGACCAGGAATCTTTGGCTGTTGTGTCCATCACTATGTTACCAGACCTAGTGCAATGTCTGGCATAGAACTGGTGTTCAATAAACACTTGAGTGAATGAATCAATCAATCAACCAGTTAATGAATCTGGTCTCCACCAACCTCTGCTGTGTTTTTGGCCACTCCCTGGCTCCTGACGTCCCTCTCTGAGTACCAGTCTTACCATGTTTGCTGGAATACAGCACACTTTCTCAGCACCCTCTGCTATAGCACTTTCCCTACTTGGATTGCTCCTCTCCTTCTGCCTAGATGCCTCTTGTTCATCCTTCAGCTCAGGAGCTACCTTCTCTGAGAGGCCTTCTCTGACCTCTCATCAGCCCCACCACCATGCAAGTTGAGGCACTCACCCCTCCCTGCTCTTGGCCTTGGTTATAAAACTTGCCTGTACAGATATCTTCCCTGCTGGTGCTGAGGATTGTGTTATGGCCTATAAGATCCTTTGTTACCTGCCCCCTGCTACCCTTCTGACCTTATCCCCTATATTGCACTCACCTCCTCTCACTCTGCTTCAGCCGCATTGGTCTCCTTCCTCTTCTGATATGCCAAGCACACTGCCAGCCTCAGGGCCTTTGCACTTGCTGTTGTGTCTGCCCCAAATGTTCTCCTCCCAAATATTGGCATGGCTCACTCTTTCAGGTCTCTGCTCAAATGTTACTTCCTCAGAGAGGCCTTCCTTGGCCCACATTTCACATTGCAACACCCTACTCCTCTGCACCTCCTCACACCCTTTCCTGCTGGATTTTTCTCCATAGCACCTATCATCACCAGAAATATTATGTTTGTTTGTTTATTGTCTCTCATATCCTCACCTTCCACTACAGTGTCATCTCCACAAAGACAGGATTTTGTCTGTTTTGCTCATTCCTCAGTACCTAGAACAGTAAGTTCTCATTTAATATTTGTTGAATGAATGACTATGAATTCAATAGAGAAATGTTAGGAATACTGTGTTGTCCAGAAGAATCTCTGGAGATTACAGCATGATGGGAGATGTTTCTGAAGAAATACATTGGCAACACTAGCTAACGTGGAGCGTTTACTAGTTGCCAGGCAATCTGCTAAGCACTTTTCAAGCTTGTTTAATTCCCACAACAGCCCTATGAGGTAGGTAGTATTATAATCCCTATTATACAGATGAGGAAACTGTGGCACAGAGGTTAACTTTCCCAAGGTCACACAGCTAGTAAGTGGTGGAGTCCAACTTTAGAGCCTGTATGCTGAATCACTATAGCATCCTACCTCCTAATTATTAAGGACCTACCGTTATTGGTCCAATAAAGGTGAAGAATAAGGAAGAGACAGATGTTCTTTTGCCTTCTGGACAGTGTGATATGGGGTATGGTGCCTAGAGTTTCAGTAGAATTTTTTCTTAGCCACTGTATTAGTCACAGTTCTCCAGAGAAGGAGAATCAATAGGATATATATATAGAAATATGTAAGAAGAGATTTATTATAGGAATTGGCTCACACGGTTATGGAAGCCTACAAGTCTCAACTGCCGTCTGCAAGCTAGAGAACCAGGAAAGCCAGTGGTATAATTCAGTCCAAGTCCAAAACCCCAAGAACCAGGAGCACCAACGTCCAACATCCTGGGCAAGAGAAGATGGATGTCTCGGCTCAAGCAAAGAGAGCAAATTTGCCCTCCCCCCCACCTTTTGTTCTATTTAGGCTTCAACAGATTGGATGATACCCACCCACATTAGTGAGGGTGATCTTCTTTACTTAGTCTACCAATTCAGATGCTAATCTCTTCCAGGAACACCCTCACAGACACACCCAGGAATGTTATACCAGCTATCTGGGCATATGTTAGCTTAGTCAAGTTGACACGTAAAGTTAACCATCACAGCCACCATGACAGAAGCTAGCTAGAGAACAAAACCATCACGTGGAGGAGGGTAAGACTGAGAAAATATCACAGAAAAAATGAGCCAGAGGGGGCCAGCCCCAAGGTGTAGTGGTTAAGTTCTTGTGCTCTGCTTCAGTGGCCTGGGGTTTGTGGGTTCAGGTCCTGGGCACAGACCTATGCACTGCTCTTCAAGCCATGCTGTGGCAGCATCCCACATGCAAAATAGAGGAAGACGGGCACAGGTGTTAGCTCAGGGACAATCTTCCTCAAGCAAAAAGAGGAAGATTGGCAACAGATGTTCACTCAGGGCCAATCTTCCTCACCGAAAAACAAAAAACAAACCAAAAAAAGAGTCAGGGACCTGATAAAGCCATCCCTGAAGCTTGACCCACCTCTGGACTTTTCCATGAACCAATACATCTTTATAGTTTGAGTAGTTTGAGTTCGGGTTTTTGTAACTTGAAAATAGATTTCCTAATGAAAACAGATAAGTAGGGTTCAACAGGTGGAGATATTAATGCCTCACATTTTTATGGAATGTTTGTTTATAGAATGCTGAAGGGTATTCCAGAAAGAGGGAATAGCAGATATGAAGGCAGGAATGTGAGAGCTAGGGGTTTCTGCAGGGCAAGGTATGAGTTGAGTTGAGAAAGATGAGATATAGAAGGTAGGCTAGAGCCAGCATCTGGAGAAACTGGTTTCTACACTCAACTTGGTAGGTGGTGGGAATCATTGAAAGGATTTGAGCAGAGATTGCTTTAAAATGATAAAATGTCAAGTTTGGAAGAAGCTTTAAAAGTAATCTGGCTCAACTTTGGGTTCTGCTTTTGTCTCCATTTTATGGATGAGGAAATGTGACATGGCCATTGTCTCACAGATGGTAGGTCTAGGAATCAGGATTCTTCGAACCCAGGGCCGTCTGAGCCCCAGGGCATGCATTCAGCCACTTCCTCTTCCCACCACTGGAATTAATCCTTCCCTCTGAGTTCACCCTGAATGGGCGAATCCTTCTTCAGAGATTTGACAATCATGTTTGTAGAGCTACCGGAGCTAGGATTAGGAAGATGGACTCGAGGAAGGGGAGAGTAGAGGGACCCAACAGGTATCTTCAACAGAGGCAAAGAATGAAGGCGGATAAGGAAGGCAGGTGAATGAAAGAAGAGAAGTAGCAGATGAGGGAGAGGTGGTGGGGCAGAATCAGCAGGACCTGGAGAAGGAGCAGATGGAGATAGAGGAATATAAGTAGGAAGAAGTCATTGAGGAAGACACTGGCTTGTCATTAGAACAGGTGTTGCAAAATCAGGGCCAGGCAGATACCATAAATGAGCAAAGTGGGTCAGGTATAAGAAAATAGGCAGTAATGGGGTCTGTGGCAAGCTGGGAGTTCATGCCCCTTCTAAACTAGGCAGCTACTACTCGTGGGAATACACACGCCCAGTGTTGCAAGTTGCCGGGTCTAAAAAGAAAAAAAGCTCTAAGTCCAAATTTTGTATGAAATCATCTTGTTTTTAAGTGCTGGCAACTAATTCAAAATTAAAAAGAAAAAAAACCACTGCGCTGGCCTGAAACACATACACCTTAAGTCTGGGTTTGGCCTGTGGGCTGCCAGTTCATCCCTTCTAATTAATTTGGGTCCACACCCCTCTTCACTACTTACAGCTGTCTGCTCTTGAGCAAATTACTTCACCCCTCAAGTCCCAGGTTGTTACCTGCAACATGAGGATAATTAATTCCCCACATTATAGGCTTGCTGTAAGGATTTTTTTTTTTTTTTTGAGGAAAATTAGCCCTGAGCAAACATCTGCTGCCAATCCTCCTCTTTTTGCTAATGAAGACTGGCCCTGAGCGAACATTCGTGCCCATTTTCCTCTATTTTATGTGGGACACCTACCACAACATGGCTTAACAAGCAGTGCATAGGTCTGCACCCGGAATCCAAACCAGCGAACCCCGGGCCACCGAAGTGGAATGTGCACACTTAACTGCTGCGCCACCAGGCTGGCCCCTGGGATTTTTAAAAATAAGATAATTATATGTAAAGTACTCAGAACAGTGCCTGACATAGAGCAAACACAAAATAGTTTTATCATTGTGAAAGTTATTCTTTCTCCTGTAACCCATAAAATCATGAACTAGAAGTGATGAGGATTTTAGGCTGGTTACTTTTAAAACTGCAGATGAGAAGCAGGCTCCGAGGACTGGAATTTGCTTGCTCTTTGAGAGATATTTGCATTTGTGAAGGAAGGGGGGATGACCTTGTAGGGACCTGAAATTGGCCACCCCAGGATATATCTCTTTGGCATCGGGATTGTTTGGGGCTGATTGCTTTTGATCACAGGGACAGGGAGGGAGGCTCTGGGGAATGGAACTTGCCCTTGTTGGGACATATTTACATTTGTAAGGTAAATCTCTATCTGTAAAAGATGCCTCCCTCTCTGTACCAGGACGAAGAAGAGAGATGACCTTGTCCCTAGAAACTCTTAATGGAGAAGGCAAGAACTTAAGTTGGTTGCTGTCTGGCAATCTCATGTAACTGATTTAGGGTGGTAGCTTCTGACCTTTACTTAATTCGATTTGATTCTTGTCTAAAAGTCATGGGATCACCCAATGACCAGACCCCACCTGCACTGATACCATTTTAACTTTTTTTCATGTTCTTTCCTTTGTCTTGTAAAGAGATGACTCGCATACCTGTACCTTATAAAATTAGCCCTAACCCTCAACTCAGGGCAGCAGCAGTGGCTCCTCCTGCCCGTGGGCCCTGTCCCCACGCAGCAGCCTGACTGCCCATGGGTCCTGTCCCCATGCTATTCCACACTATTCTCTAAATAAAAGAGCACTACTGCCAGATCTTGAGAGTCCAAGAAATCTTTCTTTCAACTCCTTGGCTCACCGACCCCGCATCAGAAGAACTGGAAAAGTCCTCAAAGACGTCTCATCCAGGAGTTTTCAAACCTGTTAAGCTATAGGTTTTTTGTTTTTTCTTTTTATTTCTTTTTTTATTATTATTATTCTTTTTTTTTAATTGAGGTAACATTGGTCTATAAATTTCAGGTATACATCATTATATTTCAACTTCTGAATAGACTACATCATGTTCACCACCAAAAGTCTAGTTACCATCCATCACCATACAAATCTGCCCTTTACCCCTTTCGCCCTCCCACACACACACACATTCCGCTCCGGTAACCACCAACTGTTCTTTTAAAGCAATGCATAAAACAGATGCTGGAGCGGAGTGAGTTTGCTTGAACTGGGAGGAGGGGAACTCAGAGTCCTGCCTACTAGTCCTCCCCTCCCCAGCCACAAACTGCCCTCCTTAAGCAGTGGTCCCTTCACAAAATCCCAGGGTGTTGCGGAACACAGTTTGACAATCACTATTCTATTCCAAGTCCCATTTTACAGATAAGGAAACTGAGGCTCAGAAAGGTACAGAGATCTGCCTAAGCTTCAGTGACAGGAAGGGATTCCTGCCTCCCAGGCTAATGCACTTTTACAGTGGGAGTGCCACTCCCTCCTCCTGTCCACCTGGTTGAGAATAAACCCTCTCTTGGCCCTCCCTGACTTGGGTGAGGAGTAGCCCCCCAGCATTGCCCAGAGCCCCAGGATATAGCTGGGGTTCTCAGCTGCAAATTAGGAGGAAAAAATAATGAACTCAGGCTAACGGGAGCAGAAAAGGAATTTATCAGAAGGGTATGGAGGAGCTCCCAGAACTACTGGGAAGGCTGCAGAACCAGGCACAGAGAATTGAAGTTATGGGATCAGGGAACTGGATGTTGCTAGGACTCTTTCTCCCAAGTCCTTGTCTCTCTTTCCCTCTGCCTGTGAGCTTTTCTCCTCAATCCTGGACACTTGGCTGCATTAGCTGTCAGTACTCACAACTCAGGTGCTCCACCAGAGAGACTGGGGCTTTCTGCTTCTGGTCTTAAGGACAGAATTTTAGGGAGGGACTTTGATTGGTCCAACATGAGTAAGTGTTCATCTCTAGACCAATTATCCATGGCTGAGGGGCCAGGTACTGTGACTAGCCCAGCTTGAGCCAGGTGCCCACTCTTAAACAATCATTGTGGATAGGGAGGTGGCACAGATGAGACAGCAGCCCCCATTGGAATCATGTGGTTGGAGAAGGAGCGTTTCTCTCCTCCGTGAAGCCTATGTCATCTCCCCTGCCACGCACACATGCCACTAGCTAAGTCTAAATGAAATGCTCCCCCACTCTCCAAGTTTTATTGCCCTTTACTTATAACTATTAGAGTACACATCCAGCTCACCTAGAGGATGGAGACCTGTCTTGTCCTTCTTTGTATCCTTCCAGCACAGTCAGACAAGAGGCCCCATAAATGCTGTCAGATTGGGTTGGACTGAATTAACCCTTAGAGATATTTAGTCCAACTTGCCCGTTTTACAGATAGAGAATAAGTCCTAGAGAGCGGAACTTACATATGGTGTATGCTGAAAGCTGCCCGTCAGGAGAGTTGCAGAACCAGACCTGGGACCCTCTCATCTTGACATCTAGTTCAGGGCAGGTTAAACTCTGTTTAATCCTTGCCGATATGGATATCTGAGACTTGAATAGACGGCATTTCTCATTTCAGATGCACCCATTGGCAAGTTTAAGCCAAGAGCTCAGACCTCGCAAGTGTTCAGTAATTGAAGACATCAGAGCCAGAAATAGAGTGAACAGGCCTTGGTTCCAACCCCAGCTCTGCCTCTTACTGGACAAGCTCCTCAAACTCTCTAAGCCCCAATTTTGTCCTCTGTAAAATGTGCGTAAATTATGTTTACCTTGAGAATTGTTGGGAAGACTAGGAATAACGTGTGTAGTGTCCCCTGACACATAGATGGTCTTCAAGCAATAGTAAGCTCTTCTAATCATTGTTATTCATAATAAAGAGGATGAAAAACAAAAGCTCTGGCTTCTCAAAGGGAAGAGAATTGTTCCTAAGGCTCATTTCTTGGAGAACATAATCTGTATCTTCTTTTTCCTACACAAATTCCCTTTGAAAAGGAACAAAGGAATTCCCTTTGTTAGGAAGGAAGGAAGAGAAGGAGGAAGAGTTGGCAGGCTGCGACTGTCTCTTCCTCTCCCTGAACTTTGCTCTGCTTCACCTACCCCAGACTCTTCTCCATCCCTCTGCCATGCTGAGCTCAGGTCACACTGCTGGTGTGAGACCCCTGGCTTGGAGCCATCCTAGCTGGGAGGGAAGGAAGTGCGTGTGGCAGAATCAGGGTACTCCCATGACAGCAGAGAGCAGGCTTGGAGCATACCGTCCCCACCCCTACTACTGGCAGCTCAAGGTTACTAGGGAAGCTCTCCATAGGTCAATGCAAGGTTGTGTGTCTCTCATTCCTCACTGGCTCAGCCCTCAGAGCCGTGTCTCTCCTCTCTGCCTTATTCCTAGGTCTCCAAATTTGTTTTTTATCAAACAATAAACAGTCTGGCACTTTGAAGTATGGTCTTCATTAAGTAGGGAGCAAATCATTCCATACCTTCCCACCCAATGCCCCCCTCACCAGGCCCTTCCAGCCTCCTAGCAAAAGGGGGCACCTCCCTGCCCCTTCCCAGTGATCTTCCCTCTGCCCCCCATTGCATCCTTGAGCAGCAACACCAATATCAGAGGGAACGGCTTTAACTGAAATTGACATTAAGGGCTCACTTTCTCAAGCAGAAGCACATTAGGAGAAATATAAACAAGGAAGGCTTTGCATCTGTGGCATTTGTTCTAATGAGAAAAACCGTCTCTAGTGCATCTTATTCAAAAAGGATTGAGTGCCCAGGAAATGACAGATACACGAAGTCTTCCACCCCCTCCCCACTTCCAATATTCGGAAGTGTCACACACACTTCCTGAGACTTTTCAATCAACCTTGCTTCTATGCTGGCCTCCCAGGTGCATTTCTGTAGAAGTCATCCACCACATTCCCCTTCATGTTCTCCATCTGCTTCTCCAAATCCACTTTTCCATATTCTTTTAAGAGTTCTTGGTCAGATGTTCTTATTTGCTGTTGAACCTCAGGAATTCTTGACCAAGTTGCCCAAGAACTTAGCTTTGGATCCAACTGGGGGACCCTGGGACTGAAAGAATCCCAGCTGGAGTAGAGAGAAAGATACCCAATTACTCAGGTGTCTACATAAAGAATATAAAAGTGTTCTTTAAATTGTACTCTAAATGGTACATAATGTTTTTGTCAGTATGAATGAATGGTTGTAGATTATAGATACTGTTTTTGTCTGCACAGTATCATCTTCCCCTCTTTGTGATATCAATATCTGACCTTCCTGTGAACCTCCACTCCCATTCTTGGTCCCCACCAGAAAGACTGTGGCCACAAGGGGCCGGCCCCGTGGCCAAGTGGTTAAGTTCGCGCACTCCGCTGCGGCGGCCCAGGGTTCGGATCCTGGGTGCGGACATGGCACTGCTCATCAGGTCACGTTGAGGCAGCGTCCCACATGCCACAACTAGAAGGACCCACAACTAAGATATACAACTATGTCCGGGGTGGGGGGGGTTTGGGGAGATAAAGCAGAAAAAAAATTGGCAACATTTGTTAGCTCAGGTGCCAATCTAAAAAAAAAAAAAAAGACTGTGGCCGCAAAAGTCAGACTGCCTGGATGTGAATCCTGGCTCTGCCTTTTACTAGCTGTGTGAACCTGGGCAAGTTCCTTAACCTCTCTGTGCCTCATATAAGAAATACAGAGAATAATATCTACCTCACAGAGTTGTTGCTGGACTTATCAGTTAATTCATAACATGTTTAGAAGAGTGCTTGGTGCATAGTAAACACATTAAATGTCATCTATTATTAATATTACTATTATTCGTTGAGAATGGGCTCACCCCGTTCCCCCTGGCTCTGGTGATGGCACATGACCCAGGCCTAGCCAATCACGACATTCTGTCCCCCTGCCCACTATGGAATCCTTCTCCACACATGGGCAGCCATTTCAATCATTTGGATTGGTACCAGGGGTCAAAACCTAATCTGGTTTCTGAAATCTTGGTCTTACCAGACCAAAGCTGCAAAGCAAAGGTTCATCAGGAAAGAGAATTCTGAGTAGGGAGACTCAGGGACTATCAAACTTCATCCTGCAGGTGAAGATGCACTCTCCTTACTCTAGCCATCGGTCAGACACCATGAAAATAATTGTGGTAGACCATTATTTTGATAGCCCCCAGTGAACCATGCTTCTCAGATAGCCACACTTTTATGCAGTCTCCTCCCACATTGACGCTGGACTTGTCCATGTGACAAACTTTAGCCAATGGGATATCAGCAAGCATGATGTAAGCAGAGGCTTAAATGCTTGCACACTGGCTGGTCCTCTTGGAGTGCTTGTTCTTGGGAACCCTGAACAACTATGTAAGAAGTGTGGCTAAAGAGACCACATGGAGAGAATCAGAATCCCAGCCATCAGCCAACCTGCCAGCTGAATGCAGCCACAAGAATGATCACCAGCAAAGTCAGGAGAAAAACTGCCCACTTAAGCCCAGCCCAGATTGCACAATCATGAACAAATAAAATGGTTGTTTTAAACCATCAAGTTTTGTGGTGCTTTTTTCAATCAAAACAGCAGTCATGTTCAATAACCTGTCCTAGCTCCAAAGAGGTCTCAAAGCCTTCCCACACTTGAGAGAGTGGAACTGTTATTACCCCCATTTTACAGATGGGGAAGCTGAGGCCCAAAGAAGGGAAGCAACAGCCCCAGTCAAGCAGAGGCATAGCTGCCACACTCCTACACTTCTGAATCAGCTCCTTCTACTGCATTCCCCACTGCAATAGCTCTTGTCCAGATGAATAAATTTAAAAACAGTAGCAGACGGAGGTGTCATGTAGAAGGAGCACTGGACTGAGAGTCACAGTAGCCCAGTTTGAAGTTGGGCATTGTTGGCTGTATAAGTTTAGACAAATCAAACCACTTCCGTCTCTGAGCCTGTCTTTCCAGTGGTTCAGTGTGGGGGAAACAAACTCAGAAGCTCACAGGAACCAGGCAGATAACAGACAAGGGAAGCAGTCTGGGTGGGGGCTGTGGTGGCAGGTAAGCACATGCCCATCTAAGATGGGTGGTGGCTCCCCAGGTCTAGCAGTGTTACCGTGTGAAATTTGGGCGCACTGTGAACAGCTTTTTTTTTTTTGTCTTAGGCAGGAAATATAGGTTATGGTGTGAAGTTTCCCAACATTAAAATGTTATGAATTCATTTGAATTTTAAAAAAATACTGTGTAGGACAATAAAATACATCCATTTCTCCTTCAGCCTGCTGTTTTAAAATCTTTTGGCCACATTCTTTCAAAATGTCCTGCCAGAGTTTACGCTGGCGTCAGAGAAGGATGTCCACCCATCCCACCTCTGCCCTACACACACACAGCAGTTCCTTCCACCCCATCCAGGTCATAGAGCCTGAATAGCAGGGCAGCCTTGGGTGTAGTGGCCATCTTTCTTTCCATGGACACCAGCCCTCTCACTCTTCTGGCTGCAGGGAAAGGGATGCAGAGGCCTGGCCTCAAATGCCTCAAGTTAGTGGGGCCTCATAGAGGGCCATGAGTGGAAGGGAAGTAACACCTATTAAGCACCTACTGTGTGCCAAGCATTATAGGATGTAGACTTCTTGCAGCATCATGTAGTGGTGAAGAGCCAAGACCCGCCCACTCAGACAGACCTGGCTTCGAATCCTAACTCTGCCACATGTGAACTATGTATTCTTGGGCTTGTCCCTCACTTTTCCCAACCTCAGTTTACTCATCTGTAAAACAGAAATAAGAATGTTTCCAGTCTCTCGAGGCTTTGGTGGAGGTTAAATAGGAAAATGTATATGTGGCAGATATTGTGAATTGGCTACCCCCAAATTGTTTATAGCCTCCCTTCCCATGAGGGCTGGCTTGATTTCCTAGGCTCCCTAGCCCGTAGAGCTGCCCATACAACCTAGGTGACAGAGTTCTAGCAAATGTATGCAAGTGGAAGTTGCTTGGTGTTACTTACCACAAAATTTATTTGACTTTATTTTTATTAATTAATTTATTAATTTTGCTGAGGAAGATTAGCCCTGAGCTAACATCTGTGCCAATCCTCCTCTTTTTGCTGAGGAAGATTGGCCCGAAGCTAACATCTGTGCCCATCTTCCTCTACTTTATGTGTAGGATGCCTGCCGCAGCATGGCTTGATAAGCAGTGCATAGGTCTGCACCTGGGATCCAAACCAGCAAACCCCAGGCCACTGAAAGGGCACACGAACTTAACTGCTATGCCACTGGGCCTGTCCCGAGAAAACTTTTTTTAAAGACACCATCTCAACTGGCATTCTTCAGTCTTTTACACTTCCCGCTTTGTTCTGCCTGGAACACAGATATGATGCACAGAGGCACAGCAGCCATCTTGAAATCTTGAGAATAAAGATTGTCTTGATAAGAATGATAAAGCAGAAAGACAGAAAATGCCTGGACTCCTCCTGACTTCTTATGTAAGATGAATAAAGCCCTGTATATTTGTGCCACCGTTAGTTTTGATTTTTGCTTCTTGCCACCATGCACATTTCTGACTCATGCAGCATAATAGCTGATTCATTGTAATATTCAATAAATATTAACTATTCTTTTTTACCTATGTTACTTTTTATAATTATAACCATTCTATGCTGTGGGTATTATTACTCTCTGTCTAGAAGTGGAAAAAGTCAGACTTCTTCCCAGAGTGGGTTGTAAAGTTTCAATGAGATAGGTAGCCATAATAACAGCAAACATTTATCAGCATTTGCTTTGTTCCTGGCACAGTTCTAAGTGCTTCACGTTTATTAACTCACTTACTCCTTGCAGCAAACCTGGAAGAAAATGCTATTGTTATTCTCACTTAACAGATGAAGAAACTGAGAGGCAGAGAGGTTAAGTGACTTGCCCAAGGTCATACAGCTAGCAAGCCACAGATTCAGGATTCAGACTCAGCAGTCGTAGGCCAATGCCTGGCATCTGGGGATGTATATGTATGTGTGTATATTTTTTCTTAATTTGAAAGAAAGAGTGAAGTTCATAGAGGTTAAGTGACTTGTCTAAAGCCACACAACCAAGAAGAGGTAGTGAATTTGAACCTAAGATTTGGACCCAGATCTGGCTGACTCCATCCAGACCCACATCATTAAGGGAATCCCTGTGGGTGAAGAGGTCTGTGGCCTGCAATGTTAAATAGTCACATATGTTTGCACCTGAGGAGAGGCAATGCAGAGAGAAAAGCCTCATCCTTAAGGCTCTGCCTCCTTCAGATAAAGAATCTGAGGCTCAGAGAGGCAATGCAACTCACTCAAGGTCGCCCAACTAGAAAGGGGCAGTGCTAGGCCTGGGATCCAGCTCTACTCCATGACTGTGGGGACATAAAGGGTCGGAGGAGCATTGTTCATCCCCGATCATAATGAGCCACAGAGACAGAAACAGCGGCAACGAGGGACGACTCAGCCATTATTTATACTAATAAAGGGGGCATTAAATTGAAGGGACACGTGCAGCCCTTGTGTTAGCCAGTGCTCTGACAGCCTCTCTATTCTCTACAAGTCCAGCCAGGCTTGTGTGGGGCACAGAGAATAGCCCCTCACACCCTGGCTCTCTACTAAAGCACTTAATTGTCTGGGAGAAAGTACCAGCACTCCTGCCAGCTTTGCATATAAACCTGATTATTAACAGGAACAGTCTCTTCCAGTTTAAAATAGTCTCACATAAGTAAGTACTTAGTATCTTTGGAGAAAAAGTTTTATCTTTCTGTGCCCCCCACCCCTTCCTCTATTCAAGATGGTGTCTGGGTGTCAGCCAGTTCACACATTGATCCTTGTGCTGTCCTCTGGGACTGTTATCTAAGAGGCCAAGAGACAGCATGTGGACCCATATATGGACCACCCATCCATCCCCATTGACTCAGTGGTAGGGTGGGAAACCCCAGGTTATCATGGTTTAGAGGAAGGAAAACCCATCTGTAGCCACCTGCCAGAGCCCCGCCCCTATCTCTTCAGCACTCAACCCATGCTCCAAGGATGATTACTGCAGCTATGACCCAAAGGCCTGGCCACTGGAGCACGCTTGGCCCATGCACTGGAGAAGGTAGAAGTATTGGCAATGTAATGCCCACAGAAATGTCCTTCAACTAATGACCAATGGGGAGTTGATGGCTACCCATTATATGGGATAACTCTGAGGGGTGTTCTTAATTGCCTCTCAGAGTTCCCCCATGGGATTAGGCTCCGGTTGCCCACAGTGGTAAATTCCCTGATCACACACAATTTATTGGTAACCTTCCTTTCCCTGCCTCTCTCTCCACTCTGCTAACAGTGTTTCCTGGGATCATCCTCCAAATAAACTAGTTGATCTCAAATTCTGGTTCTAAGGTCTGCATCTGAGGGAACTCTAAGAATGCCATACATTTAATATTTTTAAAATGTCATATCCATTATGTATTTTGGGAGGGGATGATAGCCAATAAACAATTATAATAGAAACTCCTTTATCTTCTGTTATCAAGACAAATATTTGATTAGTGCATTAAAAATATTACTTCAAATGTAGATTAATCATAACACATGATGCATACATAGCTTAAACATTTTAGTTTAATTTAAAATAAATAAGTGTAGTTAGGTGCCAATCTTTTGACAGAGGGTGATCAGATAATTCCACATTGCTCACTAAGGCTTCTGGGTGAGTGGAGATATGCTTGAGGAGAGCTTAAAGGATGACAGAAGTGAATTGATCCATGGCATGGCAGAGCCAGCTCTAGAACTCAAGGCTTATGAGTCCCAACCCTCGTGTTCAAGGTCAGAATGCCCCAAGCTTTAAACAGAGTCACAATTGCTGTGAAGCTGCCTGGTAACCAGCCCTCCCAGGGGCCCAGGCACAGAGAGCAACCATGTTTCCCAGCAACATTGCCCCAAAGAGATGGGCAGCTGCTATCTTGTTTCACATCCCAGGCCAGCTACCCTGGTGGCATTGAAACTGACCCACAGGGATCAAATCCAGAGGGCCCCCAAATAAGGTGTGAGAAGGAGCTGCCTCTTGGACTAGTGTGTTATTTTATGGCAAGGTCACAGGACATCCACGTGGGAGGGTTTTCCAGATCACCCCACCCCCTGCTATTGTACAGATGGACGTCCTAAGGCGCAGATTGGGAAAAGGACTTGGTACCAACTTCATATTTCTCATGAGGAGCACTGTATTTCATACAAATTAAAGTGGTTTCATAGTTCCCAATGATTTCCCCAGAGGCCATGCCAGTATTCCCCACCTTTATTCTGAAGATGGAGTCATAGTGGTTGGTCCAAGCCCCGAGCATGTGACTCAAGCCAGGCCAGTTAGAGAAATCTCCTTGAATTTTTTACACCAGAGCTAAGGGGATGTTATCTATCCTCCAGGAGTTACTAAAGCTGGAAGGCTATGATTCTGGAGTTGTCAGAGGCCACGTTCCCCCTCCCTGAGGAGACAGTCCTTCTGTGATAGGCAAGAATGGCTCCAACAAGCGAAGAGCAGCAGAGAGAAGAGAGAGAGAGAGAAGAGCCTGAGGGCATTGGATATCTGAATCCGGTTATCACTGAGATCAGCCCCACCCTGTGCTTCCATGGTTTGATTATGTGAGCCAATAAATTCCCTTTTCTTGCTAGTGAAAGTTGGGTTTCTGTCACTTCCGACAAAGAATCCTTGACTAATACAGATATCCCCAGCAATGGAAAATATGAGGAGCCTTCAAGTGGCCTCTCAGGCTACAGTTGTTCACAGGCAGGGGCTGGAACAAGAGAGGAGGGGCCACATAGAGATGACTGCCAATAGCTGGACTTGAGCATATAGGAGATACCTTCTGGGAGGAATATACATATCCCCTGTTTAATTCTTCTTTTCACACACACACACACACACACACAACACACACATACGCACACCCCAGTGATGCAGAGGAAAAAGAGCTTTAAGGGAAAGGTATTGCCATAACACAACAGTCTGAATCAGGTACTTATTATGTAACCGCCTTGTAAAGCCCAGACCCAGTGTATATTCTCTCTAACTATATAGGGCAGCAAAGAAAATACACACTTCAGCCATTGTTCTGACTCTTATTCTCTCTCTCTTTTCTGAGTCATTTCTAAATTAATTTATTATCTTTTATAACCTTCTATAACCATAAAACTAGAACAGATCCATTCTTTGTGAGGAATTACACCGTACATATCTCCTCTAAAACGAAAGGCCTCGTGTACATGTAAAAGCTTGAACTTAAAGCACTGGGGTTATTTGTCAATTCCTCCAAAAGCAGGCCCCAGCCTGGTGGGCACAAGAGGGAGCTTAGAGGCCTAAACTTGAAATTAATGTTTCATTTCTTCTTCTTCTTCTTCTTCTTCTTTTTTGTGAGGAAGATTGGCCCTGAGCTAACATCTGTTGCCAGTCTTCCTCTTTTTGCTTGAGGAAGATTGTCGCTGAGCTAACATCTGTGCCAGTCTTCCTCTATTTGGGATGCCGCCACAGCATGGCTTGACAAGTGGTGGTGGGTCCACGCCCAGGATCTGAATCTGCAAACCCTGGGCCACTGAAGCAGAGCGCACAAACTTAACCACTACACCACCAGGCTGGCCCCTCATTTCTTTTTTTTATTGGGAAGAAATGTTGGTTAATTAAGAAAAATGAGTGTAAGTTTTTCTAAAGCCCTGTTCTGGGTGGTGGGAGGAATCCATCATATTCATCATTTGAGGGTTAATTATACTTTAATACTTTGGGATTGAAGAGAGAATATGGGGAAGACTTTGCAAAGAGGGCTTGAGGTCCTGTGTGAGTAAAAAATGACAAGAAGAGGAACCATGGGCCGGTTAGCCCGCTGGTTCTAGGAGGATGAGCGACACATGGAGAAAACCACCCAAGCCAGTTTGTGTAGTGAAGCAGAGCCACTCGGCTGACCAGGAAACTCATAACCCCAAACTGAATGCTGTCATATGCCACCAAGAGTTTGAGGTTGGTTGTTCTGTGGCATTACTATAGTGATAGCTAATTGATACAACACATTAGTGTGATTTCCCTTGAATGTGCAAACTGGTGAAGTCCAGCAACAATTGGGTTATTTTACTAATAAATGTTAAACTGCTGAAGTAAGCAAATCTTTTAACTTTTATTGTTACAGATTTAAGTGGAATTAGGGTGAACCCTATAATACTCCCCCCTTTGCTGAGCTTATGCTATGCTTTCAGGAGTGGGGCAGAGAATGGTGGAGTTTTAGCTCTGAGACCTCACGGCGTCAGTTAGCCTATCTGAACTGGGTCATGGGGCTTGTGATCAGGATATCCATGAGTGTGGTTTGCTGAGGGAGGCAATCCATGGGCCCTGACAGCCATGCAAGTTCTTGCTGGATATGCCAAGAATGCAAGGCCCTGACTACTCTTTACCCAGGCCATTTCTCAGCATTGTGTTTGTAGCAACCAACCTTGAAGGATGAAGAAATGTCTTCTCCAGACTAAGAGTAGACTTGCTACCATTCACTGTAAAAGCGATAGATTCTCCAAGCTCAGTATTCTTCTACAACACAACTCACTGTCTGTGAAGGTTCACCCGTATCATCTCCTGGGGACTTGGGAGACATGGGGAATCAGCATAAGCCTGACACTCTGGTTATACTTTCTCTGTGATTAATACAGTCCCTGTTTCTGCTCCAGAAGTCTATCTTCTGCCAGCACCCATGAAACAGTCTAGCTTCTCAGCCTGTAAGTAGGGTAAACTCTCAGACCTGTCACAGCTCCTGACATGAGTCCCCTCCCATGAATGTTAACTGTCCCAATGCACTGCACAAGAATGAAATTTGTGAACTCCATGAGAGAGCAGGGGCCCCCTGGGGCAACATCAGCACCAACCTGGGAAAGGGAACCTCATAAATTCTCAAATGTAAAAGTTAGAAGGGACCCTTGTGATCAGAAGAAAAGCTTAGTGCAGCGATTCCTAGAAGGTGGGAATGTATTCCTTGGGGGGGGGGGGGGGGGGGGTCACAAGATGATTTTAGATGAAATGTGCAAGAGTATGATTTTTAAATTTTAGTAGCAATTGCTTAGAATATGCGTTAGAAAAATACTTTAAAATGTTCCTCTTTAAAGACATATTTAAACAATAAGAGTAGGTTAACTTGAAAATATAAGTAAACAAGACTAAAAGTATGTATAAACTAGGCTGGGATGACTCAAAGGCTGGGCTCAGTAGGAACTATTGACCACAGCACCTACGCGTGAGTGTATTTGCATCATAGAGAAATCTGGAAGGATACACGTGAAACTACTTAAAGTGATTCCCTGAGGAATCCCTGTGGGTAGGAGGAGGTGGATGGGGAAGGCAGCAGGTGAGAGAGGTATATACATTTTATAATGTTTGGCTTTTGAACCATACGAAAAATTGAAAAAAAGAAATTCTTCTAGCTGCTGTGTGGAAAGTGGATTGGAGGGGCCAAGAGTGGAACTGGAGAGATGGAAACAGTGACTTCACTCAGCTGGAGAACAGTAGAGCGCCACACTCTTCAGTACAGCCTAACCTGCTTTTTAAAACAAATCTAACTGCTCTCTGCTTAGAAAGTTTTTTCACCCCTAGGATAAAGGCCAGCGGCTCAGCATGGCATTCAAGGCATTTCATAACGTGCTCCTCAGCTGATCTTTCCAGGCTCATCCCTTTCTCATCGTCCCTTGAATCATGACGCTCTCTTTTATAAGAACTCTTGCAGTATCGTCACACCTCTGTGTCTTTGCCCATGCTGTTCCTTCTGCCTGGAATGCCCTTCCTGCACACATCACCCTTACAGTCTCCAACTCCTTAAGTGCAAGTTCAAGGTTCTCCTCCTTTCTGGATGCTTTTGTGACCAATCTGTCTCCTAAGGCCCCATATACAATTCATTGCTATCTGTTGAGGGCTCCCAAGGCACTTTCTCTAAATGCCATTTTATCACTTGTGACATTGGCATACACTCAGGTGTGATTTTAATTAATTGTTATTAAATAATTAATTGAGTAGTCATTTGTTTAATATCCTTCTCCCCCGCTAGACTGCCAGTTCCAGGAGGGTAGGGACCGTGTCTGTCATATAATCTCATTGACTGGACAGTGTCTAGGATCCTAGAGCCTACTGCCAAGGGACTCTGAACAGCTTGGGATCTTGAGCCCACTCATCTTAAAGGAGTAGTGTGCTGAATGGTGATGCCCAGAACACGTTCTAACTGGCAACCATCATCTTCCTTGTTCAGCTCATATAATCCTATTACTAGAGTCCTACCTGGCAGGCCACTGATCTCCCCAAGATTCTAGCCCAACAGATGTAAGGAGTTAAACCCCTCTAGCAGGGGTGAGAGTGGGCGGGGGAGCCTAGAGCTGCATGTCCAATACAGTACCCATTAGCCACAGTGACTATTTAAATTTAAATTAATTAAAATCAAATTAAATTAAAAATTCAGATCCTTAGTCAAGCTAGCCACATTTCAAATGCTCGATAGCCATCTGTGGCTAGCGGCTACTGTATTGGACAGCACAGAATTATAAAACATTTCCATCATCACAGGAAGTTCTATCATATATCATTGGTCTAGAGAATTACCCTTTAGAGAATGCTTCCTATAAAGTATAGCAGTCTGTCAAAGTATCTCAAAGGGCGTGCTCTGAGGCCAGATTGTCTGGGTTTGAACCCCAGCTCTGCCAGTCACTAGCTGTGTGACCTTGATCAAGTTACTTCATCTCTCTGTGCCTCATTTTCTTTAACTGTAAATTGGGACTCATAATAGCATCTACCTCATGAGGTTGCTGTGAGGATTCAATGAGATAACACATGTAAAACACTTGGAATACCACTGGCTCGTAGTAAATGCTCAGTACTGGTTGGTTTGTTGTTGTTGTTTGTTTTTATTTAAACCTCACAACAGTTCTATTAGATGAGTGCTACTTTGACTCCCATTTACAGATTGGGAAATTGAGGCTCAGAGAACTGAAGCAACTTGTCCAAAATCACATGGTAACAGTGGCAGAACTGGTTTTGAAGCCCAAAGCCCACAGATTTCTAGCTTTCTTCCTTTGAGGGGTGGGATGGATCTGCCCCTAGACCCAGCCGGAAGTCAGTCTAGTTCCACAGTCCTCTTTGCCATGATGAGCTCCTGCCAACCCTACTAGGGGCTCCAAGCACTTGACTGATGCCCCATCCCCATCAGCGGGCATCCATCAGAAAGCCGCCTCCTCCCTGCTACCCTAGATGAGTTGCTGGACTCGGAGCGCTGTGCAAACACAACATGAATTCTGTCGACAGGGTAATAATAAGGCTCCTAAATCAGCACTTGGACTTTTTGCTTTACATATATTACTCGAATTACATGTCAGGGATTAATATACATTATAAACCAGATGTGCCAGTTACATATTTCTCTCTGGAACATCTCTTGGGTGCCTCCTGAAACCACTACTGGTGTTAATCACATATTCTTCCCACCACACTTAGGCCATGGTGGGCCACCCTGACAGCAGGAGGGCCAGGAACAGGTCAGGAGGGATGGGAGGCCTGGAGGAGCTATAAGGAACCAGAAATGGATTTTCTCATTTTGGAACCAGGCCCAGTTGCATTGGGTTTCACAACCACTTCTATATCTTTCTGCTGTGCATGCTGCGGCTTTTAGCCTGGTGTCCTAATTGCTTAGCCAGGGTCTGGCACATGGTACCTATTAGGAGGAGGTGGCAGAGGCTGCCAATTACCTAACCTACGTCTATCCTCTCCTTGTTTCCAATAAACAAAACCCTGATAATGTTTGGGGTTGCAATGTACCAAGCTAAAAATACTCACCTTCCTAATTACCTTGTGGCTAGGTTTGGGTGTATGAACCAGTTCTGGTCAATGAGATAGAAGAAGAAATATGCTGGGAATTTCTGGGACCATCCCTTAATTCTTTTTTTTTTAATTTTTCCTTTATCTCCCCAAAGCCCCCCACCCCCCGTACACAATTGCATTTTTTTTTTAGTTGTGGGTCTTTCTAGTTGTTGCATGTGGGACGCCACCTCAACATGGCCTGATGAGTGGTGCCATGTCCGCGCCCAGGACTCGAACCAGCAAAACCCTGGGCTGCCAAAGCAGAGCACACAAATTTAACCACTCGGCCACAGGTCTGGCCCCTATCCCTTACTTCTTGATTCCTTTTCTCCCTGCCTGGAACATAGCCATGATGATGACGGCTGCAGCCATCTTGCAACCTTGAGGTGACAAGCATGAAAACAAAAGCCTACATGCTAAGACGGAGGTGTGAAAAAATGGAGGGAGTCCGGAATCACACAGATACATCTAAGCCTTTGGGGTTTTGTTGTTGTTATTGTTGTTGTTTGCAGGGGAAGATTCATCCTGAGCTGACATCTGTTGCCAATTTTCCTCTTGTTTTTTCCCTCTCCAAAGCCCCAGTGCATGATTGTATATTCTAGTTTTAAGTCCGTCTAGTTCTTCTATGTGAACCACCACCACAACGTCGCTACTGACAGACAGGTGGTGTAGTTCTGTGACCAGGAAAGGAACCCAGGCCACTGAAGCAGTGAGAGCACTGAACTTTAACTGTGAGGCCATCAGGGCTGGCTCCCTGAGCCTTTGTACCAGCCCTGTTCTGCCTACCCCCAGACACATTGTTATGTGAGAAAAAATAAGCCCCCAACTTGTTTGCAGTTACTGGGGCTTATTACATTACTGATATATTTGCTTTCATTACCCCTGGGATCCACAGAGAAGCAACTCTTGGGAAACCTCTTCAGTCCTTGCCTCTCTTCTCTGAATAGTGCCCGTCACCTCATTCCTACTTCCCAGAGAGTTTTCACCACATTTCTTGCTAGGTAGGCAGTGGGCCATAGACATAGCTGATTGAATCAGTGGAATAAACCTGACCCAACCAGATTCTTTCCCTTAGAATTTTAACTGGACCCAGAGATTTGCATTCAGAACACACAAACTGGCATCTGCACCCCATCGTGGCCCTAGGAAGGTTTGTTTGGTCTGTACAGTGTTTTTTTTTTTTAAATTATTGATGTTTGAAAACATCAAGTTTCCCATAAAAACATGCATTCCTGGCTTCTCTTGAAATATTAGAAAGTCTGGCATCACTGGGCCCACATTCCACGTGGCAATAAATGGCCGCTGCTAAGAATTGGCTGTTCCCTCTCGACAGGCACACACTCTTCCGTATTCCATAGTCTCCACCCTGCCCGTAGTTTCTCCCCAAAGCCCCCTGGTACATAGTTGTGTATTTTTAGTTTTGGGTGCTTCTAGTTGTGGCATGTGGGACGCCGCCTCAGCATGGCTTGATGAGTGGTGCCATGTCCGCACGCAGGATTCGAATTGGAGAAACCCTGGGCCGCCAAAGCAGAGCGCGCGAACTTAACCACTTGCCGCGGGGCCGGCCCCTTCCCAGTGTGTTCTTATACATGGCTCCGCTTCACTTATTCCTGTTGCCTGTCCGGCTTCTGTAGGCACTTGAGTTTAAGACATCTGCTCTATCTAGTCTCCATAAGGGCTTTGAATCATGATGATGAAAATAATGCTGCTGCTGAAGACCATAGTAGCAACAATTATTGATGGCTACTATGAGCCAAGTAGCATAGTGACAGCTTTACATATACTATCTTATTTAGTCCTGAAAACAAGAAGACCTAGGGCCAGCCCAGTGGTGTAGTGGTTAAGCTTGCACACTCCACTTCGGTGGCCTGGGGTTTGCCAGTTCAGATCCTGGGCGTTGACGTACATACCACTCATCAAGCCATGCTGGGGCAGCATCCCACATATCAAACACAGAGGAAGATGGGCATGGATGTTAGCTCAGGGCCCATCTTCCTCAGCAAAAAGAGGAGGATTGGTGGTGGATGTTAGCTCAGGGCTGATCTTCCTCAAAAAAAAAAAAAAATAAGAAGACCCTACTATGATCATTGTACAGATGAGGAAAGAGATGCCTGGCCAAAGCCTCACAGTAAGCTGTACATCCGGTATTCGACTCTAAGCATTCTGGGGCTAATGTGGGCTCTTTCCAACCAACAGGCTATACTGCTTTCCCATGAATTCAGACAAAGCCGCAGCTGGAGAAGGATGTGGTGGATACACAGAGAGAGAGACACTGAGGCACTAGAGTGGGAGGCAGGGAGTGGCTGCCGTGGCCCCTGGCTGTTTCCTGGTTTCTTGTGAGGCCTGGATGCACTCCACACTTGGGTTCCAAGGAAACCTCCACCAGTTGGGATTCATAAATGCAAGCAACAGAAACGGACTCTGGTAAATTTAAGCAGAAAAGGAATCAGTGGAAAAGATACTCGAGGGCTTTTAGCATTGCTGGGAAGGCTAGAGAACCAGACCTGGCTGCCACTGTGGCAGAAGCACAGGGCTAGTCTAGTGATGACCAAACTGTCTCCACCAGAGTACCACACCCTTCAGCTCACCTCTCTGACCCTGCTAACACTCCACACGTGGACACTAGGGACTGCCACTGGTCCTCCTGCCTGGGCTACCCCAGAGACAGGATATTGCTGCTTCTATGGCCACTATCACCAGATTGGGCCTCTCCACAGTTCCTGTGTCTTTGTGTCACTGGCTTCTCATTCTAAGTCTGGTGTGTACCTCTGATTGACTGAGCCTAGGTCACATGCCCAAACTCTTGCTGCAAGGGAGGCTGGAAAAGCAAGCAGCTAGCACTTCCACATTCTTCACTGGGAAATAAGCTCCACTTCTCATCAAGACTCATACGGTGGGAAATTCGCCAGACGTAAGTATGAGTTTCTGAGTCTGGGCAGACAAAAGGGACAACTATCCATGAAAACTTTTAAGCTAGCTGGCTCAAGTGATGTATCATCAGGGTTGCATTAGAAAAGGGATGCGCATTCAAATGGAGTAATCAAGGAGAGTTTAATAAAGGCAGAATGTATAAAGGTGCAAGAAGCGTTAAAGAAAACCAATAAGGATGGGGAAGCACCCCAGAGATTGCAACACTTGAGGGCATTATGACTCCAGGCCTGAAGAGACAAGGAGAGGGAGTGCTTACGGGAATGTGGAAAGAGCTGATGTTGTAGAATAGGGTCTTCTAGAATGATTCCAGTTCAAGGTCCCAGTGCAGAGGGAGCTGGGGGAGTAAATACCCTCATTTCTCTTTCCTTCCATCCCCTAGTCTCCTGCAGGTGACTCCCATTGGGAAAATCCAACAAAAGCCGGAGAGTAAAGGATCCTGTTGACATATGCCATGCAGGTGAGCCTGTGGGGCACAGCATCGCCAGGTGGAGGTGGGTGGAAGGTAGATCTGGAGAGCTAAACAGATTGGCCAACAACCCACAATGTGATCTTGGTCCTATCATTTAATCGCTGAACTGTTTTCTCCACTTTATTTTTTTTTAATTTATTTTTTTGAGGAAGATTAGCCCTGAGCTAACTGCTGCCAATCTTCCTCGTTTTGCTGAGGAAGGCTGGCCCTGAGCTAACATCCGTGCCCATCATCCTCTACTTTATATGTAGGACGCCTACCACAACATGGCTTTGCCAAGTGGTGCCATGTCCACAGCCAGGTTCTGAACCAGCGAACCCCAGGCCGCCGAAGCGGAACATGCCCACTTAACCGCTGTGCCACCGGGCCGGCCCCTGTTTTCTCCGCTTTAAATTGAGAAGCCCTGACATTTTGTGGTTCTCTCTGGCTTTCCTGCCGATCATTTCTCTAATTTCTTCCTTTCTGGCCTGTCCTGTAAGTTCGTCCCTATGTCAGCCTCCACATAAAGGTCAACACCTTTTCTTTCCAAAAAGCAGAGGCTTTTTATGTGGTCACAGGGAATTCTCCTTTGCTGCAGGTGGAAACAATTCTCCATCTAGCTCCCCAAATTCTGATTTGGTGACTCCTCTGGAATTTTGCAATGCCAGCATCTTGCCTTTTCAAGGCATAAAATGCCCAGATCCCAAGAGCTGCCCTGATGGGGCTGTTTCTGTATCCTTTCGTGCCTCACTCATTCTCTTTTTCCTCTCACAACTTGATCCTCCAGCCAAATTCCCATCCTGGCTTCTCACATGCCACTTTAAGAGATCCGCTCTCCATGACCCAGATCTTAGCCTCTCTCTCCTCCTACTGCAAAGAACAATATCATGTCTCTACCCTAATTGCAATTGGGTGACTCCATTGCCAGCACAGTTTGAAATTGTTCTTGCCTAGATTTCTGGTGGAAAAAGCAGTTTCTCCTCATTCCTTAAAGTTTTGAGCAGATAACCTAGAGAAATGAGCAGTGAAACTACAAAAACTGAGCTCAAAGGAGTGGCATTTGGCATCATGATCATATAAAATCTATGCATAGTTTAGGCAACATTTTAATAAGCAATTACAAATGTTTAATGTATACGAATATGACAAGTGACAACTGTGTTATCAAAAAAAATCAGGATAATAATTCTTAGGGGGATGTGGCAGTGTTGTGTACTCTGATATTCCACACAGACACCCCCAGCCACCCACCTACCCACCCAAGGAATGAAGGATTTATTCTGCCAGCTACTGGGAGTAGTGTTGGCCGATGACCCCTAATGTAAGCCTTCCTGGGGAATTTCCTTGGCTGCTGCCTTTTTGCGTTAGCCTGCATACAATGATTGGCCAACTTGGGAGCATAGAGGCCTGGTCCTCTTACCCCAACTCAGGACAATTTTGAAGACCTATCCCAGCTTCACACTTTCCCATGGGGTCAGTCGAAGCCTTTGTTCTGACATCATAGTTCAGCTTCTTCCTCTGCTCCGTTCTAGTCCTTTCTCTTCCACAGGTGTCGATCCCAAGAGCACTCCCGAAGTAACTTCCTGCACGTTAATCTCTATCTCAGAGTCTGCTTTCCAGAGAACCCAACCTGTAGTCCTCCACCCCCACTGTATCCATGCCCAGTGGAATGTGACTTTGCAGCTTCTCCAATCAAGAGATGAAGTCTATTTCTCCACTCCTTGAATCTAGGCTGGTCTTGTGACTTGCTTTGGTCAACAGAATGAGGCAGAAGTGATATCATACCATTTCTGAGCCTGAGCCTCCAGAAGTCTTGCATGCTTCTGCTCTCACTTTTGGAGCCCAGGCCAGCCTACTGGAACATAAAAGATGTATGGCCAAGTCACAGCTGTTCCCCCCCTGACAGCCAACCATCCCCCAGAAACAGAGCCACCCAGCTGACCACAGTGCATGAATGAGCTTGTCCAAGACCAGAAATACTACCTACCTGAGCCTAGCCCAAATTGCTGACCTGGAGAATCATGAGCTAATAAACAGTGTTGTTTTAAGCCTGTTATGTTTTTGGTGGGTTTGTTATATAGCAATTCTTAACTGATACAAGAGAGAACTGTGTTTGAGAACCCACCTTGATAAGATCGAAAGTAAACTATACATGTAACCCAGATGTACCCTAGAGTCTCTCTCCACAGGTGATCTGAGTAAGATTGACTCAGCTGCCAGGCCCTGGAGGCAGGAGCATCAGGCCCTAAGCAACACAAGGGATAATTTAGCAACTTTCTCTGAGAAAATGGGAGGAATTTATTTTTTGCCCCTATGAAGGAAGTAGAAAGATGAGACTAGAGTCAGAGGCATAAAAAGTAGATAGGGAGGAGAAAGTTGTCAGCGTGATGGTACGTGACTGGGAACAATATGAGTTGAAGCAGCAAGTGAAATCCCCCAGTGGGTATGGGTCTGTATTCATGGAGATAGGGTGGCAGAAGGACATTTAAGAGCAGATGAGCCTAATAGTTATTTTGAACTTCTCTGCGTTTCTTTATGTAACCACTTCCCCGTTTATTTGCATCCCATCCAATCTTTAGAAAATCTCCTTGCCAAACAGAAAGCTTCCCACTCTGCTGGTGGAAGTGTAAACTAGCACATCCACTTTGGAGAGCAATTTGGTAGTATTTATCTAGTGCAGTGCAAAACGCACATGCCCTTTGATCCATCTGGCAATTCCACTTCTAGGTTTTTACAGAGAAACTCTTGCACATGTGCACCAGGAAACTTGTACAAGAATGTTTGCTCTTTGCAACATTGTCTGTAATAGAGGAAATTTGGAAAAACCTTGTCTACAAGTAGAGCTTTAGATAGATGAATTTATAAATATTCATATGATGAAATACTATATAACAGTTAATATGAATGAATTAGATGTCTGTCTATATCATCAAAGATAGATCTCAAAATCATTGCTTAAAAGAACAAGTTGTGGAAAATGAAATTATGATACCATTTTTTGTGCATTTTAAAACCAGACAAAACAGTATTATAAGCATTTATGGATACATTATATGCTGTAAAAGTATAAAAACAAATTTGGAAGGGCAGACACCAAATTCCTGATGGTGTTCCTGTGGGAAGTATACATAGGAGATTTCACTTTTAACTCTACTAGGTTAAAAAAATCAGAAGCAAATACTATAAAATGATAACATTAAATTCTGAGAGTTGGAGGGCATGGGTGTTTGTTAGATTACTCTGTTCTTTTCTGTATTTAAAAATTTCACCAACTAGGAAAAGAAATCTAATTATACGCATGAATGCTTTTTGTGATTTGGGTGGTTATTTGTCTGTGTGTGTGCCTGAGTTTCACATCTAGGTCACAGAGATTCATGCCAGAACCAGCGCCCTGGTGGAGGATGTTACTGAGCATACGGTCCCCTGGAGTCTCCAGACTCTTGGAGAGAGCTTTGTGGGCCTATAGACAATGGAGCTGGAATCTGTGTCAATCTTACTGAGATCACCCGTGGCAAGAGACTCTAGGGTACCTCTGGTTACATGTATAATTGTTACCAGCATTGACACCAATGGTAAGCTGGTCTTATAAATTACGTGAGGGGTGAAAAAAACTCTTCTCACTTTGCTAATTTTCCGGTGTCCATGATCAGGCAAGATATGGATGCATCTCTTGGCATATTTTCTTCCAGTCATTTAGAAAATTAACTCTATTGTTTTGGGAAAATAATACAACCCCATTGTGAAGAATTCAAATAAAGCAGAAAAGGATGAAAGTAGGGGGAAAAAAAATCACTCCAAATTCCATGGTCTAGAAATTACAGATGAGCATTATTTGAAACATCTTTCTATGCCGATGTAAAATTAGGAAGATGAGATAGAAATATTTTGTTAAAATGGGATTATTTTATAGGTTCAATTTTTAATTTAAAAATATTAAATTTATTTTATTATAATTTACTGGAGAGGAAATGGAGAGAAACTAAAGGAATTGTTGAAAGTCAAATAAAGTGTCTTTACTTCAAGAGATAATTTCTTAAAATATCCCTCAATTCCTAAAGGAGAGATTACAAAAACATTAAAGTTGTGGTCATTATATTTCTATTTTAAATTATATGTTCCAGTTTTGTCTATCTCCCCACTTTGAAAAATGATGGCACTAGCACTCTTATTTCTTCTCTTTTATCTCCCAATTTTTATTTATATTATTTTTACATTTTACATTTATTAATTTTACATTTTGTACAATTTATTTTCACATTTTTTACAAAATTATTTCACAATTTACAGATTTTTATATTTTACTGTATTCTAACAATAAGTCTCATGGATTTCTTTCTATGCATGTGTTTTTTTAATTGAGCTACAATCCACGTACCATAAAATTTTCATTTTAAAGTGTACAATTTAGTGGGTTTTGCCACATTCATGAAATTGTGCAACCATCACCACTATCTAATTCCAGAACATTTTTATCACCCCAGAGCAGTCATTTCCCATTCCCTCCCTCCCCACCTCCTCAGACCCTGGCAATCATTAACATACTTTCCATCTCTATGGATTTGCCTATGCTGGACATTTCATATAAATGGAATCATACATTATGTAGCCTTTTGTGGCTGACTTCTTTGATTTATCATTATTTTTCAAGGTTCATCCATGTTGTACCAAGTGTCAGTACTTCATTCCTTTGTATGGTTGAATAATATTCCATTGTATGGATATACAATATTTTGTTTATCCATTCATCTGTTGATAGACATTTTGATTGTTTCCACTTTTTGGCTACTATGAATAATGCCTCCATGAACATCTGTGTATAAACTTTTACTACAAACATGTTTTTAATTCTCTTGGATGATACCTATGAGTGGAATTGCTGGGTCATATAACTCTGTTTAACCTTTTAAGAAACTCAGACTGTTTTCCAAAGTGGCTGCACAATTTTATATTCCTATCAGCAATGAATGAGGGTTCCAATTTCTCCTCATCCACCCCAACACTTACTAGCTGTGTTTTTCTTTTCTAGTCATTCTAGTAAGTGTGAAGTGGTATCTCATTGTGGTTTTGCTTTGTATTCTCCTAATAACTAATGGTGTTGAGCATCTTGTCATGTGCTTCTTGGCAACATGTATGTCTTCTTTGGAGAAATGTGTATTCAAATCCTTTTTTTGCCCATTTTTAAATTGGGTTATTTGTCTTTTTATTGCTGAGTTGTAACAGTTCCTCATGTATTCTGGATACTAGACTCATCAGATACGTGTTTTGCAAACATTTTCTTCCCTTCTGTATGTTCTTTTTTCCCAATCTGCAGCACAAAAGTTTTTTAAGTTTGATGAAGTCCAATTTATCTATTTTTCTTTTGTAGTTTGTGCTTTTGATGTTATATATCAGAAACCATTGTCTAATCCAAGTTCACAAAGATTTTAACTTATTTTTCTTCTAAGAGTTTTGCAGTTTTAGCACTTATATTTAGGTATTTGATACATTTTAAGTTAACTTTTGTATATGGTGTGAGGTAGGATAACTTCATTTTCTGCATGTGAATGTTTGGAAGTCCCAGCACCATTGTTGAAACAACTGTTCTTTTGTCTGTTGAATTGGCTTGGAACTCTTATGGTAGGTTATTCTTGATGTTTAATATTTTGTATCAGATCTTTCAGGAACACTGGACTTTTTCTATCTGTATATTTGTTTTTTGCTTCATTTCAGGGCAATTCACTTGTTTTATAAAATAAAACAAGTATCTTTGTATCTTCTTTTCATTTGTTGTATTATTTATTTCACAGATGTCAATTATCTTTACATTGGATCATCTTTGTCTGTCTTCCATATTTATTAGCTTCTAATTGTTTTAAACTCTTTTTCTTTTCATCTGCATTTACCATGATCATCTCAAGTCTTTCCTTTATGTTAGTATTGATATTTTCAGCAGCATCTGTTATTTGCAGTTTTAAACTATTAGTGCCATAATGATGCTGTTTTGGTCTTCAGTTTGTTTCCTTGGGTCCTATTCATCTAATTGTAAAATTTTTATCATCTCATCTTGAGCTCTTTTTAAAAATGAAATTAGATTCTTATTATATTTTAAGATATAAAGCAATTGTTTGGTTATTGTTGTCTGTATTAATTTGCTAAGGCCGCCATAACAAAGTACCACAAATTGGGTGTCTTAAACAACAGAAATGTCTTGTCTCACAGTTCTGGAGGCTAGAAGTCCAAAAGTGAGGTGTCAGCAGGGTTGGTTCCTCCTGAGGGCTGTGAGGGAAGGATCTGTTCCAGGCCTCTCTCCTTGATTGTAGACGGCTGTCTTCTCTCTATGTCTCTTAACATCATCATTCTTCTATGCTTGTCTCTCTGTTCAAATTTCCCTTTTTTGTAGGGACATCAATTGTATTGGATTAGGGCCCACCCTAATGATCTCATTTTAACTTGATTACCTCTGTAAAGACCCTATCTCCAAATAAGGTTACATTCTGAGGTACTGGGAGTTAGGACCTCAACATAGGAATTTTGGGAGTCATAATTCAACCTGTAACAGTCAGTAGTTTTGTTTAGTTTGTGATGTTGGCATTTTTTCTGCTTTTATTATTTTTTGCTCATATTCTTGAGTGTTAGAGAAGAAACGTACTTAGGACATTTCAGTTGGCTTTCTTAACCTGGAAGTCTCTTCACTTTCCTTTGTAACCCTTGAATCACAAAGGTTTCATTCTATTTCTTTGGCTTTACTTCCTGTAGGAAGAATCATGTCCACACAGTCCAATTTGTAGCCACTTGCCACATGTAGCTATTGAGCACTTGAAATGTGTTTAGTGTGAATTGAGATTTGCTGTAGATTAAAATACACATTGAGGGGCTGACCCAGTGGCACATTCCGCTTCAGCGGCTGGGGGTTGACCGGTTCAGATCCTCAGTGAGAACATGGCACCACTTGGCAAGCCATGCTGTGGTAGGCATCCCACATATAAAGTAGAGGAAGATGGGCACGGATGTTAGCTCAGGGCCAGTCTTCCTCAACAAAAAGAGGAGGATTGGCAGCAGATGTTAGCTCAGGGCTAATCTTCCTCAAAAAAAAAAAAACCCACACATTGAATATCAAAGACCAGTACAAATTAAGAAATAATGTAAATAAAAAAATAATGTAAAATTTAAAATGTAAATTCTTTTACATTACATGCATCACATTTTACATTAAATTCTTTTACATCTCATTAACAATATTTATATTGATAATATGTTAAAATGTTATTTTTTATATAAGTTAAATGAAATATATCAAGAAATTAATATCACTTGTTTCTTTGTATTTTTTTAAATGTGGCTACTAGAAAATTTTGAATTACATATGTGGCTCATATTTGTGGCTCATATTAGATTTCTATTTATTCTACGTGTTTCTAGAAGTATATTTTCTATCTCTAGGGCTGACCTAGACTTTAGAAAACCAAAAGGTCTGATACCCATCCTGGTGGTGGCAGTGGTTGGGGTTACCTTGCATGCCCTTCCCAAGGATCAGGTGATTTGCTGGTAAGTGTTTTGTTGAGACAGAAAACACACAAATTAAATCTTCACCAGGTCACTGTGCTAGTTAAATCTTCAGTGGAGCATCTCAGTATATATCTACAAGTTCAAGGTATCCATTATCGTCCTGACCTGGTGTGTTCCTTGTCTCCTCTGATCTCACCTATTATCATTCATTTTGAAACAAAGCCCCCAAACTCTGGTATCTACCAGCTGGGTCTACAGCTTCACTCTGAGGCAGGCTGCATTTGAGTAATAATTTATTCTCTGAACTGGCTCTTCTAACCTTTGCAGAGGATTTGCCAAATGCATCTCAAGATGAGGACAGGCTCTCCCCCTCTTTTTCTTTCCCTTCTATCAGTTTAGAATTTGTAAGATGTAAATTTCCCTTCATCTTGTCTGAGGCGAAAGTGTGAATGAGTAATGCCCACCAAAAAACTGTCAACCTTGAGGAGCCCAAACCATTTACATGAAGAAAACTTTAAATATCCATTCCGGATCTCTCACAGGCCACCCAGAGGGAGGCGTCCATTGTGAAATTCAATTACCAGACCTCGTTCAGCTGCTCCCTAGAAGACAAATTAATGTCCCCCCTTTCCTGCATGTGGAGGCTCTTTATAAAGCTGCAATTAAGGGTTTTCCAGAGGCAGAGCCTGTTTCCCTTTTAGGTAAATATAACGAACAGGAAACAAATCCTTCTTCTTTTTTGCTGTGTAAGGTGCACCCAGGGATGGGAAGCAGCCCACAGCCTGTGGACAGAGCTCCTCTTCCAAGTCTCTACACTCCTTCGCTTCCTGGGTCTGCCTGGGTCCAGGGGGAGTGAAAATTCTGGCATGATTCCTTCTTCCACATTTGTGGAGAATCTCCTCTGGACTAGATGCTGGGGGAATCACAGAGAACAAAGTCCTGCAAGCCTACAGTCCAGTGGTGGCTCCAGTGGTAGCGAGACAAGGGCTAACGACATAATTAGCATCACGGGATGCTGTAAGGGAAAGGGACAGCTATGTGATAGCAATTAGACCCCTCATCTGATTGTCACTTTTTTGGATTCTTATTTTATCTTTTCCTTTATTGTAGTTTATTTTTTATTATTTTTTGCTACAGAATCAGTGAAGCAAATCTCAAGAGGGAGAAGCACAATATGTCAAAAGAAATGTCAGGGGAACTGCTCTGGTTGACCGCTAGGTGGGGGGTTGGGGGGGTTAAGGGGGTTATGGCCAAGCCTCACAGAATAAACTTCTTCTTGCTGCCTAAGGCAGGCTCTAAACTTCCACCAGCCTCAGTTTAAAAACCACTGGGTTGAGAAATTATCTCCAGAATGCCCCTTAACTGTCCCGAGAAAGTTCTCCCCAAGTTGAAGTCAGTAAGCAGCCACCTTCTCTCCCCAATATTGTCCAAATCCACAAGCTCAGCCTCCCAGTGGCAACATCAGTAGTACCTACCTCATCAGGTTGTTGGGAGAATTAAATGTGAAGTGCTTAGCGCAGTGTGCAGAACATAGTAGGTGCACAATAAATGGCTGTTGTTATTCTCATTATTATTGTTCAATCTTGTACTCTGGAGACAGCATGAAGTTTGCCGTGATCGTGCCCTCACACTGACAAACAGGGTTGTGCCCTGACCCATGTGTCTGGATTCTTGTCCTAGTCACCTGTCCTGTCCCCAGGCTTGTTAGGTCTGGTTCTGGGCTGGAGGACTTCTGATCCCTTTTTCGCAGGGAGGACAGTCCTTCAAGGCTCCAGCTTTGATTTGAATGGGTCTTGGTTCCGGCTCACTGTTTCACAGGGCCCCAAGGTCACATCTCCTGTCCAGCAGGGATATTTTAACCTCTGTCCCTTGTCCCTGAAGTCCAGGGATGTGTCCTGGAGGCTGCTGCGACATCAATTGAGAGTTTACTATCCTTGCTTTAAGATCACTGATTTTCAGGCACTTGGGGATTTCCCTTTTCTCCTTCTAAACTGAGCTATGTACTAAAAAGATTTTTTTTAAAGATTGGCACCTGAGCTAACATCTGTTGCCAATCTTTCCTTTTTTTTCTTTTCTTTTCTTCTTCTCCCCAAAGCCCCCCAGTCCCAGCTATACATAGCTGTATATTCTCATTGTAGGTCCTTCTGGTTGTGGCATGTGGGACCTCAGCATGACCTGATGAGTGGCACTAGGTTCTCGCCCAGGATCCGAACCAGCGAAACCCTGGGCTGCCAAAGCGGAGTGTGTGAACTTAACCACTTGGCTACAGGGTTGGCCCCAAAAGATATGTTTTAAGATTTGTGTCCAGCTTTTCTCTACGTTTGCAGCTGAAATAAAGGTCCACATAAACTTGATAGACCACATTGCCAAAAGCAGAGTTCTCTCTTTCAAATAATTGTGTAAAGATTTCATGTTCACTTTTATCAGCAATGGACAAGCATCTATGGGACTACACAGAACCAGTCTTCACCAGCAACATTGTGTGGCAGTGAGAAGCAATGGCTACAGTGGAGTGATCAGACTTTCTAGTTCTCTCTGTAGGTCGCACTGGAACTATACTGATGCCCTAAACCCAAACTACCCCCTAGACTTTGAAATCCAGGGACCAGAGGAGACCTAAAGAGGGAGGTTTGAGCCCTTGTACAAATAAGGGCATGTGAAGACTTGAATGAGTGGAAAATTGGAAGAAAGTGACCATATTTGTGCCCTCAAGGTGGCAAAGTATGTCATTCTGGTTATTTCAGTTTAAAAATCTCAGGCACATGATTTGTACTGAGACCTTAGAGCTTGGTGAATGGGGAATCCAGCTATAAACTGGAAAGGCTGGACAGACTGTGGAAGGAAGGGAGAAAATGGCTCAACTGAGTCTGTACTAGGGCTGGAGTTATTGACCCTGTAACTTAGCCAGGATTTTCCTTGCCACTTGGAGAAGGGCTGAGCCTGTAGTAGATGTCAACAGGCCTCAGCTGTAGGGCAGGGAGGAGGCAGGAATAGAAACCAGGCAGAGGTTAATGTATATTTCATGATACTATTCTTTATTAGGTGGCCCAAAACTCAGGTTGAAAAGGCATGGGTATATGGACAGTAAAGGCAACTGCTCTCAGACATGATAATAAGATGGTTTGGGGCCGGCCCCATGGCCGAGTGGTTAAGTTCGCACACTCTGCTTTGGCAGCCCAGGGTTTTGCCAGTTCAGATCCTGGGCTCAGACATGGCACCACTCAAGCCATGCTGAGGCGGCATCCCACGTGCCACAGCTAGAAGGACCCACAACTAAAAATATACAACTATGTACCTGGGGACTTTGGGGAGAAAAAGGAAAAATAAAATCTTTAAAAAAAGTAGTAAGATAGGTTTAATCTGGCTGCAAATAATAGGAAATCTAATACTGCTTATGGAAAAGGGGACGTTATTAGTTCACAGTCAAAGGCTGCTGGCTTCAGGTACAGCTTGATCAGGAGCTCAGATGAGCTCACTAGATCCTACCTCCATCCACTCCTTCTTTGTGCCTCTTCAGTTGCTGGCTTGAGTTCCAGGTCTTATGTAGGAGCAAGATGGCAGTAGTTGACCCAGCACTTACATACTTTTAGGTTTTGAGTAGTGTAGGAAAGAGAGAGTCTCTTTCCCAGAATCCCAAGTAAAAGTCTCACTGGATCTCATTGGCTTTGAAAGGGTCATGTGCCCATCCATGAACCAACTGTTGGGACCAGAGGAATGAGATGTGCTAAATCAGAAGTTCCGCCCCCAGAGTGGAGGATGAATTCAGTTTCATCAGATTCCAAGTGGACCGATTATGGGGCAGGGAGTGTTTTCTCAGAGAAAAATTGGTGTGTGAATACTAGAAGGAGGATGGATGCATGTGGATGGATGGATGTGAGCTACAGAAAGACATTGTGTGTGGAAGTGGGAACAGGACTGTCCCTAGGGTGCACGGGTCCCTGGACAAATATGTTTTGGGGAGCCCTGCCTATATAAACAATTTGATTAGAAGCATATTACAAAATTCCTAGGGCCATGCTAGGTATAGTGATTTTTTTAGAAGATTTGGAATAATGGGTACAGAAGATGTACTTATATATTTGCTTATTGTTCAATCAGCACACATGAAGATTCTTTGTGGAATCCATCTTTTCCTGTTCTTTACTGTCAAACGTGCTGTTCTGGGCTAATGTCATATCTCCCACTTTGAGAAAAAGGCAGCAACACTGTTATTGCTCACAATGCCTTGGCTCAAATAGATCTTCATGCCTCTGCATTTCCCTAATACCATTTATTTAATGCTGATTGCACCATTACTGATGAGGCTGCATCATCCAGTGTGCTGCCAGTGAATACTGGCTTCCATTGACTCTCAAAGGTAGTGCTTCATTGATGATGACCACTGATAGAAGTCTTACCCAGAGTATGGAGAATCTGTGAATGATTCATTTTCTGATCATGTTAAATTTACCACTTGGAATTTTATGGTGTAAATGTAGAACAACACATCTTACAACCATGTCTTCTCTTGAACTCTTTGGGCCACAGTTACTGCATTCCTAAAATGTGATCTATTTCAGTGTTGGCTTCACGCCTGCCTACACGCACCAGTGGTAGCATAGATGAGGGGCCCATGGATGAAGCAAGAACAGTACCATTCATGCAAAGAATGTGCATCCTCCTCCAGCACAGCTTAAGGCCAACCCAGAAGAGCAGGACTTGCCGTATCAATCAGAGGCGAAAAAGGACATTGGTAGGAAGGGCCCAAGGACATTGCAGAACAATGAGTAGGCATAGCCACACCCAGAGGACTGTCTGACACGTGACTTGAAGCCTGCAGAGGCTAGGGTTGGGGGTCAGCAGCAGAGAGTGCACAGGGTAAGGACACCTAATGCTGCCCTACAATCTGAGGGTGCTGCAGATCAGAAGGGGGCACTACAGTCTGAACACAGGTGCATGAGAGCCAATGGTTAGGCCCATACACATGGGTCAAGCCCAAGGGTCCATTTTAGGCCATTAATAGTCCAGAGCTATGAACCCCTCCTGTAAGTCACCCAAAATCTGTGTGTCAGCATCATTCTGGAGACTCAATCTCACATGATACCACAAAACAAATACCACACCAGCCAAAAGGAGTAATCTGCTCCTACACTACCCCCCTGAACCAGGTCCCAGCCATGAGGCCCCAGGACCACCCTATAGGTGTGAGTCCTGGGGCAACTCAAGTCATCTGTTCGACTCCACAAGTTGGGTAGAGACCACTTTGAAGGAGAAGAACAAGAACAGGAACTCATGGGAAGCCCAGCTCAGGCTCAAGGAGCCCAACCCTCGTGGCACTGCCAGTCCTAGCCAGTCCTAGTCCCAGAGGGGTTCTTAGAAAATTTTGAGGTAGATGTTTCTGGCATCTGAGACTCAACACAGGACCAGTTCTGAGCTTAGGACACCAGGCCTCAATAGCTCTGCCAGCCCCACCTGGTCCCAGACATCAGAAAGGGACTTCCTTTGAAGAAGGCACTCCAAAGTGTAGGGCCCTTGGGGCATGAGCATGGGGCAGGGAAGCCCCCTTGCCTGGGTCTCCAGGCAGTACTGAGAAGGAGCTGACCATGTGTGGACGCCAGATTCACAGTTCAGCTTGACACATTTACTGAGCACCTGCTAAGTGCCAGGCACTGGATGGGGACAAATTAGAAATCTGTGAGGCCTCAGTGCATTGCATATGGAGATGCTGCCAGAGCAATTACCCACTGGTTGCATGGCATTACTCCACTCTTCCAGTAGATTCCAAATTGCCTGAAATGGAGAGCAGCCCCATGCATCCAGGGACCTGTTTACACCTAACTACATCCACTATTTCATTCCATTCCAATAAATATTACGTAACAGGAAATGCTGAGGTTTATTCCATGTATTCCAGGTATTTGTTTATACATCATTAGTTTCCAGAGAGAGCCATGGAGTGGAGGGCGGGGAGTGTGGAGACAGTGAGAAGCCCAAAGAGGCGCATCATGAGAAGCCCAACCCAGGACTGCGGGTTGTCAGCGAAAACAATGATCTTTCTATCCTCCTTCCACTTGGGTTCCTCTCAGACCTCATGCCTTAGTAAAGACTCCACTGGCTATAAGAATGAGAAAACTACTAAAAAAAAAATGAGACTCCCAAGGGCTCACATGAGGAGGCAAAGAGAATCACTAGTCAGATAACTATGGCACTCTTGTTCAGGTGAGAAGAGAAGTAAGCTGATGACAGGGTTGAATAGCTTGGAACATAGGGGGATTTTAGAGAGCTCTTAAGGGAGAAGACAAGGAGAGATACAGAGCAGCGAGCAGTGTGGGAAGGTATGGATTGGGAAGCCTAATTAGCACCTGATGTATGATGTGAGAGGCAAACCCGCTTCTGTCTCCCACGAAATCTTCAGTAAAATGTCTTCTTTGTTAATGTCCTGTGGCAGCCGTCACAATCCCTGCTCCTTCATTCCCAAAGCTTCACCAACACAAGGCTGTTGGGGGTTGTATTCGTTTCCTAGGGCTTTCAAAGCAAATAAGCACAAACTTGGTGCCTTAAAACAACAGAAATGTATTCTGTCACAGTTCTGGAGGCCAGAAGTCTGAAATCAAGGGGACATCAGGGTCTCTCTCCCTCTGAAGGTTCTAGGGGAGATCCTGTCTTACTTCTTCCAGCTTCTGGTGGTCTCAGGCATTCCTTGGCTTGTGGCCACATCACTCCAATCTCTGCCTCCATCTTTATCACCATCTTCTTGCATTCTCCTCTGTCTATGTTTTCTCCTCTTCTGTTTCTTATTAGGACACTTATCATTGGATTTAGGACTCACCTGGTTAATCCAGGATGATCTCATCTCAAAATCCTTAAGTCTGCAAAAACTCTTTTTCCAAATAATGTCACATTCATAGTTTCTGTGGATTAGGATGTGAACATATCCTTTTAGGAGGTCCACAATTCAATCCACTACTGGAGTAACAACTGATACAAAAGATTTGGGAACAAAGAAAAGGTGGTGTCATCACAGAATAAATGATGTCTTTAAACTGAGCATTAGACATTGTTGTGGCCAATGTCCCCCAGCTGGGAATGTCCTACTGGGTACCTGACTCCTTTCGCCCGAGCCTGTTGCTGAATTCTCTCTTCCCCATCTTCCTTCTATATATTATTTACAAAAATCCATTAGAACAAAGAGTTAAACAAAGTTTGAAAATAAGGAAAAGATATATGAGGCAAGTACAAAAGCCAGTATTTAGGTAAAACTGAAAATCCCTTTTGCTCAATCTCAAACAGTGAACAGCAATGTTGGCCCCTCAGCAGGGATCTCTTTGCATAATCAATAAGTCTCTTGAAATGTTTTCCCAAACAAAAGGAGCAATTCTCTCTCAAAGAAGAATTCCAACATCTGCCTACAGAGAGCAATAAGCGCAAACTGCTCATAAAATAAGTTTTCTCCCAGCACCTGTAAACCACAAAGCTGACCTCTCTGGTTTCCTCTGAATCTGATCAGGCAGAGAGCTTGGGCTTCCCTGCCTCCTTGTTCTGGAAAGGATTTTGCAGAGATGACGAGAGTTAGTCCTCAGTTCAGGAAACATTCAGTTAGGCTGTGCTCATCCTTATTTCTCTTTAGGCCTTTAAGCAGTTGTTCCAAACAGAAAAGCAACCCCAGTTGATTTACATCTGTTATTTTTGAGTGTGGGGTTGTGTGGGGAAGGGACATCCTCTTTCCGGGCTCAGTTTTCCCATCACTAACTGTGATATTGTGCTTTATAATAAGAAATATGTATTTGGTCTTCGTCCCCACTGCTGGCACAGAGTTCTTAAGACTTCCAGAATTTCCTAAGTGTTAAGAGTGATAAAGGTGAAACGACTGTCTTTTGATATTCACAACAAGCCCCATTCAACTACAAGTGAGTTTATGTTAATGAGGTGACTTTTGGAAAGTCCCTATGGATGGGGGCTGGTTGCCAGGGGAACCAATCTGATTAGAAGATTGGAACTTTCAGTCCCACCCCTCTGACTTCTGGGGAGGGGAAAGGGGCTGGAGATTGGTTCAATCCTTAGTGGCCAATGATCTAATCAATCATACCCGTGTAATGCAGCTTCCCTAAAAATCCAAGAGGATGGGATTTCATGAGCTTCTGGGTTGGTGAACACGTGGAGGTGCTGGGAGAGTGGCGTGCTCAGAGGGAGCTCCTCGCCCCTTCCCCACATACCTTGCCCTATGCATCCTCTTCCTTCTGGATGTTCATTCATATCCTTTAAGGTCCTTTGTAATAAACTGGTAATCTAGTAAATAAACTGATTCCCTGAGTTCTGTGAGCTGCTCTAGCAAATTAATTGAACCTGAGGAGGGGGTTGTGGGAACCTCCGATTTATAGCCAGTAGGTCAGAAGTACAAGTGACAACCTGAACTTTCAATTGGCACCTAAAATTGGAAGGAAGGCGGGGAGCAATCTTGTGTGACTGAAGCCTTAACCTGTGGGATCTGACACTGTCTCCAAGAAGAATTGGAGAATTGCCTGGTGGCATTGGAATAACATAAAAAACTAAATACAAGGAGAGGGGATCTCCGGGACATCTGCAGAGAGACCTCAGATGTTGTTCCCTGTTATCTGTTTCAATATAGGACTTCCATGTCAGATTTCATTTGAAATAAGTTTGAAGACTAGTGAACTCAATGACTTCTAAGGGCTCCATCCAGTTCTGGATGAAGGGAGATCTGTAGAATGGTTTAGGGTGATCCTTCTCAAACTTCAATGTGCATATGAATCACCTGGGGATCTCGATACAATGGAGATTCAGCAGCTCTAGGGTGGGGTCTGAGAGTCTGCATATCTAACCAGCTCCCAGGTGATATTGATACTGCTGCTCCATGGACCACACTCTGAGTAGAAAAAGTGTAGGCCATGGTAGATTCTATGGGTTTTACTCTGAATGAGGTGAGAGCCACTTAGAGGGGTTTGAGTGAAGAGATGACAAGATCTGAGGTATGTTTTAAAAGGATCACTATGACTGCCGGGAGGAAAATAGGGGGTTAGGAGTAATGAGGATGGAAACAGGAAGTTTAGGAGGATATTGCAATAACCCAAGTGAGAGAGGCAATAATCCAGATGAGAGATTCATTAAGAGTTCATGCAAAAATTTTAATCTTTTAAATTTAGTTTTTATAACTGTTTCCCAAAATAGGACACAAATCAACGGTGGTATATGAGATCCTTTTAGGTAGCACTCAAAGTAAACCATGTTTTATTTTTAATAGTTATGTGTTTATTACAAGTGTTTTTGGTTTTCATTTTTAGTGATGATATATGATGCGGGCTCCGTCAGTCGAGGAGTCGAAAGAAAGATTTCTTGGACTCTCAAGGTCTGGCAGTAGTGCTCTTTTATTCAAAGAATAGCATGGAGTAGCATGGGGACAGGACCTATGGGCAGTAAAGAGCTGCAACGGGTTGGTGGTTAGGGCTAAACTTATAAGGCATAGGTATATGAGTTACCTCTTTATAAGACAAAGAAAAGATCATGAAAAAAAGTCGTTAAAATGGTATCAGTGTAGGTGGGGTCTGGTTACTGGGTGGTCCTATAACTTTGGATGGGAATCAGGTCAGATCAGGCCAGGATGTCCTATGCTTCCGGGGGGATGATATAGATCGGTATATAGGGCAGGACGCCTTGGACTTCTCTCCCTGGGACAGCCTCGTCCTCATCAATATACAGTTAACTTTTAAAATAAAAGTTTTTAAGTTTATAAAATGAGAGTTAATTTAAAGCAAAATACAAAGTAAAGTAAATTAGCAGTGGTGATACACACAGACAGCAAATGTGAAGGTGGCTCCCAAATGCCTGAGGTCTAGAAAACGCTGAATTTAAAATTCATTAATTTATTACTGGTGGTTATTTATTTCTTAGGGTAATTTTTTTCTTAAAAACACGTCTCACGTTCCCTAGTAAAAGACAAGGAGAAAATGGGAACCAGAATTTGACAGTGGCTTTGTGAGTCACCTTTCAAAACTGCATTCCAGAGTTTAATAAATATCTATGTCTCACAAAGTCACTGTCCACTGACAGCGCTTCAACAACACAGGGCACAGTTGAAGGGTCACCCCATGATGGCTGATCCAGGGTCATGAGCTGGCCTCCAGTTAAGGCGGTGTCCTCAATTCTGGCAGAGCATAGAATCACCTCTTAAAAAAAACAAAAAACCCAGGTCCCACCCCAGAACAATTACAGACTAATCTGATGGTGGGGTCTGGGAATCTCAGTGCTTTGAAAGCTCCCAGGTGATTCCATGCCTGTTTATCCTCTTGCTTCTTGGTGCAGAAGAAATAGTATGGCTTTTGGAATAAGACAAACCTGGGTTCAAATCCTTCCACTTGTGTTCTGTGTGATCTGGAGCTACTCATTTGACCTTTCTGAGCCTCTTATACCTCATCTATACATAGGCGTAGTCACACCACCACTTAGGGTTGCAGCAATGATTCAACAGCACAACATCAGCCATGTGCCCACACAGGGCATGTGGACAGTGGGATTCAGCACATCCTTGTCCCTCCTTCCCTCGGTGACACTCCTGCTGCCCAGAACCTGACACAGAGTGAAGGGGCACTCAGGAGCAAAACCTCAACTCCTGTGTGGGCTCAAAGAGTAGAGGTTTGAGCTGATTATTTGCGGAGAATAACAATGCCCATGAATCAGATCCTTGATTCATTGTTTTCTATTTTTTTAATTAATGTTTAATTATATCAGTTCTAATTGAACAATTGCCTTTTTTAAAAAAAATAGAACATTATAAATAAAACACAAATTCTCTTTGCTCTTCTTCCACAATCCTGGTCCATGGACACTTTCTCAATATTGAACTTGGCAGGTGCCTTCCAAATCTCCTAAAAATAAACTTGCATATTTCATAGAAACAGATAGAAAATATATAATATGGTTTATGTGTTTTTAGTGAATGTATTTTTTTCACTATATATGTCATTATGGAACTTTTTTAATGCAACAATATGTTTGCAAGATTTATCCGTATTGTTACCTATAGCTGAGTTCATTCCTTTTAGCTCCTCTATAATACTCCATTGTAAGGATGTACCATAATTTATGTAACTATTTTCCTATTCATAGGCATTTAAATTCTTTCCAACTTCTTAACATCACAAAGCTACCAAGAACATTCTTGTACCCACCTCTACATTCATGTGTATTTTTCACCTTTAGAATTACTCTTCATTTGCTTAACGGTGGAACGAGCATAGGATTGGGAGTCAATGGACTTGGAGCTGATTGCCTGGCACCTCTGAATCCTAGGCTCTCCATTCTAGGCATGGTCTCTGCCCTCTTTCTGCCATGATTTTCTCCCCTTAACCACTTCACCTGCCTTGTCACTGAGCTCCTCTCTCTGGCTAGGTCTCTGGTTCCTCCCAATCCACCTCTAACATCAGCCATCATGTCATTCTTCTACTTAAAATCTTTCGTCAGCTGTAGAACCAGGCCCTGGTGAGGGCAGAGCCTCCGGGGTGAGGTATAGGAGGCCCAGGGTGGTGGGGCATTGAGATAGCACAGAATCATGATGACCTGGAAATGATCGATGTGGAGAACTCTCCACTGATCACTCAAATACTCCGCCCCATGAAGTCTACCTGGGCATGATTGCTTCCCCCTACCTCTCATGGTGCTCTGTCTTGCTACTCTGTCAGCACTTTGCACACTGAATTTTAGCATATTATCTTCCTGCCTGTCTCCCCTCTGATCTGTGAACTCTCCAGAGGCTGGGAGTGTGTGTCTGAATCCTCAGTGGCCAAACAGGGCTTGGTTCGAGTGGTAGGTACGAATTAGTGTTCGTTGAATAACGTGCTTAGGCTTGGAGGTTGATGGGCAGGGCAACAGAGCAGTCCTGGCAGGTGGCCAACATCAGGAAGTCCACCACGTGTGTGTTAATCAGGGGTCCTGAAGTTGGCAAAGTATAGTTTGCAACCTTCAAAATGGCAAGGGGAAGCCAGGCTCCAATCCTAGAAGGGTGGGTGTCTCAATTATCTATCACTATTTCATAAGCCACTCCAAATCTGAGTGGCTTAAAGCAACAATTTATTATTTCCTACGATTCCAAGGGATGGCCAGATGCAGCTGGGCAGTTCTTCCATGAGATGTTTGCTGGGGTTATTCACGAATTCAGCTGGGGCTCAGTTGGGGCTGGAATTTTCAAGATGCCAGCTGCGGTGGCTGAAAAGCTGGTGGCTGCCTAGGCCTCATTCTCCGGTAGGTTAGCTGGTCTCCTTTCTCCATGGCTCAGGGCTCCAAGAGAGCAGAAGCCGCCAGGGCTCTTAAGGGCTAGGCCTGAAATTGGCACAGCAGCAGGTCAAAGCCAAATCCCCAGGTCAGGCCAGATTCCAGGGAGGAGGAATGGCTCTGCCTCTTAACAGGAAGAGCAGCATGTACATCCAGGCTGGCAGGCATTGTTGGTGGTCATCTTTGTAGGCCATCTCCTACAGCTGGAAAGAAAGTCTGGACTCTTTTCTTCCAGGTGCCACCCTTTATACTCACCTTTATCTAGGTCTTGGGCAGGGGACTGGTGGGGGTGACAGGTGGTTGGTGATGCCTGTGGGAGAGGCCCAGCATTTGTAGGGAAAAATCCAGAGTATTCAAGAACTACAAAGACTGTCAAAAAAAGGGAGTGATTGAAGGGAACACAGAGGCAGGGCAATGGTAGGAGGGTCAAGGCTGAGGTTCACAGGAGGGGCCGGAACCCCCTACATGTGTCACAGAGGTTAGATGGTGACAGTCATGTCAGAATGAACATACACATCTGATTACAGCAGGAAGAGGCAAGAAGAAGCATCTGGAGACATTGCCCCCCATTCTGACCTGCCTAGGAGACCACAGGTCTTGCCTCTCCCCACTCCCCAGGGATGGCTCTGGACCTCTCAGGCCCTGGAATAATTTCTGAGCCCAATTCCCCCACTTAAGGACAAGACTATTCCTTGAGCTTCAATTGCCCCCAGTCATAGAATAAGAATATCTGTCCAGTCTCTCCTGCTAATAAATATTTGAACAGCAGTTTGTTAATTTTTCTTACTCCTTGCAACAGAGATTAATTGCTATTTTACATTACACTCAAATTCTATTAGTTTAGGATTTACTTCCTCAGTGATACCACTGGCATTGGGCTTGAATAAAACATTTTAACCTAGACAAGCTCATTAAATTTTTGAAGGTGAGTAGACAGAAGGGAAGGAGAACCAGCCCTAGTTTTGCAGTTTTGAGGGTATCAATTTAAATCCATTATGGGTGTGTCAACAGAGCAGGGGCTGGGGGGTGCTAGAGGATAAAGGATGGAAGCCACTGGAAGGACAATCCTGTTCAGTTGTGTTGGGCCTCAGGCCAAGAGAACTAGCCCTTTCCTAGAGCCGGTCCCATTCCTAAGCTGGCTTCTGGCACCCTCAAAGTATTTACAACCTTGGCCCTGAACAGCTCATCCTGACCCAAATAGGACTCTGTTTCCCACTCTGTTCCACATCATCCTAACTTCTGACAACTGAATCACTTTTTTTTTTCGGTGAGGAAGATTGTCCCTCAGCTAACATCTGTGCCAGCCTTCCTCTATTTTGTATGTGCAACACTGCCACGGCATAGCTTGATGAGCAGTGTGTAAGTCCACACCCGGGATCCAAACCCGCAAACTCTGGGCCACTGAAGTGGAGTGTGCAAATTTAATCACTATGTCACTGGACGAGCCCCTGAGTCACGTTTTTTAGGGTCTGATTCTACTCCCTGGACCTGACACTCAGCCCTGCTGAGAGCAGTAAAGTTTTTCACCTGTAAACAGGAGATGTGACATTTATCCTGTTCACCATCATTATCATTGTAAATATGATGCTGTCCCTGACGAACGGCTGGACCTTGTTTTTGAGATTTCCCCCATCACCTGGGGCACACCTCATCTGTGACCGTGGCACCCTATATTGAGAACCCCTCTGGCCCAGAAACCAACTGCCCCACCCACACCCTCTCTGACTGCAGACTCTGCCCTTGCTGGTTCTACTCTTCCCTCTCTTCCCTACAGGGGATATGGTACAAACTCCACATACCCATGCCTGCCAAATGCTATTTTGGAACTGAAAAGTCTAAGCAATTTCCATAGGAAGTGTTGAGGAATTGGGTGTTCAGCTTTTGGAAATGTGGTTTATAATTACATTCTCATTTTCCTGAAGAACGTCTTACCCCTGGGTCTGATTTTTAGGGTCTGACCTTAATCCTTGGACTTGACATCCAGCTCTGCTGAGAATGGAAAAGTAACACGGCTGAGGTCAGAAACAAAAGGAAAGAAAAATGTCAAAGATTATAATTAACAAGACTGGATTCTTTTATTAAAGGGATCAACGCTACAGTTGTTAGCTATCTTTCCTAGCATCACTTTTAAAAGGTGGTGAAACAAAACCTATACAGCATAGGGGTTGGTGTTGAACACTGGTCACCAGTGCAGATTCCCTTTACATTTATGGTCATTTTCTCTGTGGGTCTTTATGTCTTTTCTTTCAGTGGCCTCAGTTGGGCTCATCCCAATCAAACAGAAAGGTTGTGATCATGTTCTATCTCAAAAGAAAAGGGTGTGGGGTCTTGATTCCTGAGTACCTCCTGCCCCATATGCAAATTTGCCCAACTCCCCCACTTTCAGCTCTGGAAACCAAAGGCTTACTTTGAGGGGCTTTTTTTTTCTAAGGAAGATTCACCCTGTGCTAACATCTTTTGCCAATTTTCCTCTTTTTTTGCTTGAGGAAGATTAGCCTTGAGCTAACATCTTTGCCAGTCTTCCTCTATTTTGTATGTGGGATGCCGCCATAGCATGGCTGATGAGTGGAGTAAGTCTGCACCTGGGATCTGAACCTGCAAACCTGGGCTGCAGAAGCAGAATGTGCCGAACTTAACCACTACTGTGGGGCCAGCACCTGATGGGCATATTTATGAAGCCACAGAATGTCTTTTGTGGCACTTTCCCCTGAGCAAGAGGTACCAACTTGGCTACAATTGCATAGTTCAGAGGAAAGCTTCTGGAAGAGTCCAAGAAACTCTGCTGCATCTGGATAGGGAAGTGGCTAAATTATTTTATGTTTCAGAACACCTAATATCCCACTGTATAGGACTACTTGGAAAGCCAAGGGGGAGAAATGCAGGGAAGTGCTCACGGGGACCAGAACCAGAGCCTCAGGAACACAAGAAGGAAACGTCCCCTCTCTCGGGGTCCAATCTTTCTCTCTTCCCTTCCCTCTGCCCGCTTCTTCTGCTCCTATTCCTGCATCATGTCCACATGCCACCTAACTTAGGTTGGGTTCCCCCAGAAGCAGACCTTGAGATAAGGATTCAAGTGCAAGTAGTTTATTTGGGAGGTGAGCCCAGGAGATACTGGGCAGGGAGTGGGAAAGTGAGGCAGGGAAAAGAAGAGTGCACCATCAGCCAGTTACCACTGTGCAGTGGGAGCTCGATCCACCAGAGATCTCTGGAGATGGTGTAGAACGGGGCTCAGAGTGACCTCACCCAAGGGGCTAGGAAACTGGGCGTTCATCCCCCAGATTTCCACCAGTCATTGGTGGAGGGCTGCTCCCCGCACATTAACCCTCTGGCTTTTTTTGCATGCAGGTGACCATTCCCTCAGCAGAAAGTAGCCAGACAAAAGCTCCCAGAAGGAAGGTGGCAGGTCCCAGGTGCTTGCAGTAAACAGTGTTCACGGTGTCGAACAGGGGGTCTCACGATTACGGGCAGTGCACTAGCCATGACTGCTCCCTTGCCCCAGCCCAGATGCGATGTGAATTTTCATCACTAGTGTTTACCCTTTGTTATGGGCTGAATTACATCCTCCCAAAATTTATATGTTGAAGCCGTAATCCCTAATACCTCAGAAAGTGACTGTTTTTGGAGAAAGCATCTTTAAAAGGTGGTTTAGCTCAAATGAGCCTGTTAGGGTGAGTCCTAATCCAATTTGACGGGTGTCCTTCTAAGAGGAAATTTGGATACACGGAGAGACTCCAGGGGTGTACACTCACAGAGAAAAGGCCATATGAGGACACAGAGAGAAGGCAGCTATCTGCAAGCCAAGGAGAGAGGCCTCAGGGGGGACCAACCCTGCCAGCACCTTGATCTTGGACTCCTAGCCTCCAGAACTGTGAGGAATAAATTCCTGTTGTTTAAGCCATGGAGTCGTTGTTGTGGCAGCCCTAGCAAACGAGTACATCCTTCTCTGGTTCTGCTTCTCCATCCCCAGAGTTGCCTCTGGTTGGCCCAACTCATCTTTTCGAGCCAGGCCACAGATCAGAAGTGACTGAGCCATCTTTGGGTCAGGTGTCCAACTCAGTCCAGTTGGCTGCTGGGAGGAAGCATGGCCAAATGACCAGGACTGTGGGTGAAGACAGATCTCTAGAAAGGCAGCATCACTGGGGAAGGCACCCCAGATTTGTCTGTACTTTGGCCTTCTGAGATGGTCCTAAACTGAGACGGCCAGTCATCCACATGCTTGCTTTAATCCAGGGCATCTCCAAACCACTGTGTCTTTGTCCTAGAGATAGATCATCCAGCGAAATAAGTCAACACAATGCTGAGCACCTAGACACTGCTTCAGACAACCCACACCTCAGGCCAGGTGTTGGCTGGTTTCCTGGCTTGGGGATTGTGACCGTGAAAGCCCCACTCCCTGTCCACTGGGGCTGAATCAGAAGCTGAGAGGCACAGCTCGCCTTGTCTGGAAACCAGCAGGATGTGAGGCTGACAGTTAATTAGATTAATTAGGAAACCATGCCTTAAAATGTAACGTTGTTTTCATGAGCTTTTAAAGCCTATCAAAATGTTTGCTGAGCTTTATGGCTGGTAATTAACAACCTTGTAAAAATATAGAAGGAAACAAGGAGACGTCAGGGAGCTAATGAATGTGACAGCTGCCAGACACACAAACAGAGCCTGCTTCTGGCCTTCACATCTGCTGGGTTCGAATCCCAGCTCTGCTTCAACTTGCTGCGGCCTCACCCTCTCTGGTCTCATATCCTTGTCTGTCCAATGAGAAGGCTGGATGACCTGTTAGCCCCAAACCAGCCACATTTCTCGGCCTCTCCCTTTCTTCAGTCCTCCTGCAGACTCCACGCTCTGAGGGCTGTTCAATCATCAAGGCCTAAGTGTCCCCACAATAGGTAGCATTCTAGTATCTCAGGGCACTCCTCAGCATCTCACTCCAGGGAAGTGGACAAAGTTTTTGTGGCCAAAGGTCCATTCAATCTTCTTTAGCAACAAGAAGGTTGTCTTTGGTCCTTTGGGGGACCTCTGCCTCCTAGTTCCCAGTGCCTGTGCTTTAGACAGAGTTGATCCCACCCTCAGCACTGGCAGTAGGCCTGCATCTCAGCCATAGCAATGAGAGCGTCTCAAACCCCTGACCAGTAAACACAGTGATTTGTTCAGGAATGGTCACCTGACCCAACCAGAGCTAATGAGGCACAAAAGAGAAAGAAGCTCCTCTGTTCAGTTCTATTGGCATGATTTAGGCCCGGGCTTGTTGGCAGCCACTTTGGCACCATGTGCAGTGTGAATGCTAATCCAGAATGGAGCAAAGCTGAGCCAGATGATGGAGAAAGGTCAGGTTATAGTACCATTGTTTAGGCACCTGAATTTAGCTACTTCTTAAATTTATCCTTGGACTTTTCAATTATGTGAACCAAAAAATTCTCTGTATTTGTTTAAGCCATTTTGAGGTAACTATTCTGTCACTTACAAACGAGAGTTCTAACAGTTACGTGGTGTTTTGAATATAGGAGTGTGACAGAGAGAGAGCAGGAAAGAAACAAAGTCGTAAAAACATAGAAAAAAATTTTTAGTGAAAGTACGTGTTAGAATTTCACATGCTGTTTCCTGTGCATATAATGTCGTTTGCCCTCTTTTTCCCTTTGAGGATTCCTATTTATCTTCTCAAAGCCCATCTCAGTGGCATTTCCTCTTTCCCAGCTCCTAAGACAGAGTTAGTCACTCCCTCCCCTGTGCCCCTGTGGTGGGTTGACATGTGAAGTCATGACATGAAGTCCATATACCTTTAACTCTGGGACCCTCTGTAATTGGACTGGGATGGATACATGGGGCTGCCCCTTGTACCTGGGTCAAATTGTCAGAAGGGAGAGAGGAAAAAACCTTCAGCTGTTACTGACAAGATTCATTATATTACCCAATGCCCCCTTTGACAAATTCCCAGAAAAATTTGAGGTGTCTTAAACAATTGGTAGATTTCTTTTTAGAAGATGATGATGGTTATGGAATCCATCAGGTTTCCTTTTTGCTTTCACCATTAGGGGACCCAAAGCTAAATCAAATGCTCTTGGCAAGGTTACCAGTGACCTCTGTGTTGTTAAATCCAATGGTCAGTCCTCAGATCTCACCTTATTTATCCCGTCAGCAGCCCTGGACATTGAAGACCACTATCTCCTCATTAAAACCCTTTGTCATTTAGCTTCCAGGACCCTTTACTCTTTTGGTTTTCCTCCTAATCTCACTGGCCATTTTTCAGTCTTTGTTGATTCCTCCTCATCTCCCCAACCTTTAAACATAGGAAGGTCATAAGGTCTGGTCATTTGTCATGTTCTCATCTGTGTCACACTACCTCCATTGGCAATGTCACCTAGCCTCAAGACTTTAAATAACGTCTCTCTGATGATAAGCACAAGTTTATATCTCTAGCCTGGGCCTTTCTCCTGAACTTCAGACCCATATGTCCAACTGCCGATTTATCTCTTCTTAGACATCTGTATTTGTCAGCTTGGGCTGCCGTGACAAGATACCGCAGACTGGGGGGCTTAAATAACAGACATTTATTTGCTTACAGTTCTGGAGGCTGGAAGTCTAAGATCAAGGTGCCAGCAGGGTTGGTTTCTCGTGAGCCCTGGCTTGTAGATAGTCACCCTCTCGCTGTGTCCTCACATGGCCTTTCCTCTGTGTGTGCGTGAAGAGAGAGAGATCTCTGGGTGTCTCTTCTTGTAAGGGTATCGGTCTGTTGGATTAAGGCCCCATCCTTTTGACCTCATTTAACCTTAATTACCTCCTTTAAGGCCCTAACTCCAATACAGTCACATTGGGAGTCAGGGCTTCAACATATGGATTTTAAGGGAATACAATTCGATCCATAACGTTATATCTAACAGGCATCTCAAACTAAACACATCCAAGACTAAATTCCTTATCCCCAAACCTGCTCTACCCACAGCCTTCCTCATCTCAGAAAATGAAAACGCCCACATTTTAGTTGCTCAGACCAAAACCTTAGGGACATCTCCGACTCCTTTCTCTTTTTTTCACACCCTCTCCAATCCATCAGCAAATCCTATTGCCTCTACCTTTAAAATATATCCTGTACCCAACCACTTCTCACCTCCTCACTGATTCTATTCTATTCCAAACTGCCATCATGTCTTGCCTGGATTATGACAATATTCTCCTAAATGGTTTAAATGCTTCTGTCCTTATCAACTTCCAGTCTATTTTAATCACAGCCTCCAGAGATATTTCTTTCAAGCCATAAGTCATATGGTGCCTTCCTCTGCTCCTGCAGTGACACCATCATGCTTGGATTAAAAGCCAGAGTCCTTACATGGCCTACAAGGCCCCACATGGTCTGTCCCCTTGTTACCATTCTGACTTTCTCTTCTACTGAGTGACTTCCCTTCATGCAAAGATGATGACTAGCGGTCACGAGTGTGGTTGAAGTCACTCAGTGTAAGGGACCGAAGAGGAAGAGAAGAGAAGAGAACGCGGGGGCGGGCGGGGGAAGCCCAGGGAAGAGGTTTAAAAAAAAACAACACATAACCCTGAGAAGGGGCAGCCAGAGGACTAGGAGATGAGCCAGTGGGGGGGGGGGGTGGTCCCCAAGAGCCCAGGAAACAGATGTCTCCAGAAGGAACAATCTCTCACCAAAGGCCACAAGCCTAAACATCCCATCTTCAATTTCCCTTTCATGCTGTTAAAATTTTTAAACCTTTTTTAAATGATGAGCAATTTGTCACAGAAGCAGTTGGCAGCCAAGCCGGGTAAGGAGAAAAATATTAGCATCTTTCTACTGGTCATTTTTTTTCCCCTTTTCAGCATAAGCAGGCCAGAACCAGTATCTATTATTAATAGATGCATGTTTTATTAAAGGTATAAAGACCAAAGATTTGTAAGTTTAATAATCCAGATTCTTATTTTAAATTCTCTAACGTTATTATTTATTGATCGGCTGGGGATGTGTCTTTTGTGATCGCCAATCTGCCAGTGCCTGGAGGGGAAATAGAAGTGGTGGAATTAGGGGAGCTAGCATTGACACTGGCTTACTCGAGGGTGTGCAACCAAGCTCCCACCAAATGAGCACCCCTTCTGTGCCAGGCCCAGGGCCAGAAATGGTGCACAGGAGACAGGATGACAAAGGCACAATCTTCCCTAATTGGGGTAGCAGAAAATAAACAATATATGGACAGTGCAATAATTTGAGTGTGTATGAGGAGGAGAGCTGAGTGATTAAAAGCTTTTCTCTGGAATTAGGAAGGTTTAGGTCTCCGTGCCACTACTTACTAGCTGTGTGATCTTGGGCACAGTACTTTCCCTCTGAGCCTCAGTTTCCACGTCTGTAAAATGGGGATGATATATGGTTATCATGGAGATTAACTGAGATACTGATGCGTGTAGCTTGCTTGGCACTGTGCTCAGCACAGAGTAAGCCCTAGTGAAATGGTAGCTAAGGTGGTAGTGATGGTGATGTGAAAAGGCAGGACGGGGCACACACTCTGGGCACTAATTCTTCCTGGAGGCGAGGGGTTAAGAGAAGCTTTCACAGGGGAGGATACATTTGAGCTGGTTCTTGAAGGATGATTAGAATTTCAAAAGGCTAACCAGCTGAGGGGAAGGACACTCCAGGCAGAGACAACAGCCAAGGAAAAGCCAGTGGTGAGTAAGTGTGAGCTGTATTTGGGGAAAGCTGAAGAGCTTGCTGTGGCTGGAGAATATGCTAGCTGGGGGGATGGGTGGGAGGCAGCTACGAAGGAGGGTCCCACGATGGTGCAGAGGGCCTGGAAAGCCACGCGAGGGGGTCCACGTTCCCCCTAAGCCCTAAAGGCTGTGGGGAGTCTTGAGGGCTTTTTTAAAAAATTGTAACCAAAAAAAAAAAAAAACCATCTTAACCATTTTCAAATGTACAGTTCAATAATGTTAACTATATTCACCTTGTTGTGCAAAAGGTCTCTAGAACTTTTTCCTCTTGCAAAATTTAAGCTCTATACCCATCAAACAGCAACTCCCCATTTCCCCTCCCCTGAGCCCTGGGCAACCACCATTCCACTCTATTTCTATGAATTTGATACTCTAGCTACCTCATATAAGTGGAATCACACAGTATTTGTCCTTTTGTGACTGTTTTATTTCACTCAGCATAATGTCCTTGAGCTTCATTCATGTTGTATCATGTGACAAGATTTCCTTCCTTTTGAAAGCTGAATAATATTCCATTATGTATAGACCACATTTCCTTTATCCATTCATACCTTGGAGGGTTTTAGGCAAGGATATGACCCAATTTGGTCTGTGATTTAGAACCGTTGCTCTGGAGGGCACTGTGGTTCTAGAATGGAGTGGAGAGGACAAAGTGGCAGCAGGGAGACCAGGGAGGGACTGGCACAGTTGTCCAGGCCAGATGATGGTGGCCTGGCCTCAGAGGGCCTGGATTCCAGAGACATCCTAGAGGGTGAATTGGGGGGATTTGATAAAGGTGACAAGCTATTTGTCCTAACTTTAGAAATCCAGAGGTGGCTCAGGTCTTTCCAGCCCCTCTCACCCCCAAAAAGAGGAGGAAAGGAGGGCCTGGTGGGTCTGCTTCAAGGGTAAGGAGGGAGCTAGGGGAATGCTGTGGGGGGTGGAAGGCAAATGCCAACTCCCAGTTCTGTCAGCCTTCAGAAAGCTCCCATCCTGCCAACTACAGCCACCCCCAGAGCATGACTGGGACATTGGGCAGGATGGCTAGCTGGCTACAGCTCTGAGGGGAGAGAACACAGGCCATCTGGTCCCTGTACCACCAGTGACTTACTGTGTGACCTTGGATAAGCCCATGCCCCTCTCTGGTCCTCAGTTTCCCCACGTGTAAAGTGAAAGAGTTGGTAAAGCATTAGCACTGCTGCAAATGATCATGATGGTGGTGGTGGTGGTGGTGGTGGCCAACTCTTCTGAGTGCTTACTTTCTGCCGGGCACCCTTCTAAGCGCTTCACAAGCAGTAGTGCATTAATACATTTTATTCTCCCAGTACTACTGTTATCCCCATTGTACAGATGAGGAAATTAAGGCAAGTCATTTGCCTGAGGTCACAGTGATAACAAGCAGAGCTTGAATTCAAATTCAGGCAATGTGGCTTGAGACCATTCCCTGGAATCCCTGGGAGCTTTAAAATATCAGATTCCTGGCCCCACCCCAGACCTGCTGGACCAGAGCCTCCAGTGTGACGTGAATCGCTAAGATGCTCTCGGGGCTAAAGGTCAGGGTTGAAACTGAGGGTTCCTTGGGGTCCGACAATGCCTGAGTCTGACCTGAGGGGGTGGAACCTGACTCTCCCTCACCTTCCCTGAGCACTGATTTTCCTTGGGTCCAAGGCTGAGTGGCCCTTTTGGGGACAACAGCAAAGGGGTGGCCAGGTCAGTCCTATCCCCTCACACATGACCTGGAAGGAGCAGCCTCCAAGCTTCCAACTCCCCCAGTCCTCCAGAGGGTCCCTGCAGGATGTAAGGAAACACAGATGACAAATGATCTCAAGAAAAGATACTCAACCTCTCTAGTAACCCAGGATATGGGAATTAAAGCAACAAGAAGATGCCCTGAAAGGTTCTCAAGAGGGGAGGGATGTGGTCAGACACCTTCCTAATCAAACTCATCCCTGCTCCATTTGGAATTTGAATGCACTTGAGTACTTTCAAGAGCTAAATTATTCCCCTGGGGGGTGGTGCATACTATCATGACAGTATGAGATCCACAGATATCTTGGCATTTGGTTATTTATTTATTTTTGCTGAGGAAGATTGGCCCTGAGCTAACATCCATTGCCAATCTTTCTCTTTTTGCTTGAGGATGATTGTCCCTGAGCTAACATCTGTGCCAGTCTTCCTCTGTTTTGTATGTAGGTCACCACCACAGCACGGCTGCTGACAAGTGGTATAGGTCTGTGCTGGGAACCAAGCCCAGGCTGCCAAAGCAGAGCACACCAAACTTAACCACTAGGCCATGGAGCTGGCCCCTTGCATTTGGTTTGGTTATTTTTAAAAAGAACAGCATACTGTCAAACTAGATACCAACAACCAGTAATCACTAGAGTAATCACTTTTTAAAATTTTAATCTAAAATAGAGTTCTAGAATACTGCTATACACACCAAGGATGAATCTCATAGAAACAGCAGATGAGCGAAGCCAGACACAAAACACTAGATACCAGGTGATTGCATTTATATGAAATTCAAGAACAGACAGACTAATCTATGGTGATAGAAGTCAAGATAATGGTTGTCTCTGAGGGGTATTGACTGGGAGGGAACCTTCTAGAGGGCAGGAAATATCTTGTGTCTTGACCTAGGTGGGGATCACGTGCATATACACAAAGTAAAGATTCATTGGGTTGTACATTTATAATGTACTTTACTGTGTACAACTCATACCTTAATACCTTAATAAAAATTTTTAAAGAGTTAGATTATTGTTTCTTTCTGGTTTTCCATGTCTTTCACTAAAATTCCACATTGACTGAGTGCTTACAGCGTACATAAGCAGTCATGCAAGGCAAGCAGCAGAAGCAAAGGAAGGTTAGGGCTTGACTTTCTACCTGCATATGGCTCTGGACTTAGAACAAGGCTCACAGCTGGAGGTGGCTACCCAGGGCCAGTTGTGCTTGCTGCCATTGAGACCCTGGCTCCAACCCGCACCCCGAAAGAGCCAAGGCCAGGCCTGGGCAGCCTGCTCCATCAGGCAACTGGACCAATCGGGAGGTAGCCAGATGCAAGAGTCCAGGATGGGGCAGGGTCAGTTTGGGACCGGAATAGGCAGATCATTAGCCAACAGATGGCCTGGCCACAGAGACCTGTCTGAATCAGAGATAAGAATGGGTCAGGTCCATGGATCAAGGGTGAGGCCAGAGCCAGCAGGAAGGAGAGTTAAGAAGGACATCAGGTCAGGTTGGACAATAGCTCAGAGATAATAGGATCCTCATCTGCTGTTATGACCACATACCAGGAGGTGAGGTCTCACAGTGGGAGGAAGTGGCTGGATAGAAGATGCTCAATCAGCCCAGATAGAGACCAGAGGTGTCCAGTTCCTGCCGAGATTATACAGCAAGTCAGGGACTGATCCAGGGCAAAACTCTACACACTGTGTACCCTATGGGCTTCTCCCCATCACCCCAGCAATGCCCCAAGATCATTTTTATTTCCCTTTCTGGATGCTCCACATTCTGCATACCATATGTTTTCAGTTTAAAAAAAAACCTTACTTCTTGATTCTTATGACAAATTACATCATCTTGAAAGTAGAGGAAAAAAACATTCCACACCACCCACTTTTAATATAGATCTTTGCCATATTGGGAAGTATAAACAAACCAAAAGAGTGATAATTAGCTCTAAATTCAGACACGGTTTATGGAACGTGAACGGTTTGGGTAATCGGCTGGGGTGGTGCCATGAAGTGGTAATTAATTTGTTTTTTTCTTAAAATGTTTTACTTAATTAAAGGAGGTGCTGATTTATATACACTCGTCCCCTGGGGATGGTTTGTAAAGCAAGAGAAAATTCTGACTGTCTCCTTGCCACGTTTCTCATCAAATTATTTCATTGCGTTCAGATACACTTTTGCAACACTGATTGTGACAGATCCTGGAGTTATGAGCTCATAAATACTTGGGGGAAGCCGGAGATGCACACTTAGTGGGAAATGTTCTCATAATCAAAAGAATATTTCAAGCTGTGACAATGCAGGCCAAGAGATGGAGAGGGGGCGGCTTTTTCTTCAAAGAATAACGGGAAGCTGAAATCAACCCAGCACCTGCAGCTCTGTCACCTTCCACGTCACCTGGGCTCCTGAATCTTTCGGAGGGTGGGAATCAGGAGGGTTTGGATCTAGGCCTGGCTCCGCCATAACTTATTCTGAGCTGATTGCAGCACAAGTTTGTTCTTTCACTTATTCAGCAAATATTTATTGAGCACCTACTATGGGCCAGATCTTGTGTTACATGCTGGGAATACAGTGGTGAACATGACAGGCTAGTTTCCTACCTTCACGGAACTTAGAGTCTAAGGGGAGAAAACTAATATAAACAAGTAAAAGAAAAAATAGCTGATCAACATGTTCCTACTTTATGATGTAGCAATTTCACTCCCAGGTATATACCCAAGAGAAATGAGTGCATCTCTGCCAAAAGATAGGCATAAAAATGTGCACGGCAGGGGTAATCAATAGCTCCAAGTGAGGAACAGCCATCAGGTCCATCAACAGAAGAATGGATAAATAAATGGTGGTATATTTAAATAATGGAAGACTACATAGCAAAAAAAAAAAAAGAAGAAACTGCTGTTGCGTGCACCCACATGGAAAAACACAGATGAATCTCACAGACACTGATGAAAGAATTTGGACAAAAAGAGTGCAAACCATACGATTCCATTTATATGAAGTTCAAAAGCAGGCAAAATGAATCTATGACAAATCAGATAGAAATCAGAACAGTAACAGTGATTACCTATAGGGGGAAGAGGCAGAGGGAGCCTTCGGGAGTTTTAGAAACAGTCTATGTCCTGACACGGGAAGTAGTTATACGTATACATATGTGAAAATTCATAGAGCTGTGCACTTAAGAAGTGGGCACTTTACTGCATGCATATTACACTTCAATTAAAACAAACTTTTAAATGCGAGGAGAGAAATTTTTAAAATAATTAGTTAAAATGATTTCACATAGTGATGAGAGACATGAAGAAACTAAAACCAGGTAACATGGAGAGTTACTTGAAGGTGGGAGTGGCTGTGTGGGTGGTATTAGGCGGAGAGGCCAGCAAAGGCCTTTCTGCAGAGGTGGCTTAAATCTGTTACCAGAATGTCAGGAAGGAGGCTGTGAAAATTCCATGTGAAAATCCAAGGAAAGAGCATTCCAGACAGGAGAAGCAGCAAGAGCAAAGGCCCTGAGGTGGGGGCGTTTGCATGTCTCAGGAACAGCGTGGAGGCCAGAATGGCTGGAGAGGAAGATCAGTGGAAGAAGGGGCCAAGGAGGTCAAGGAGGGCCCTGTGGCCACATCAGGATTTGAATTTTATTCTAGGTGTGATATGAGCTGTTGGAGGGTTAAGCAAAGGATGACATGACCCAATTGACGTGATTTTAAAAATTGAGGCCACACACCTATTAGAATGGGAACAAAAACAAAAACCCTGATAATACCAAGTTGGTGAGGAGGTTGAGCAATAGGAACTCTAAACATTGCTGGTAGCAATGTAAAATGGTACAGCCGGGGCTGGCCCGGTGGTGCAGCGGTTAAGTTCCTATGTTCCGTTTCGGTGGCCTGGGGTTTGCCAGCTAGGATCCCGGGTGCAGACACGGCACCGCTTGACAAGCCCTGCTGTGGCAGGCATCCCACATATAAAGTGGAGGAAGATGGGCACCGATGTTAGCTCAGGGCCAGTCTTCCTGAGCAAAAAAGAGGAGGATTGGCAGCAGATGTTAGCTCAGGGCTAATCTTCCTCAAAAAAAGAAAAAAAAAAAAAAGGTACAGCCATGCTGGAAAACACTTAGGCAGTTTTTTACAAAGTTAAACATATACTTGCCAAACCACCCACAAATCCTACTCCTTGGTATTTAGCCAAGTGAAACGAAAGCCTACGTTAAACCAAAACCCCATAGGCAAATGTTTATATCAGAGTGATTTATAATCATGAAAAACCGGAAACAATCCAGATGTCCGTCACATGAAAAATGGGTAAACAAACTGTAGTCCAGCCACACAATGGACTCCTACTCAGCAATAAGAAGAGACAAGCCATTCATCCTGCAACAACTTGGATGAATCTCAAGTGCACTGTGTTAAGTGAAAGAAGCCAGACGCAAAAGGTTACCTATTGTGTGATCCCATTTATAGGACATTCTGGAAAAGACAAAACTCTGGTGATGAAGAGCAGATCACTGGTTGTCAGGGGTTCAGGGTGAGGGGAGGGTTTGACTACAGGAGGCAGCATGAGGGAATTTGGGGGAATAATGAAACTGTTCTGTATCTTGATTGTGGTGGTGTTTCCTGACTGTGCATTTTTCAAAACTGTTAGAACTACATACCAAAAAGAGTGAATCTAACTGTACATAAATGTGAAAATAATTTTTAAGTGTAAAAAAATAAATGAATTGGGTTATACTTTCCTATTAAAGACTACCTGAAAATTTGAAGCCACGTTGATTTAGGGCATCCAAGGGTGGAGTCCGGACCCTCCCTCAAACCTTGCTTTGCCTCTGGATGTTGATTCCCTTCACTGGGGGGACTGTCTTAGAAGCAGACCCAAAGACAAGAATTCCAGTGCAAGTGGTTTATTAAGGAAATGCTCCTATGAGAAAGCAGACAGGGGTGTGGAAGGAAAACAGGGAAGAGGAAGGGTAAGAACAGGTGCAATTTCAGGTAGAGTGTCGGCCTCAGCCTGATCCTACCGGGCTGAGGAATGTAAGCTACCCCTCAGAGTTTGCGCCTGGAGGCACAGGAGCTGCGCTTTCACACTCCTGTACCAGTGGGTCTAAGGCAAGGGCTGTCCTGGGGGAAAACTCCCAGACTCTTCTAGGTCCCAGCATATGCAGGTGAATGGCTCCGGTAGCCCAAGGGCAATCCTCTGAAAAAAGTCTCACGTGTACTGTCAGAAGAAATCACCCAGAAGCTGGGAATGGGCATGCAGAAATGGAAAAAGGATATGAGGGGTTCTGGGCGTGACACCAACAGAGTCCACTCCACAAACTATGCAGCATCCACCAGATATTTGCTCCCAAGCCTAGAAAGGGTCAAACCTGAGAGACTCTGGGATATAGTAGCCAAACAATCTGGGTTCTAATCCTAGATCAGACTACCTGTGTCACCTTAGGCAAGTTACTTTACCTCTCTGAGCCTCAGTTTTCTATTCTGTAAAATGGGGATGATGATAAATTTTTTTGAGATTGTTATTAAAAAAAAAAAAAAAGCCCAAAAAGAATCTAGCTTAGGCTTTCATTCTATTTTTCAAAAATTATTTGTTCCTGGGGCTGGCCCCGTGGCCGAGTGGTTAAGTTCGCACGCTCCGCTGCAGGCGGCCCAGTGTTTCGTTAGTTCGAATCCTGGGCGCGGACATGGCACTGCTCATCAGACCACGCTGAGGCAGCGTCCCACATGCCACAACTAGAAAGAACCCACAACGAAGAATACACAACTATGTACCGGGGGGCTTTGGGGAGAAAAAGGAAAAAAAAATAAAATCTTAAAAAAAAAAAATTATTTGTTCCTGTTCTGGTCCTCACACTTTCAGAGGGACAAGAAATAACTGGAACTTGTTCCATGGATGTTAAGGCTGGTGGGAGTATCCCAAACCATTTTGTGTATAATTGGTTTACTATTTGGAAATTTTTTAAAAAGATACAATTAGATCTTCTCCTCAAAGTGTACACAAAAATAAATTCCAGGTAGAATACAGTTACTCATCAATCAAACATTGAAAACCTAGAAGAAAATAGAAATGAATATTCATCAAGCAGGGAAAGACTTCCTAAATTCAAAGCAATGGGGAAAAAAATCACAAAGATAAAGACTGATAGATTTGACTCATGAAAGTAAAACCACCCCTACAGAAATGACTCACAAATGAAACATATAGGCAAACAACAAATTGGGGTAATAGTTGGCAGCAGAAACATCTTTTATATAGAGAGATTTCTTACAAATTAACAAGTAAAACACCAAGACACCAATAGATAAATGGACAAAGAGCATTGACAGTTTATACAAGAAGAAATACAATGGCCAATAAATGTTAGATTCAAAGTGTTCGGTCCCACTAAAACTTAAGACATTTGAAGAAAATAAAAAATGTAGTATTCGTTTTTACCCATCTAGTTAGCAAATATTTAAAATAACACGGGACAGTGTCAAGATGGTGGCATAGTCAGATTTCAACTCACCCCCTCCCACAGACACAACAAGTTTATAACTCCTCTTTGGGCAATCACTCCTGAGAGAGAACTGAAAACTGGATAAAATAAACCCCCACAACAAGGGGCAGTGCTGAGGTGGAAGAGGTGGAAATTCCTTTCTGGAGAGAAAAAAAAGCCACCTTCTGGCTGTGACACTTCATGGCTGGCCAGGAGCAATCTTAAGGTACATAGCCTTCCCTGGAGGAGTGGGGGTTCTGAGCAGGGGAGCATTACTACAATAAGTAGCTTTAGGACTCAGAACAACCAAGACAAGTGTCATAATATCTGGCTTTGCTGTCTATTAACTGCAATAGGGAATACCCCTAGAAAACCTGTCAGACATAAGGAGGGAAAAAGACTGCTCTTAAAGGGCCCCCACACAAATTCACCCATTTCAGAAAGCAACCTAAAATGACCAGAAAGAAAAGAGTATAGCCCTTTGGTGAAAAGAGACTCACTTGATAGGCTCTGGGTGCATCTTGGTGAGAGGTCAGACCTCTGCAGGCTGGGGTCACCTCCCCAGGGACTGAGACATTGGTGGCAGCCATTATTATGACCTAGTACAGGTGTGCTGACACAGAGCTGGCAGATGCCATTGGAGTTCTTCCCCTGGCCTATTAGTGCATGGGGCTGCTCCACCAACTAGAGCACTGATTTAATCCAGTTCAACAGGGGCAGGCAGCTGCCCTAGGGACTGTCCCCACCCAACAGCAAGCCCTTGGGCAAATTGTGGGCCCACCCAGGTGGGGTGCTTGAAACCTCTGTAGCTGGGTGAGTGGGTCCACCTCTGGGGAGCAGGGCATGCACAAGGAGCCAGTGCAGTGTGTGGTACTTTGGTGGAGTTTGGGGCCTCTACAGTGGGGCAACTAGGTCCATTTCAGAGGGTCACAGTGTGTGCTCAGGGCAGGACTGTGTTGACAGGATATGTGGTCCTGTGGGCGGTGGGGCTTCTCAGCTGCAGCAGACTTGTGCTTCTCAAACAGCCACATAGGGGATTGGCCCCACCTTCCAAAACCTGAAATAGTTGAGTGCTCCCATGCCTGGAGCTGACCCTACTCAGCTGGAGGCTTAGAGTAATTATAAGTCCCTGAGGCTAGCAACCAGCCATGCTGGGGACCTGCTCACTTAAAAGAATACTGCAACAGGAATGTGCTATTAGACCTTGGAGCCAAATGTGCTGGGGTTCCCCATGCCCAATAAAGTGACTGAAGGGTCCATAGCAGCCACACACAGCTGACCATTACAACCAGCTGGCCAGGGGGACAGCCTAGCCTCCCCAGGCACCTACAGCAAGAGCAACCCTGCCACAACAGAAGGACACATGTAGCCCACACAGGGGACACTCCTGGAACATTTCGAACTGGTGATGAGAGAGAAGCACACTGCTGGGCCTCATAAGGCATCTCTTACATAAGGCCACCTTTCCAAGATCAGGAGATATAGCTGACCTACCTAATACATATATACAAGCACAGAGAAAGAGGCAAAATGAGGAGACAAAGGAATATGTTCCAAATAAGGGAACAGGACAAAACCCCAGGGATAGAACTAAACAAAACAGAGATAAACAATCTACCTCACAAAGAGTACAAACTAAGATCATAAGGATGGCTGGTGATCTTGGGAGAAGAATGGATGAACTCAGTGAGAACTTCAACAAGGAACTGAAAAATATATAAAAGAACCAATTACAAATGAAGAATGCAATACTGGAAATGAAAAATTCACTAGAGGAACTCAATAGCAGAGTAGATGATACAGAAGAACAGATCAGTGAGATGGACATAAGACTAGAGGAAATCACCCAAGCTGAAAAGATAAAAGAAAAAAGAATTAAAAAGAACAAGTACAGTCTAAGGGAACTCTGGGACAACATCAAGTGCACTAACATCTGTATTATAGGTTTTCCAGAATGAGAAGAGAGAGACAAAGGGGTAGAGAATCTATTTGAAGAAATAATAGCTGAAAAGTTTCCTAACCTAAGGAAAGAAACAGCATCCAGGTACAAGAAGCACAAAGAGCATCCAAAAAGATAAACCCAAAGAGGCCTACACCAAGACACCTTATAACTAAAATGTCAAGAATTAAAGATAGGGGCAGGCCCCATGGCTGAGTGGTTAAGTTTGTGCACTCCAGTTCGGCAGCCCAGGTTTTGCCAGTTCAGATCCTGGGCACGGACATGGCACCACCCATCAGATCATGTTGAGGCAGCATCCCATATAGCACAACCAGAGGCACTCACAACTAGAATATACAGCTACGTACTGGGGGGCTTTGGGGAGAAGAAGAAGAAGGGAAAAAAAGAAGATTGGCAACAGATGTTAGCACAGGTGCCAATCTTTAAAAAAAAAAAAAGAATTAAAGATAAAGACAGAATCCTAAAAGTCTCAAGAGAAAGGCAACAAGTTATATGCAAAGGAAACTCCATAAGGGTATCATCTGACTTCTCAGAAGAAACTTTACAGGCTAGAAGGCAGTGGCACAACATATTTAAAGTGCTGAAAGGAAAAAACCTACAGCCAAGAATACTCTACCCAGCAAGGTTATCATTCACAATGGAAGGAAGGATAAAGAGTTTTCCAGACAAGCAAAAACTAAAGGAGTTTATCGCCAAGAAAGCAGCCTTACAAGAAATGCTAAAGAGACTTGTTTAAGTGGAAAAAAGACCACAAGTAGGAATAAGAAAATCATTTTTAAAAAAGCAATACAATCACTGGTAAAGGCAAATATACAGTAAAGGTAGCAGATGACCACCTATGAAGCTAATATGAAGGTCAAAAGACAGTAGTACTAAAATTATCTATTTCCATGATAAGAGGGTAATGGATACACACACACACAAAAAGAGGTTAGATATCAAAAACATACATATCAAAAACATAAATGTGGGGGCCGGCCTCGTGGTGCAGCGGTTAAGTGCACACATTCCATTTCAGCAGCCTGGGGTTCGCTGGTTCAGATCCCAAGTGCAGACATGGCACCTCTTGGCAAGCCATGCTGTGGTAGGCGTCCCACATATAAAGTAGAGGGAGATGGGCACGGATGTTAGCTCAGGGCCAGTCTTCCTCAGCAAAAAGAGGAGGATTGGCAGTTAGCTAAGGACTAATCTTCCTCAAAAAAATAAATAAATGTGGGAGGAGGGGAGTAAAAGAGTAGAGCTTTTAGCAAGAGGTCAAACTAAAGAGACCATCAACTTAATATAGATTGTTATATACGTGGGTTATTATATATGAATCTCATGGTAATCACAAACCAGAAACCTATAACAAATACACAAAAAATTAAGAGAAGTGAACCCAACATAATACTAAAGAAAGCCATCAAACCACAAGGGAAGAGAGCAAGAGAAGAAGAAAGGAACAGGGAAGAATTACTAAAACACCCAGAAAAAAAGTAACAAAATGGCAATAAGTACATACTTATCAATAGTTACTTTAAATGTCAATTGACTGAATGCTCCAATCAAAAGATATAGGGTGGCTAACTGGAAAAAAACAAGACCCATATATATGCTGCATACAAGAGACACTTCAGACCTAAAGACACTCACAAACGCAAAGTGAAGGGATGGAAAAAGATACTCCATGCAAATAGCAATGAAAAGAAAGCTGGGGTAGCAATACTTATATCAGAGAGAATAGACTTTAAAAGAAAAACTGTAACAAGAGACAAAAAAGGGCACTACATAATGATAAAGGGAACAATCCAACAAGAGGATATAACACTTGGAAATATCTATGCACTCATCATAGGAGCACCTAAATATATAAAGCAATTATTAACAGACATAAAAGGAGAAACAGACAGTAACACAATAATAGTAGGGGAGTTTAACACTACACTTACACCAATGGATAGATCATCCAAACAGAAGATCAATAGGAACTATGGGACTTAAATGACGCATTAGACCAGATGGACTTAGTAGACATACACAGAACATTCCATCCAAAAACTGCAGAATACACGTTCTTTTCAAAGGCACATGGAACAATCTCCAGGACACACCACATATTAGGCCACAAAACAAGTCTCAATAAATTTAAGAAGATCGAAGCATCCTTTCAAACTAGAAACCAACTACAGGAAGAAAATCAGAAAAGCCACAAATATGTAGAGATTAAGCAAAATGCTGCAGAAAAATGATTGGATCAATGAAGAACTCAAAGAATAAATCAAAAAATATCTAAAGACAAATGAAAATATGACATGCCAAAATTTATGGGATACAGCAAGAGCGGTTCTAAGAGGGAAGTTTATAGCAATACAGGCCTACCTCAACAAACAAGGAAAATCTCAAATAAACAATAAACAAATAAACAGTGCACCTAAAGGAACAGGAAAAAGAAGAACAAAGTCCAAAATCAGTAGAAGGAAAGAAATAATAAAAATCAGAGCAGAAATAAATGAAATAGAAACAAACATGATAGAAAAAAAATCAATGAAACCAAGAGCTGGTTCTTTGTAAAGATAAACAAAATTGACAAACCCTTAGCTAGACTCACCAAGAAAAAAAGAGAGAAGGCTCAAGTAAATAAAATCAGAAACGAAAGAGGAGAAATTACAACAAACACCTCAGAAATACAAAAGATTATAAGAGAATACTACAAAAAGCTATATGCCAACAAATTGGATAATCTAGAGGAAATGGATAAATTCATAGAATCATACAACCTTCCAAAACTGAATCAAGAAGAAATAGAGAATTTGAATAGACCAATCACCAGTAAGGAGATTGAAACACGAATCAAAAACTTCCCAAAAAATAAAAGTCCAGGACCAGATGGCTTCCCTGGTGAATTCTACCAAACATTCAAAGAAGACTTAATACCTAACCTTCTCAAACTCTTCCAAAAAATTGAAGAGGAGGGGAGGCTTCCTAACTCATTCTACAAAACCAACATTACCCTGATATCAAAACCAGACAAGACAACACACAAAAAACAAAATTACAAGCCAATATCACAGATGAACATCAATGCAAAAATTCTCAACAAAATATTAGCAAATTGAATACAACAATAGGTTAAAAAGATCATACACCATGATCAAGTGGGATTTATTCCAGGGATGGTTCAACATCCACAAATCAATCAATGTGATATACCACATTAACAAAATGAATAATAAAAATCACACAATCATCTCAACAGATGCAGAGAAAGCATTTGGCAAAATACAGCATTGATTTATGATAAAAACTCTGAATAAAATGGGTATAGAAGGAAAGTACCTCAACATAATATAAGGCCATATATGGCAAACCCACAGCTAATATCAATCTCAATGGAGAAAAACTGAAGGCTATCCCTCTAAGAACAGGAGCTAGACAAGGATGCCCACTTTTACCACTCTTATTTAACATAGTTTTGGAAGTCCTAGCCAGAGCAATCAAGCAAGAAAAAGAAACAAAAGGATCCAAATTGGAAAGGAAGAAGTGAAACTGTCACTATTTGCAGATGACATGATTTCATATATAGAAAAACCTAAAGAATCCACCAAAACACTTTTGGAAATAATTGAATATGGTAAAGTTGCAGGATACAAAATCAACATACAGTTATCTTACACCATACACAAAAATTAACTCAAAATGGATTAAAGACTTGAATGTAAGACCTGAAACCATGAAACGTGTAGAAGAAAACTTAGGCAGTACGCTCTTTGACATTGGTCATCACAGCATATTTTCAAGTACATTACGGGTTAGGGCTTAAACATACGACTTTTGGGGGAACTCGAACATTCGGTCCATAATAATATATATAAAACATAAAGTTCACCATGTTAACCATTTTGAGGTGTACAGTTCAGTGACATTAAGTACTTTCACCCCGTCGTGCAACCATCACCACCATCCATTTCCAGAACTTTTTCATCTTGCAAAACTGTACTCATTAAACAATTACTTCTATCCCTTCTTTCTTGTAGGTCATTTGTCCTTCTCTTAAGGGCTATTGTCATCAGGCTTTGACATCAGACAATCCCAGGTTGAAATTCTGGCTTCACCACATACTAGTCATGTAGCTTGGTCAAGACATTTAACCTCTCTTAACCAACTTTCTCCTCTGCAAAGGCTTGGGTGAAGATGAACAGAGTTGTAAAGCTCCTGGCACAGAAGGTGCACACAGTTGGTGCTTAGTAGTTGTCAGCCTCCTTCCTTCTTCCCTCCACCTTCTCCCCAGGGTGAAGATCCGGCAGTAAAATGTCCACCTGTCTGATGATTTCTGCCAGAGTGACTTCCAACAACACACTCACCCAGAGCTGAAGCCTCTGAATTATTAATGGTTCCAACAGCTCACCTGAGAATGATTTAACATTTGAAAGCAAGAGGTTCTCTTATTCAAGGAGTGGGGAATGCATCCCATTAAAGGACCCTCTTTGGACCTGGAGGTCTGAATCTGGAATCAAGTGGGGCTTGTTGTTTGTTTGTTTGTTTGTTTTTGAGGAAGATTAGCCCTGAGCTAACTGCTGCCAATCCTCCTCTTTTTGCTGAGGAAGACTGGCCCTGAGCTAACATCCGTGCCCATCTTCCTCTACTTTATACGTGGGACGCCTACCACCCCATGGCATGCCAAGTGGTGCCATGTCTGCCCCCAGGATCCGAACCGGTGAACCCCGGGCCGCCGAGAAGCGGAACGTGCAAACTTAACCGCTGCACCACCAGGCCGGCCCCAAGTGGGGCTTTTTAAAAGGAGTCTTGAAAACATGGCCTGGGCCCTGCAAGGAGGTCCAGAGGGACCAAGCTCCCCTCTCTCCAGCTGCAGCCTTCCCTCTTCTTGGCATGACCCCATGATCAGACACAGTCCCCTTTATTCCCCCCAAACACCTTGAATGCAGATAGTCATGTGTGACCAGTTTTTACTGAGGGGTTTTTGTGATAATAGAGATGTTAAAATTCAAATCAGAAAGCAACTTAAAATTGAGTGACAGGCATTTCTGTTCTGAAAGATCTTTCACTTAGGGCTCCCTGGGCCCAAGCCTCCTGCTGGTTACAAGCTTAGGGTCCTGCGCTCACAGCCCGATCCAGTCCTAGCCCAGCCACATCTGTCAATGGCGATGTTCTTTCCTGCTAAGTCTGGAAAGAACCTCAGAATCCTTCTCAACACAACAATCCAGATTGCCGCTACCACTGGATCAGATTTATCACACGAGATTAAGCCGTTAATCTAAATTTTAGACCTTAAATCAATAGATCACAGGGCGGGATCTTCAAGCTCCAACCTACTTGGAATCCACCAAAGGAACTGAAACTTTACGAAGGACCTTATAGCTGGACGACCAGATGGTTTGTGACAAGGATTCCAGGGTTTCACCAAGTCCCTGGGGTTTTCCTCCCAGCCCACAAAAATAGCTGGTGCCCATCAGATGTCCTCAACTGATGTCAACATCTAGTTAATGATCACTTAATACAGTAGAAGGCTGCTAACCTAATGATGACAGCTGGGCTAACAGGGCAGTCTGAGCACATTTCTGTTTCCGCCTGTTCCTAAGACTAGCCCTGGGGATTTTGAATGGCTGTTTAATGTGCCAAGACAGCTAAACAAACAAAGCCTTCATGTCCATTTGCTTGCACGCCTGTCCTTGGCTGGGCCCTGGCGGAGCTGGAAGGAACTCTCTTCGTTTTTCTAAAGAGGCAGTGCACTTCTCTGAGTGTCTGCTATGATTATTGATCTCCTTGGGTTTATGACCAAGGAATCCAATTCGATTAGGGGCTGATTTGACCTCCAAGGCAGGATGAGTCAATACAACAGCTGAGAATCGTGCGCGCACCAATTTGGTTAGACTTGATCCAGCACCTTCAGAGTGGTAGCCAGGCTCACCCTCACCCTTTGGGTGCCCCTTCCAGCTGCCAGCTGCCTCCATCCTTTCTCTGCTGATCCCCTAATTCAGATGGGGTTGGGGGGAGTCATAGAGTAACAAACAGAGGGCACTGCCATGGCCTAGACATTCCACATCTCCATAGCTGAGCCTCCATGCCTCCAAACTCTCTCAAAAGTGTGAAAAGGTTGGCTTTGGATTCATGCTGGCTTTGGACGCAGAACAACTTGGGTTCAAATCCCAGCTCTGCTACATCCTGTGGGGCCTTGGGCAAGTCTGCTCTGAGCCTCAGTTCTCTCATCTGTAAACAAGTATATTAAATTGGCAACCCTTTAGGTTACAACGGCAGAAACCCTGCCTTGTCTTTTGCCTCTCAAACCCTCACTCTCTCGTTCAGCCTTGTCAAACCTCCTGCAGGTCCCTCCAGAGTGCCACATTTCTTGCCCAGTGGCCTTCCAGCCTGAGCTATTCTGTTGAACTCTCTTTTCTGCCCTTTATTCTTCACCTTTCAGGTTTCGGCTTAGTAGTCACCTCCTCCAGGAAGCTTTCTTCTGCCCTGCCTCCTCACCCGGCTGTGTCAAGGGCTCTGGTCCTGGAGCCCACAGTCCCCTGTACGTCCATCACAACCCTCATTTCTCTGCCTTGCACGTGTCTGCCTCCTCATTAGACTGTGAGCCCTGGGAGGGCAGAGGCTTGGTTCTCCTTTGTCTCCCTATCCTCCAGGCCTCCACATGAGGCCCAGAGCAGGCATTCAATGAACGAATAAACAAGCTGGTGGTGATGAGTTACTGTTCTGGTTACTACAGCTGTGTGACAAATTACCCCAAAACTTATTGGCATATAACGACTTCATGAGGCTCACAGGATTCAGAAAGGGCATGGTGGGCATGGCTTTTCTCTGCTCCATGATGTCTGTGGCCTCGGCTAGGAAGATGTGAGGCTGGGAACTAGAGGTGTCACCACTCACACCTTGCAGGTTAACGTTGGCTGCTGGCCAAACCCTTAACTGGAGCTTTCAACTGGACCACTTACAAGTGGCCCGTCCCCAGGGCCTGGGCTTCTTCACAGAGTAGCAATCTCAAGGTAATTGAACTCCTGACATGGCAGTTCAGAACTCCAGGGCAAGCATTCCAATGAGCAAAGTGGAAGCTGTGTTGCCTTTTAAGACACAGCCTCGGAAGCCATGCAGAGTTACTCCCATTGCCTTCAAAGAATATATGGACACGTATTTAAACTGTCCCAGTTTTTCTTCCAGCTTCCACTTAGGATGTAGAAAGCTGGAACGAGTATCATTTCCACATTTACAACAAGAAAAATCCAGACAATCTGCAATTTTACAACTTTTCTTGAATTTATCAGAGGGTTGTGATCAGAGGGCAATGAACTGGCCTGAAATCTAAAGGAACACAGGCACCTCCAAGGCAGACAGGACAAGAGCCCTTGCTTACCTGGGGCAGACACCAGGCACCATACAAACTGGTAAGAATTCAAATAAAATTTTTAACAAGCTGCTAAGGCTGAGTGTGGGCTGGTATGGGGGTGTGGATCTCCTGGGAGCAGCAGACACATGGGAAATTTGCACCCACTCACAGGCTTTTCTCTGCAGACTGTGCTGGGCACTATGAGGAAGCATGGGGGTAGGGAGAAATAGAGGAGGCCTCCTTGTGGCACAGGCCTAGAGGAGGGGAGCAGCAGCCGCTGCTAGAAGAAAAGTTATAAGACATTAGAGAAAGGACAGCAAATCCTGTCGCCCTCAGTGACCATTGCAGCTGGGGGAAGAGAATGGAAAAATCCCAATACCAATGTTGGGTTTGGGGGTGATCACTGAGAAGGCCCCATCTAGAGATCCGGGGACACAGAGCCTGCCTAAGATGGAGATAGTACCAGGACAACACAGACAGCTCTCCCATGCACCTACCCTCAGGTTCACAAGCACCCAGTAACAGATAACCGGTCTATGGCTGGAGGAGGGCCAAGACCACAGGGAGGACCTCTTTGAAGTGCAGGATCATAGGCAAAGTCTAAAACTGAGGGTGGAACAGGGTCATTGGGGAAAAAACTCTCCAGCAACGCAGCTGCCACCCTAAACACAAAGCAATGCTAGAGGAACTTGAAGCCTGTGGTACACTGAAGGAAACCACAGTAACAACAAAACCCAAACCCAGCTTAACTCCTTCCTTACTCATGCAACTCCCTACACTTGCAAAAGAAGCTGCATGCTCCATTAAGGAGCTAGCAAAAGAAAAGGCATGACCATTTCCAGGCATAAGTACTATTTACTTCAATCTCTACTGTCCTACACAAGATGCCCGGATTTCAACAAAAAATTATAAGACACACAAGAAGCAAGAGAATATCACATATTGTCAAGAAACAAAGCAATCAACAACCAGGCTCAGATAGGGCCCAGATATTGGAACCATCACACAAGGATAAATAACTATGATTTAAATAATTGTGAATACTATGTCAAAGTCTCTAGTTGAAAAAGTGTACAGCATGAAGAGATGGGGAATTTTAGCAGAGAGGTAGAAACTACAAGAAAAAAAATCTAATGGAAATGCTAGAATCAAAAAGGCCAGTAACAGAAATGAGGATTATCTTAGATGGGCACAAGAACAGGCTTAACACAGCTAAGGAAAGAATCAGTGGACTTGAAGACAGGTCAGTGGAAATTATCCAAATTACAACACAGAAAGAAAAAAGAGTGAGAAAAAAACCAAAGCAGAGCATCCAAAAGCTGTGGGACAATATCGTGGAGTATTATGGGATTTGGAACAACGTAACATACATGTAATGAAAATCCCAGAAGGAGCAGAGAATGGGGCAGAAGAAACATTTGAAGAGATAATGGCCAAGCATTTTCCAAAATTAGTGATGGGCACCAAACCACAGGTCCAAGAAGTCCAGACAACACTAAGCAGGACAAAAAAAAAAAGCAGACAAACAAAAAACATACAACCCTAGACACATCATCCTCAAACTAATGAAGATCTAAATATAGAGAAAATCGTGAAACCTTGAAAGCAGTCAAAGAAAAAAGGCACATTACATTTAGAGGAATAAAGATAAGAATTATAGCTGACTTCTTATCAGAACCTATGCAGAACAGGAGGTGTTTTTAAAGTGCTGAAAGAAACTTTTGTCTTTAAAGTTTGGAGTGGAATGACATCTTTAAAGCGCCAAAAGGAAAAGAAAATTGCCAGCCCAAAGTTCCAGGCCCACGGAAAACATCCCTCAAAAGTAAGAAAGAAATATAAGACCTCTTCGGTCAAACAAAATCAGAGCATTAATTACCAGCAGACCTGCACGATAAGATGTATTAAAGAAAATTCTTCAGACAGAAGGAATATGATACCAGAAAGAAATTTATATCTACTCAAAGAAATGAGAAGTACTAGAAATGGCATAAATGAGGGCAAATATAAAATTAATTGTTTCATATTTTTAGTTCTTCTGAAAGATATTTGATTCTAAAGCAAATCAGGAGAAGTATATTATGTGTTTGTAGTATTTGTAAAAATAAAATGCATGACAAGAATAACACAAAGGATGGCAGGGAAGAATTGAGTGCATTGTTGTAAGGTCCTTACACATGTAAAGAAGTATAATATCATTTGAAGATAGACTTTGGTAAATTAAAGACGCATATTGTAAACCCTAGGGCAGCCACTAAAGCCACAGTCACCCTCTCAACAGATATTTATTCAGCAGCCACTATGTGCCAGACTCCAGGCCTGGTCCTATGGATACAAGACCCTCACAGAGCTCACAGATCGAGGATCCAGTGGGTCTGTGGTGACAAGCACCTGGCACAGAGGTGGCACAGAGGAGGCATCAGTGGATGAGAATTGGTCAGTAATTTGTCCCACACTCTTAGCCCTTCATCTTGTGTGGGGCCTTCAGGTTATAGAGGATGAACAGAAGGACACATGTGACAGGTTGTTAAGTGTGAATTTTCCTGTTGCCCCAGAATTGGCAATAGGACCCAGGACAGAAGACAAAAGGGCACCAAACTCCTTTTGCAAGATAGTCACCAAGATGGAAGGGGTGCACCTTGGGACCTACAAACGGGGAGCCAGAGTGGCTCTCTTACCCCCAACTGTCCCTCTAGGAATAAGCTTTGGAGTGGCGGGGAGAGGTCGTTGGGGTTGCATTTCCTCAGCCTGAGGAGGACTAGAGGGTAGATGGTACTATGGCTTTCCCCTCCCCTGGGAAGGGAGAGGAACCCCCACTCGCCCAGTTCTTGCCAAATGAGGGGGCTCCAAGGGGAATCTCAGAAGTTGGGGGTGCCATGTAGAAGGAGAGACTGGCACCTCATTCCAGTTGGGTGTTGCCTTGGGCTCACCTACTCTGGGCACCTCTCTTAGTGAGAGAAGAACTGGGGAGAGATGGCCAGGCAGAGAGAGGAGACACATGGAACAACCTGCACCCCAGCATCTGGGTAGCAAGGGTGTGGGAGGCTTCTGGAATCCAAGGGGACACCATGGGAGACATCTTGCTTCTCTTCCACCAAAGAGGGCTGCTGGCCAGGTGAGGGGGCCCAGAGCGAAAAAGAGGTGGGGAAGGTGAGCAGTAGGAGTGACAGAAGGCAAGTCGGAGCAGGCTTGGAACGACTCCGCAGGATCTCCACCTGCATTCCGTGCAAGAGCCACCATTTGGGCACCAACGACACAGAAGTACCGGGTGGCCAGTCAGGAGTGGCCTGAGAAATGGCATTGGCCACTAGGAAGGGACCTTAACAGGAAGCTGTTAGGTGAGAGACCCTTTCTCTGTCCTCTCCCTCCTGCTGCCCAACCCCCATTCTCTCCCCACTCTTCCCTAAGGCCTGGTCAAACCTGAGCTTGAGGAAAAGAGCATTAACTCAGAGGGGAGACAGGGTTTTAAACCAGACCAGATTGGCCTAGACTTCTTCATACTCCAAGTGACCAGCAGTCCATGGGACCTCCCCGAGCTACTGTGATGGGACAGGGAAGCGAGGTCTACAGAGCACGGCTGATGGCAGCAATTGCAGAAGAATAAAACCACTCAGATCTGTACCCAGATGAGCTCGACTGTCGAATAAACCAGAGACACAGAGAAGTGAAGCTGAAGCAAGAGCGCTCACTTCTAAAGCCATTTTTCTTACTTGCTTTGAAATCTCCTTATTCTCCACTCTGGCCCTATTTAAAGACATAGTTTCACCAGGAACAAGACAGAGTTGCTATTATAGGTTGAATAGTGTCCCCTGTTCAAAGATAAGTTGCAGTCCTTCAAAATATGACCTTATTTGGAACTAAGGTCCCTACAGATGTAATTAATTAAGATGAAATCACACAGGAGTAGAATGGGCTCCTAATTCATACAGCTGTGTCCCTGGGAGCCCAAGGTGCTTGCTCTGCCTGAGGTAGTCAGGTGTCTCTGGTGGGGTCAAGTGTTGCCAGCCTCCCACAGGGCCACTGGATTTGTGACTTGAGTATGCATTGCCCAAAGCCCAAAGCTACCATTTGTGTAAAAAGGTGGGAGGTGAGGAGACATTTCCATAAAGAAACCCTAGAAGGAGACCTAAGAAACTAAGAAACATGGTGGGTGATGAGAACTGGGTAGTTGAGAGAAATGTGGGAGTGAGGCTTTTTTCACTGCATGCTTTTTTAACTCGATTTTTGAAACCTGTAATTGTATAACTCTGGAGTGTTTTTCCAAACACAACCAAGTAACTCTCCAAATCTCGGTGGACCCTGACTGGTGTCCTATAATTTAGCTCAATCAACTCTGACACTATCTACTTGGAGATACCATCAGATCCCACAGGTTAAGGGCTCAGTCTCACAAGGCAGTCCTAACTTCAGACACCAAACAAAAGTCCATGCTGTCAACTGTGCTTCTGGCCAACTGGCTATAAATCAGAGGTTCCCATGACTCCCTCCTGGGGCTGGATTAATTTGCTAGAGCGGATCAGAGAAATGTTGCTTACATTTTCTGTTACCAACCCCTAAGGGACCAGGGACCTGCAAGTGAGTCCTTTTGCCCAGAGCTGCTTGCAACAATAGAACGAAACCAGATTCGGAACAGCAGAGCAGAAACTTTATTCGTTGATCAATGAGTAGAGGAGACAGAGCTTGTGCTCTAAAACATCTTCTCCCCAAAGGGAAGGTGAGCAGGATTCTTATGGGATGGGAAGGAGGAGAGGTCTCTGTGCCATCACTCAGGGTGGGGGAATTTGGGGCATGCGCAGATCTTCCCATCTTGCACACAACACCTTTTGCATACATTTCCTTTTGTGCATGGCACCCCATTGCCATCTTGGACCTTTCTGGTTTGGACTGGTTCTGTGGTTTGGCCACCTGGCAATATTCTGCATTAGTTCCTATAAGCAACCACAACTTAAAAACAAAGCATCAGACATGGAAAATGTTTTTAGGGACTTCTCTGGGTGACATTACTAGTTTATTATGAAAGCTATTATAAAGGATGACCAGCCAGATAAAGAAGTACGTAGAGGGAGATCCAGAAGGGTCCTGAACACAGGAGCTTCGGTCTCCATGGAACCAGTGTTCCATCCTTCCAGCACGTGGATATGTTCACCAACCTGGAAGCTCATCAAATTGCACCTTCAAGATTTTCCATAGAGGTTCATTTCCAGCCCCACTCCCTTCCCAGAGGTTGGTGGGTGGAGCCAAAAGTTCCAACCCTGTAATCACTTGGTCTTTCTGGAGACCAGCCCCATCCTGCGGGACTTTCCAAAAGGTCACCTCATTAACATAATAAACTCAGGTGTGGTTGAAAGGGGCTTGTTATGAGTAATAGAAGACACCTTTATAGTTCTTATCCCTTAGGAAATTCCAAGGGTTTTAAGAGCTCTGTGCCAGGAATGGGATGAAGACCAAATATGCATTTCTTACTATAAATCACAATATCACAATAACCCATTCTAAAAAATTGAATAGCAAACATTGCAAGAGTACAGAGGAGGAGGAACGGGAGCTGAGGTGGGCAGGGCTGAGTTCGCTGTTTATTATGTGGGTATAGGGAGCCATAGAAGGATGTGAAAGTGTGGAGGAGATGTGTGTGACTTCTCCTCTTACAAGGAGACTTATAAGCAGCCAGTGGGGCGGGTGGTTTACAGGGGGCAAGACCAGAGCTGGGAGAGCAGCACTGAGGAGGCAGTGTGATCATCTAACCGAAGAGCATGGCCACTGATCCAGGGCAGAGATCCAAGGCAGGTGGGGGCAGCTGGAGGAGTGAGGGACAATGGGAGAGCGATGGGTTGGGGGGAATAGCTGGTAGGAAGACCAGAAGGCAGAACTAAGGAGACCTCCACTGTGGGGCAGGGAGGTGTCAGCCAGCTCCTTCCCCCTCAGAAGAGAAGTGGAGTCAAACCCTGAGCTCCCCCCAGCCATGCTGGCCCCTGATAAACCCCCACTGCCTCTCCAGTGGCCAGTCGTTATTCTTCCTGTGTGCAGCTCCCTATCCGCTGAGAGATGAAGTGACTGAATCCACCCTCATGCCATGCCTGATACATGCCTGTATGTGCAAGAGCCAGGGAGGGAGGGAACAGGACAGACGGGGTCCTGTTCAACTTTCCTGCTCCTAGATCCCCAGGCCCTGCTGCTCCTGTGGGCTTTGGGAACCAAAAGCTCCCATGCTTAATGAGGCCACCAAGCCATCCATCACACAGGCCAGTGCACTATGATGAGGGAAACCCCAGCAGCTGAGATCCAGGCCAGAATCCATGAGTCAGAGCAGGGTGAGAGTGGTGAGGGGCTTAACAGAAAGAACACGGGCTTAGTGCAGTTAAATCTGGGCTGTATAAGACACCACACCTCTCTGACCTGTGATTTCCTCACCTAGATGAGGACAACATTATGTGTGGCAGATGGTACAAGTTACCAGTTCCACACCCATTAGCTCCACTACCTTACTAAGAGAACCACAATTGTTTCAGGGTGGGCAGGAAAGGTCCCACCAAAAAACTCACTCCTCCAGCTTCCCTTGCAGTTAGGGACCACCGTGTGACCTGGTTCTGGACAAAGAGATGAGATACAACCCATGGTGGGGGAGGGGTTTAAAGATGAGATTCCTGGAAGAGCAACAAGAGGGGAAACCCCATACTCTTAGGGTGATGGAGTGGGCAAATCGTGTCAAGTCCCTGGGAGATTTGTGGAGCCACCACACAAGCCTGGGGCTGCCATATCCAGACTTCTGGTTGGAAAGAGTTAGGGTTTTAATGCCCCTGTAAGGATGGAAGATGAGACTCTAGGCCCTACGAAAGGCCAGGAGCTGGAACTAGGCCCCTACATAAAACAAAAGTTGGAAATGAGCTATTTCTTCCTTGAATGGAGACTGGATAAAAACTGCCCAGTAACCCTGGACTGCAGCCTAGAAGTCAGTTTCCTACCCAGGGCCATGGAAGGAAAAAGTCATCCAAGGTAAACTGAAATAAAATAAACTCAGTAGATAGGTTTGACAGTGTCTGGACATAGCTGTTACCTGGAAGATCTAGGTGTTCTGAGGTCATTGCCCAGAGCATAACACACACAGAGATAAAGAGGTGTAAAATATAAAAGAGAAGTTAAGATAGAGGAGGAATGAGACAATCCATCATACATCTAATAGGAATTTCAATAAGAGACAATAAAGAGAACATGAGAAAGGCAAGGTATGAAAATATAATACATAAAAATTTTCTAGAATTGAAAGATCTGAGTTTCCACAGAGTTCAAAGTGGGATAAATAAAAACAAATCCATACTTTATTGCACTCAACAACATTAAGAATAAAAAGGAAATCTTTAGAGCTGCTGCAGGGGGTGGGGGGGGTAGGGAGAGAGATTCCCTTCAAAGAAACGACAGACAATTAAACAAGCAGACTTCTAATTAGCAACGATAGGAGGCAGAAAAGAGTGAAATAATACCTCCAATATATTTGTCAGCCTAGAACTCTATACCTACTAAGCTGTCATTAGAGAGTGAGACCAAAGTAAAGATACTTCCAGACATACAAGATTAAGAGACTTTACTACTCACAGGCTCTCACTGAAAGAGTTATTAAACAGCACACTTCACCAAGAAGGAAAATGAACTCATAAGGGAGAAATGGAATACAAGGTATAGTGGTCAGCAAAACTTTTGGTAAAACATGGTGGCAAATCCAAATAAGTTTGTATTATAAAAAACAATAGTGAAAAAAAGTCAGGTTTCATAAATAACATGGAACTAAAATACTAAACAACGATAACAAAGAAGCTGGGAAGAGGACATTCAGAAGAAAGGCAATGCATTCTGAGATTTTTTTTTTTTAGACAACTTTAGATTTTTATTAGAAATCTATAAAGTTAAATACAAGTACGAAATTCAAGTGTAGCCTCTAAAATAATGTTTAGATTGATCCAAATTAATTGGCCACAAATTCTTTGTCACTCCTCTCATTGCAAAATGGAGTCTAGTTTCCCACCCCTTGACTCTGGGCTGGTCTTATGATCTGTTTTGTTCAAAAGAATGCAGAAGTGATGCTGTGTAGCTCCCAAGGCTGGGCCTTAAGACATCTACTGATTATGCCTTCAGCTATTGTCTTAAAATCCAGCTTCCATGCTATGATAAGGTTCAAGCAGCAATGTGGAAAGGCCACATAGGGAAGAACCAAGGCCCCCAAGTGATGGCCCCAACTGAGCTCCCAGCTAGTGACCAGCACCAATCGCCAGTCCTGTTAGTGAGGTGTTTTCATTTGTTTGTTTGTTTTGTGTTTTGCTGAGGAAGATTTGCCCTGAGCTAACATCTGTTGCCAATCTTCCTCTTTTTTGTATGTGAGCCACTGCCACAGCATGGCCACTGAGAGACAGTGGTGTAGGTCCCCGCCCAGGAACTGAACCCAGACTACCAGAGGGAGCACGCCAAACTTAACCACAAGGCCACTGGGGCTGGCCCCAATGAGGTATTTTTTGGACCCTTTAACTGTCTCAATGCCCCAGTCACATGAAGCAGAAGAACTGATAATAAATTGTTGTTTCAAGTCACTCAAGTGTGATGGCTTGTGATGCTGCAAAAGATATCTGAAACAGAGTAAAAATAATATTTATAATTTCCAAACAGATGAAATTAGCTAAATAAAACTTTATCAATCTGATCCTGAGCTCTAAAGAAGAAAAATTGGGAAACAAAGAAGAGAAACTTCTCACAGCCCCAGGTTACTTCTCACACAGGCCTTTTTGGAAAAGCAATGCAGATTTGGGGTTTGTTATGACTTGGGCCAGACCTCAGCCCTCCGGGTTTTCAGAGAGGTGAGGCCTGGCTGTGGGGATGGCATTTGAGGAGTGAGAATGTTTGTGTCCTTTCTCTGCTGTTTCCTGAGCTCCCAGCTCCTGGCCACAGCTCTGACAGCAGAGCTGCCGAAACCCTCTGGCCTAATTAAAAAATAAAATCAAAGAAAAAAAAGAAAACTTTTTATTACACTTCCTAGTGGTGGAAAATAGTTTCAGGCATAAAAAAGCATTCAGCTGGCGAGTTCCCAGGCGTCAGAAATTAACAGCCACTACATTTTATTCTGAGGAATTAATGGAAAATTTTACATGGTGGCGTAAAATGTAGGGGACAAGATGAAGGACACGATTCTTCATTGAAGAGCTCGCTCCCTCGCTTGCAGCAAAAACACTGGTGTGGCCATCTGCTCTGAGCAGAAGCTGTAGGCTCACAGGAGACCAAGTGGGTTATATGGGGTCTGGCAGGGCAGATGTAAGAGCAATCGGTGCATGCTCAGGAGGAAAGTTCTGAAGCCCCCATTGCACATACATTTTAACCCTGGCCCTGTCCAGGTGGCATCTTTCCTGCCTTCCAGCCGCTTTCTCTGTGCCACTCAACTCTCCCTTCCCCTTAAGTGATTCCTTATGGTGAGAACATGAGACTGGGGCAGGAAGCCTGGGTTCTACTGCCCCTTCTGCCATGGACTTACTGGGTGGCTCCTCTTGAGACCTCAGTCTCTCCATCTGTGAAATGGCCACAAGAGCTCTGGGATCCCTCTGGATCCTGACGCAAAACAAATTTGGTTTTTGTTTTCACCTATTATTACGGGTAAGAACCCCTGCTTTGGATCCTGGCAGAGCTGGCTTTGAATCCTAGCTCAGACACTTATTAGCTTCACAGCTTTAGGCAAGTCACCTCTCTGAGCCTCAGTCTCTGCCTCTGTAAAATGGGAACAAGAGAGCACCCTTCTCAGGGTGATTGTGTAATCCAAATGTCAGCTTGTACCATCTTCTCTGGCTCTGGGGCCTCCTGGGTGAACGCTCAGCGACACAGGACCAACCAAGCTCTTCCTCTTGTTTCCACAAAGGAGTTCACTCTAAAACACAGCAGTGGGGCTGGCCCAGAGGCATAGTGGTAGAGGTGAAGTTTATAGGTTCTGCTTTGGCAGCTGGGGGTTCCCCGCTTCAGATCCCAGTCTTGGACCTACACATTGCTCATTAGCCATGCTGTGGTGGTGACCCACATACAAAATAGAGGAAGATTGGCACAGATGTTAGCTCAGGGCCAATCTTCCTCACCAAAATATAAAAAATAAAATAAAACACAGTAGTGAGCAAGGAATACTATATCAAAACCTCTGCAGGGGTGAGGAGGGGAGGATTTATATCACCCATTCCACAGCAAACCCCTGAAAATCCCCTTTGGAGCAGGTACCAGTCATTCTCTGGGGAGTGATATGGGGGTGGCAGGGTGAGCACAGGGAGGTTTTTTTTTCTTAATGATTTAAATACCTTTGGGGAAAAGCAGTAGATAATTGACTGCTATATCATGTCTGCTCTTGTTCTTTATTTGAAATATTTCTGAATCCAAATTTAAAAAGTTAAAATATATTTATTTTCAAAATAAGCATTTATCTTTTCAATAATATTGACAACTAATTTATCAGAGAAGCAGTAAGCCTGGGGTGAAGCCACACTGCCCCTGGGGTTTCTGTCCACTTCACGGCATTAGTGGCTCCCCTTGATGGCCATGTCCTCACTCCTTCTCAAGCCCAGACCTTTCTCCAGGCCACAGGGGCTGCGGCCTCCTGAACATCTCCCCAGACGTCCCCCCTCCCACTCAGGGGGCCCAACATCAGCCGTAGCTTCTCCCCAGCCCTTACCCCCAAATCCCAGCTGTGCGAGCCAGGGTCCTGGGCACAGGGTGTCCTGACCTCCACTCCCACCCAAATGTCCAACACCATTGATCCTACCTCTGGAACCTCACTCGAGTCTGTCCACTGCTCTCCAGCTCTGCTGCCCCACCCCCCACTGCCCTCCCAGTTCAGGCCCTGTCATCGCCCCCTCCTTCCTGGAGGAGCTCAAGTGAGCTTTCTAAACACAACATCCCATCCTGTCCCTCTCACTGCTCCAAACTTTCACTGGCTCCGGGAGCTTCAGGCCAACATCCTCACTCCTCACCCGGCATCCACAGCCTCCAGGACCCGGCTCGGTGGGTTTCTCCAGACTCATCACTCACCACTCTGAGCCTGGAGCTTTAGGCTCTGGTAGCAACCTAAGCGCACGAGGGCCCTGCGTGTCCCAGCCATTTCCTGCCACCTTGCCTTTGCCCATGCTGAACCCTCTCCCTGCTGCACTCTTCTTTCTCTCCACCTTGTGTTCCCATCCCCAACAACCACACCCACCACATCTCTAGACTCTTTGCACATCACCCCTGTCACACCTTCCAGCCTGTTTTGACCAATGGGCAACTCCACTCAAAAACATGGAATGAGCACCTAATGTGTGCTGGGGATATGGTACTGAGTCAGATTGTGTCCCTGCCCTCAGAAAGTGTCCAGTCTAGTGAAAAAGACATAGACACAGATGGTTAAAATCCTGTTTTGATGATGCTGGGATGAAGGACGCTTTATGAGATTGGATTCCAGGAGAAACCCTAACACAGCTGGAGATACCAAGGAAGCCTTCCTAGGGGAGGCGAGCTTTGAGTCAGACCCAGAAGAGGAGGAGGTATTCAGGCAGTAGAGAAGGAAGGGACAGCAGGACAGGTAGAGAGCACAGCATTGGCAAAGGCTGGGAGTACCCTTCCCAACAGGGGCCAAGTCCAGCCTTAAGGAGTCTCCTCCCGAGGGCTCCTTGGCTGTAAACCTAGGCTGGGAGCATTTCCAACTCTTCAGAGCACTGCCCAGAGGAAAGCTCTCTACGAGGACAGAGATTTATTTATTTGGTTGTAAAGTGAAAGCCAGGCTGGGGTTGGACATACGAGGAGAGAAGGGATAATAAAGACACAGGCAGAGGAGGGGCATTCCCTAGCCCCAGGGACCCTGAGCCAGCAGCTCCCCTTCCCTCAGATGCTCCTCCTACAAGCACGTAGTGAGCACCTACTGTTTACCAGCCCTATACCAGGCCTTCCTGTCAGCCAGAGACACACACGTCCCAGGCAGGGACAGGCCAGAGGGGCTGGCGCTGAGGTTATAGGTACCCTGGTGGTCCAGAGAGCCCAGAGGAGGCCCCTGATCCAGCCTGGTGGGTGTGGGGGAAGAGTAAGAGAAGGCAGGCAGAGACAGCTTCCAGGGGAAGAGGGCCAGGAGGAGGACAGAGTGTGTGTGAAGATGCTCCCTAGCCATGCCCTGTGCGCCTGTGTGGGCACAGGTCTTCAGTCTTTGGTGGCCCTGACGTGCGACCACCTCTGTGGCTCCACCCCTTCCACCCCTTGGCTCCCACCCCAGCAGCCCACCCCAGACCTGCTGCCCCTGGAGTCCTTGTCCCAGCAGACAGCTCCAGCCAGCCTCTTCCTCTGGGTCCACACGACCACAGCCTCCTTCATACAGCCCCTCCCTGCCTGGAATTTGTCTGAGGCAGAAAGGCCAGGTGACCACCTAGGCAGACTCCCCAACGTGGCAGGAGATGCCCATCTGCTCCTCTAGCAGGCCCCATCTCTGCAACTGCTCTCTTTGGAGATCCCCTTTCCTCTCCTCTCCCCCAGGGAGGGGACCACAACCCCCCACCCCACCCTCAGGGCTGACAATTTACAATCCAATAATTCTCTTCTCTCTGTCTCTCAGGGATTTTCTGCTTATGGAGATAGGACAAGGGGTTTGGGGCTGGAGGTGGGGGCACTCAGACAGTTGGGCTAACAGAACTTGCAGGATTGTCTTTTTTTTTTTTAAGATTGGCAGCTGAGCTAACAACTGCTGCCAATCTTCTTTTTTTTTCTGCTTTTTCTCCCCAAATCCCCCCAGCACATAGTTGTGTACTTTTTTTAGTTGTGGGTCCTTCTAGTTGTGGCATGTGGGACACTGCCTTAGCACAGCTTGATGAGCGGCGCTAAGTTCGCCCTCAGGATCTGAACCAGCAAAACCCTGGGCCACCAAAGCAGAGTGTGCGAACCCAACCACTCGGCCACGGGGCCGGCCCCTGGATTGTCTTTTATAAGCCCTGAAGGGTGTGTCTGGCCCCAGGTTTAACTGTGCTCTTTAGAATGTGGGGTACTTGATGCCTTTGCCTATGGCTTTGGTCTCATTCACCACTGCTGGGGCAACAGGAAACTGTTCCATGCCTCCTACTGGTACGTGTGCAAACATGTTCACTGCCCCGTTACCTGCAGATATAACAAACTGGAAACCACCCCAGTGCCTGACAGTAGAGGAGGGTTACAAACTCCATAGTGGTAGGGACAACATTTGCCCTATTCCTTATAGCATCCCCAGTGCCCAATGCGGTGCCTGGCACACAGTGGGCACTCAGGAAACATTTGTGGAAGGAAGGGGAAAGGAAGGGAAGGAAAGAAGGAGGGAGGGAAGAAAAGAAAGAAGACATTTTGAAAGGATCTTCCAGAATCCTAGAAAGAAACCCTTCTCCCCTTCAGCCGAGCTAGAGAAGATGCAGTTTGGGGGCTGTTATTGCTCATTTTTAAAGCTTCCATCAAATGACTCTCAAATTCAATTCCCTCTTGAATGTTTTTCTTTTTTCATTTTCATCATCCCCCATCTTTTTAACATTCGCAGTTGAATTTCCCGTTTTCCCTGTGATTGAATTGTGGCTCTGGGGACTTGCAGCAGTCACTTTAGATACTTAAACCTCAAATCACGCCGCCACCGTGCCAGCCCCCCTTTAGCGCCAGAAAAACCGTCTCTTATGAGAGCCGATTATATCTTTACAGCCTGGAACGCCACACTCTAAAACACAGGTGGTAAAATCAGAATTCTCCGTGATTAATGTATGTCCAATGAAAATATAAAAATGCCTATTTAATTGGAGAAGGCTGATTGGAAAAACACACGTGACTGAAGTTCCATGGCTGACGTCGTATGGGGTCCAAGGGCTGAGAGCTCACCTGTCCAGGCCAAACTGTCCAATCTCTCAGGGCCCAGTAGGCTCCTGGGTCCTCCTGCCACAGGGAGTGGCAGCCCAGGAGGCAGACAGAGGGCAGCAATTGAGCACCTCCTGTGTACCAGGTGTTTCCTAGGCACATTCTCATGGAATCCTGAGAACTACTCTGTAAGATGAGATTTATTATCACCCTTTTGCAAAGGGGCTTCCTGTGGGGTCTTAAAGGATGAAGAGGAGTTAGCCAGAAGAAGACGAGAGATCTGGAGAGGAATTACATGAAGAGGGAACAGCATGTGCAAAGGCAAGAGGCAATAAATACAATAAAAGAAGTTGAGTACTGCTGAAGCTTGAAGAGCCAGCAGGGAGAGGTGAAGGATGAGGCCGGAGTTGTAGGCAGGGATCAAGTCACACAGAGCTTCAGCAGGGACTGGGAGGCATGAACCAGAACTCAGGAGATGCCAGAGAGGGCTGACACTGTCATCCGGATGAGAGATGACAGAGCCTGGAGAGACGTGTCATGGAGGCATAGTCAACAGGACTGGGTGGCTGATTAGACGCCTGTGGAGGCTGAGGGGAGGAGAGGACCCAAGGATAACACCCAGATTCCAGTCTCCAGGGCTGATGGGGGGCTGCCTCTGACTCAGGGGCCCAAGGGAGACAGAGGTCAGGGGACGATGCTGCATTGCACTGTGGACATCCTGGGCTCATGGTGCCACAAGACGTGAGCCTCGGATGAGAAGATCTGGCTCAAGAGTGGGTCTGGGCCCAACTTAGAGGCACAGCTGTCAGCTGTCAGCTTGGCAATGATCGCCAGAGCCACAGAGCAGAGGGACTCACCTAGGAGAGCGTGGGTGGGAGGCTGCAAATCAGCAGCCGTGGGCTTCATCTGTCCCACACACAAGTTCAGGTTGGCCTGCAAAGTATTTTAAAAATCTTTAAGCCAATGTTTAAAAATCAAGCATGCTCACAAAGCTCTGGCTTCTCTTGGAAAATCAGAAGATCTGGCAACACAGGCTAGAAATCGCTGAGAGCAACCATTGCTGAAAAGTAGCTAAGAAGTTGTTGCCCCCTTAGACAGGGCCCCTGTGCTCCTGTTCACCACAGTCCCCACCCTTCCCTATCATCTCGCAGAACCCGAGACTAAGCAGTTCTGTTGCACTTGCAATGACTTCTATGTCCCATGCCTCCATCAAATAAAGGGTATTCTCAGAATCAGAGTTGCGTGTTTCAAGTAAAACAGGAGAGCATATATCTTTGCAGACGCCAAGACAATTCCCTTGCCTTTAGTATACAGAATGAGTCTGTGTCGAAAGCCTAGGGTACGCCAGGCTCTATTCTCTCATTTGCAGGACCTGCTGGCAATCCCTGGTCCAGAGAGAGAAGAGAAGAGGGACACATGAGAAACAGAGATCAGACAGGCAGGGTGACACGGGACATCGCCAGGGAAGAGACTTTTAAGGAGAGCATGATCAGAAATGTCTAATGCTGAGAAGAAGTTGAGTCAGACAGGCATGAAATGCTTGTGACAGGGTTTGTGCTCACAAGGCCACACTTGCAGCCACACGCAAAGAAGAGTGTGCATGCCCATGTGCACAGATACATGTGTGCACACACACAAGACATGCATGCAGGCCCATTTACACTCGTGTGTACTTGCCTCTGCACACACAGAGACACATGTGTGGACACACATGGAGAAGAATGTAATAAGGGGGTGCGCACACGTGTGAACACACAAACATGCAGGCACATGGACCCGTGCACTCAGGCACAAAGACATATGTGGTAGACACAGGCACACAGGCACACATGTGTTCGTGGAGCCGCCCGAAACTGTGCGCCCTCCCAGGGATCCACGCTCTCACCTAATGAAGCCTTGCCAGTTACGAACCAGCAACTCATAACTAAATAAATATGATAAACAACTCCCCTCCAGATGGCTCCGCACACACACCCACTCCTCCTGCTCGGAGGGATGGCACATTCTATGCCAATAAATCCTCCTGTTTGAAAACATTTGCCTTCTTAATTGGCCTGTTTATGGGTAAAATATGTTTCTGGGTAGTGTTCTGCCAGAATGGGATGCCGAGATGCCCGCCCAGAGCTCGGCCCAGAGACAGGACTCAGAGCTGCTGGCACGACCCGCTGATGGAGACAAGACCCAAAGGGGTAGGCTCCCCCGATGACTTTTTTCTCCCTGTGTCTCAATTTCTTTCTTTTTTTTTTTTTATTTTCTTCTCTTTTTTTTTGAGGAAGATTAACCCTGAGCTAACTACTGCCAATCCTCCTCTTTTTGCTGAGGAAGACTGGCCCTGAGCTAACATCCGTGCCCATCTTCCTCTACTTTATACATGGGACGTCTACCACAGCATAGCTTTTGCCAAGCAGTGCCATGTCCGCACCCAGGATCTGAACCAGCAAACTCCGGGCCACCAAGAAGCGGAACATGCGAACTTAACTGCCGCGCCACTGGGCCGGCCCCAATTTCTTTCTTTGGGTTCACACTTATTGAGCCTGCTGTACGCAGCGCTGTCTTGGGTCCTTAGAGGGATCCTCTGCTTCTCACTTCCGTTTCTCTGGCAGCGCGCCTGTGAGGTGTGAGGACAATGATAACACCCGCAGTGGGCTGAAGGGTGGCCCCCAAAAGATATGTCCACATCCAAACAGTCGGAACTTGTGAATGTGACCTTATTTGGAAAAAAGGTCTTTGCAGATGTAATTAAGTGAAGGACCTTAAGATGATATCAGCCTGATTCCCCAGGTGGGCCCTAAATCCAATTAACAAGTGTCCTTATAAGAGACAGGAGAAGACATACACAGAGGAGAAGGTGATGTGAAGACAGCGGAGAGCGGAGGCTACGAGCCAAGGAGTGCCAAGGCTTGCCGGCAAAGAAGGCAAGGGAAGATGCTGCCCCAGGCCTCTGAGGGAGTGTGGCCCTGCGGACACCTCGACCCTGGACGTCTGGCCTCCTGAACTGCGAGAGAATAAACTTCCACTATTTTACGCCACTCAGTTTGTGGTAGTTTGTTACAGTCGGCTCGAGAAACTAACCTAGCCCTCTTCTATGTGGGGAGCGACTGTGCAGAGCTGGGACGTGAACTCTCATTCACTCTCTACTCTGACGCCTCACAGGTTCTGAAGGAGACCCGCAGCAGAGATGGGGAAACTGAGGCCCAAAGAGGGGCAGGTGTCACCTGGGGCAAGGCAGGGACCGGAACCTAGCACGCTGCCCCTCCTCATGCTGCACCCCAGCAGCTTCCTCACCAGGAGCAGAGTGGGCAGGATGCGCAGCACAGGGCAGCCCTGAAGTGAGGTTCCCTCCGGGATCGCATTCTGGGTCCACTGAGGAAGGACAGGAAAGAGACCCCGTTGGGGTTTCCGTTTTCCTCTACTCTAAGAGAGGCCGAGGGCGGGTCAATCATAAAGATCCTTGCGGCAGATCTGCGCACCCAGGATGCGCCAAGAGGCATGACAACCTCTCCTTCCACACACCCCATCCCCACCCGGGAGATGGGGGCCGACATCTCTTTCCCCTTGCTCAGGTGGGAGAGTGAGGCCAGAAGGACAAGTCACACACCGGGTCACCCAGCTGGTCGGTGGAAGAGCTGGGATTTGAATTCAAGTCTGTCTGCTTCAAATGCCACTTGGCCATGCTGCCTCCCAGGTAAGAGGTGGACGTTCCCCAGGGTCAGGGGAAGCAGCCAGGCCACCAGAAGCAGAGTGAGGCCCTGACTTGTTCCTCTCTTACCCATAAAGATCCCATCTGTGGCTCAGTGCCCCCAACGTGCCCAGCTCAGAGTGGGTAGACAGTTTGAATCACCCACTGTGTGACCTTGGCCGAGTCACTTCTCCTCTCTGAGCCTCCATTTTCTCATCTGTAAAATGGGGAACATAATAGCCACTCATAAAGGTTATTGTGAGGACTGATAGAAATAAAACCCAGAGAGCCAGTCCTGATGGCCTAGAGGTTAAAGTTCAGGGCGCTGTGCTTCACTGGCCTGGGTTTGGTTCCCGGGCACGGAACCACACCACTTGTCTGTCCGTAGCCATCCTGAGGCAGCAGCTCACATAGAAGAACTGGAAGGACCTACAACTAGAATACAATTATGTACTGGGGCTTTCGGGAGGAAAAAAAGGAAAAGAAATAAAAGCCAGAGAGCCTTAGCAACATGCTGAGCACCCAGTAAGTGCTTAATAAATGGTGGCTGGTATTAAAGTGAGCTTAGAGGCCAGTGAGAGGGAGCACATGGTCTCTGGCCATGGAAGGTCACTTTATGACCAAAGTGAGACCAAGATGACAGCAGAGTGGGCCAAGGCAGTCTGCCTCTGTTGACAGATGGGGCTGCAGCCCCAGCCCTGGGCTCACCATTAGCATTCCTTCCCGAAGGACAGCAAGTCCTCTGCCTGTGCCTCAGCCCAGCTGAGAGGCGGCCAAGAGCGATCTGCACGCCAGGGGCCGGGCGGGGAGAAAGCGGGCTTGGGAAAGGAGGCTCCTCCCACCCACACCCAGCCCCTTTCCTGGCGCTATGCAGTAGGTGCTCAGAACAGGCAGCCTCAGGGAGTCCCTCTCCCCTCTTCACGGGAACAGCATCTGGATTTACAACCAATGTGGCAGCCAGGAAGCCCAGAGTCTGGCTGATATGAACAGAAACCAGATCATTAACATTAACCAAGAGGAGATGGCTAAGGTAAAATGTAGGAGGAAAAGGAAAGTGGCAATACTGTTGCCAAACATGGTCCATTGAACTCTCACTGTTATGCAGAGACACCGACCACATGGGGTCCGGGGCCAGGGCTATGGTCCCACCCCCACTGCAGGCACAGCAACTGCAGTGTCTTCGCGTAACCAGCTTCCCTGTGAGAGCTCATTTGACTAAATTATTCTGTTACCCCCTAAATTGACAACTCCTGTCCTGGGCCAACCATCTTTTTCATCAATTAATTCATTTATTCAGCTAGCAAGTATTGAGTGCCTACTAAGGGCAGGCACAGTGGTGCTATGCACAGGAACACAAGGGCAGCTGCCTCGTGGATCTTAGGACATGGAGGGAGAGATGGACGTCGTGCAAGAAGATAGAATGTCTCCACAGTGCTAAGAGCCAGGCAAGGACGCAAGCGGAGCCATGAGGATATACCACTGGGGAGAATATGTCACCGGGGAGCAGAAGGGCCTTGTCCCCACTCTTAAGGACAAGAAGTAGGCACGGGAGTGACAACATCCGGCCTAGATATTAAAAGCTACCCCTGGCAGCCAAGTGGAGAATGGTTTGTAGTGGGTCAGGGAGACAGCAAGGAGGCCAGTGAGGAGGCAGTGACAAATGAGTGATGCTAGTGGCCTGGACCAGAACCAGGGCAAGCTTCATGGGTGTGCAACCTGTGCAATTGAACAGGGCCCTCACTCAGAAGGGCTCTGTACTTGGTTTAATACTCTGTTGTCACTGTCTTGAAATTCTTAATAATTTTTGAACAAGCGGCCCCACCTTTTCACTTTGTACCAGCTCCCACAAATTACATAGAGGGTCCTAACCAAAGCAGAGAAAGGATCTTTCTTAAACACTCAAAAATCATAAACAAACCTTTTCCCACTGGCGTGCTGGAGCAGGCCTGAACCAGCACCAAGAACCAATTGTTTGATTTTTTGTCTTTTTGTTTTTGAGGAAGATTAGCCCTGAGCTAACATCTGCCGCCAATCCCCCTCTTTTTGCTGAGGAAGACTGGCCCTGAGCTAACATCAGTGCCCATCCTCCTCTACTTTATATGTGGGACACCTACCATAGCATGGCGTGCCAAGCAGTGCCATGTCTGCACCCAGGATCCCAACTGGCAACCTGGTCACCAAAGCGGAACATGTGTACTTAACCGCTGTGCTACCGGGCGCCCCCTAATTGTTCAATTTTGAGGAATTTTGCTGTCATGTTGGTAGCATGAAATTGGCCGTGTGGGAATATTTACACCATGGAAATCAGCAAACATTGAAAGTCAGGGTCTTTTTTTCTTCGAAGACATTTCTTCGTCAGCATTTCCTAGAGTGTGTCCAAGGCCCACCTTGGCAGTGTGCTAAAAATAGTTTCTGGTCCGCCCCCTAGCCCCTCCTTCCCCAGGCCTGCTGGGTCACCCTGCAGGGAGCAGAGTGGGGCTCTGGGTGATTCCGGAGCGCCCTGAGGATGGAGGGCCAGGGCAGGAAGGCTGAGACCCTACATAGTGGGTCCACAAGATTCACAGAAGGGGGGGGGGGGCAGAGGAAACCAGTTTTGTAGGGTTGGTAAAGGAAATCCTCCCGAGGTGTGGGGGTGGCAGCTCCCCAAGAGAGCAGTTCCGGGCCTGCACCCTTGGGGGCCCAGCTTCAGGTCAAGGACTGAAGTCTCCGTCCAGCCTGGGACTCACCCCAGCCGGGCACGTTGGAGGCCAAGCCCGGGGGAGGCGTCACCCACAGTGCTGCCCTCCTTTGCCGGACTTCTGGGGCGAGGGCAGGGACCTCCAACAGAGAGACCTAGAGGACCGGGGAGCAGCGCAAGAGCGTCGCCTCCCCGCGCACCACAGCCCCTTGCAGAGTGGGCACTCAGTAAATCGTGACTATTAATTATTATTACAACTGTTATTTTGGCCTCGCATCCTGTCAGGAGGCCCCCTGCAGCCCCTCATCAGAGAACCCTAGCAAGCAGGCAGGTGGGGGTGACTGGGGGGGGGGGCGGTCTAAGCAGACACCCTCCCCATCCCACCTCCCCACCCCGCCTCCTCTCGCCCTTCCTTCCAGGGGCTCAGACCACGCGGGAGGGGCCCAACTCTCCCCGCAGTTCCGGCTGAGCGCTGAGTCTCACTCCCTGGGAGATGGCGCCACCTGCAGGCCCCCTGGCGCGCTGCGGCGTCGGCCCCTCAAACCGGGAGGAGGTGCGGGGGAGGATCTCACTCTCCTCAGGGGTCTGGGTCCGGCTGCGCGCTAGACCACAGCGCGCCGCCTCCCGCTGCCCCGGGACCCGGAAGGAGCCGTGGCAGCATTTCCCAAAAAGCGTTGGGTGGAACCCACACCCTGATCAAGAAGTTTCGAAAATGCCCCTGGAGGTTCTCCGTGCACATTTGCCCGGAAGTCTAACTTGACCCTTCAGTCCCCTAACACGAACACTGAGGCCGTGGGAAAGTTATTCTTTCTAGGCCTCAGTTTCCTCATCCACAGAATGGGGGTGAGGGTGTTGCACTAGAAGAGATTATCTCAAAGGCTAGGTGGCAACCTCAGACTTTATTTAACGAGAAAGAGAATCACCTAGAAGCATGTCTAAATTGCAAGTTCGGCCCCACCCCAACACCCCCCCCCCCCCCCCCAAGAAATTCTGATCCCTGAGGGGAACCAGCATATTGAGTCATTCCCCGGGAGATTCTGATGCACATGTTCTGCCAGCCTTAGCATGAGAAATGCCAAATAAACGAAACGGGCCTGAAGGGGGCTGGAAAAGCAGGCAGGGGCCTGCCAGAGCATTCCTGGAATGTGGAAGCTGTGACTCTGCCCCGAGGGCTTCTTGAGGGCAATAGAAGCCACAGGAGCTTTCAAACGGGGAGTGACGGCTCTTTAGAGAGGCCACTCTGGCTCTGGCTACTATGAAGAGAGGATGGGGGGCTGGGGGTCAGGCAGGGTGGGTAGGAGAGAGATCAGGGAGGTGACTGCTGAAGTTGCCCAGATGGGATTCAGTGGTGTCCTGGACCAGGTGGTGGCACTGGAGGGGAGGACAGGGGACAGATTTCAGAGGTAAACCCTTTAACTCCTTTGGAATACAGGAAGGATACATTGGAATTTCTGGTTATACTTATTTCTTATCCCAGCCTTTTAAAACCTCAAGGGGTTGTGTATGTATTATGTACATAAAATGTTAGTACCGTGACATATATATAAATATATATGTGTTACATGTTCTCAAAAAAAGTTCTCTGGATAGGGGTTCAGAGACCACATGAGTTTATCAACAGCTGGCACATACTAACCACTCTGTGTTAGTTATCATGGCAGATCCCAAAGATGGCCCCAATGACAGCTCCTGTCCCCGTGCTCTTTTAGGACCAGCCCTGCCCTCATCAAGGGCTGGAGTCTGATTCCTCTCCCCTTGAACCTGGGTGGGTTTGCACCTCATTTATAAGCAAATGTAAAAGTAAAACGCGATGAAGTGACTCTGCGTGACTTCCAAGGCTAGGTCATAAAGTGATGCACCTTCCACCCTGCTGGCTGGGACATTCACTCCTAAAGCCCTTAGCTCAGACTACATGGAGGCCCCCATGCTGTGAGGAAGCCCAAGCCACATGGAGAGGCCACCTGTTCCTGCCGACAGCCCCAGGGGAGGTCCCAGCCAACAGCCAGCATCAGCAGCCACACACACAATAGGATGAAGGAGGTCTCCAGATGATTCCAGCTGTCAAAGTCATTACCAGCCTCAGGTCTTTGCAGGTGAGGCCTCAGTTATCATGGAACAAAAACAAGTCATCCCCACTCAGCTCTTTCCAAATGTCTGACCACAGAATCTGTGACTATAATGAAATAGCTGCTTTTCACAACTAAGTTTCAGGGTGGTTTATTATGAAGCAATAGATAAGCGGAACTGCCATCATGTACCGCGGTGTCTTTGTCCACACTTTCTGTGAGGGAACCAAGTGTCGCCCACATGGCTGTCCAAGGTGCAGAGGGAGAGAAGGAAACAGAGGCAGTATCAGTGAGATGGTCTGGGGGAAAAGAGGTGGGGCCTCAGGGTGGAGAGGGCAAACCAGCCCCTGTGAAAGGAGCTAGGACCCCAACTCTGCTGTATGGTTCTGACCCCACGGCTCCATTCCAGGTCACCCCAGATGATTCTAGATCCTGTTGCTGCTGGCCTTTTTACTCTCATCAGGAGGATTTCCGAGAGTTGGCCTCCTCTTTGGACCCCAGCATTTGGTGACGTTCAGAGTTGGCACCTTCCAAGGGAGACTGGAAAGAGTCTCTGTGAACCTGCCCTCCCCCACCCCCACTGTGGCAGGGGAGGGCTTGGGGGGGCCAGACTCTTGTGGCTCCGCTGCTCGCCAGCCCTGTGACATTGGGCAAGTCACTTTAGCTGAGCCTGTTTTCTCAGCTGTAAATAGGGCAATGAGCAGTCCTGCCCTGAAACAGCTCTTGTGTGAGTTAACAAGATGAAGCAGATTAAGTGCCTGGTCTTAGTAATGCTCTCTTAATATTTGCCATTGTGGGGGGGACTGTTATTCTTGTTGAAAAACAAAGTCTAGGCAAGTAATGTCGCTGTGACCAGAACACATGTCTGCTTTGAAGGGGAACTTCCCCCTCTGCTTCAGCCCGAGTTGCCCTGTGGGAATTTGGGCCCCCTTTAGCCAGAGCTTCATGGAAATCTAGCCTGGGATTGGTGCAGAGTCGGCGGCAAGACCCAAAGGTCCGCACTTCTCTCCCAGCTCCAGCTGACTCCTCTGTTATCCGAGAAAGGCCAGGATGCAGCTTAGTGGGAAGGAAGGAAGTGGTTTCTGCAGGGTGGGTACCCAGGGCAGACAAGAAGAGGCCTGGAAGGGGTGACAGGGGCTCGAGTCAGCTCACGTCTTAGCTCTGCTTGTACCTGCAATGGGACTTGAAGCACCTCAGTGCCTCAGTTTCCTCATCTGTAATTCATTTCATAAATACTTACTGCAGGTCCATTGACTCAGTGTCATTGTCCAGCTCAAGCCCACAAACAAGCCCAAGGTGGCCTCCAGGCCTTTGCACATGTGTTGAAAACAATCCTCCTGTCTCAATGTCTTTCACATCTGTTCCCTTGCTGAGTCCTCGGCACCCCTCAATCTTGGCTGAGACGGACTTCCTCCCACAAGCCCTCCTGGCTCAGGGGCTCTCTTCTCAGTGGGTTGCACTACACTATTACCCAGCCTGTGGGGACAATGATGATGAAGAAGATGGCGATGGCCTGTCTAATTTTCCCACCAAACCATGAGCTTTGTGAGAACTAGCACAAAGGTGCCCGAAATAGTTGTTGAATGAATGGCCTTCATAGGACAAGAAATTCATTCGCTTCTTCTGTCACTTATTAGTAGTGGAACCCAACACTTCTCTAAGCCTTGGTTTTCACATCTGGCAAATGGGCCTCATAGTATGTGTGCTTCACCTCTATCTCACAGAGCGTTCTAAATCCTGCTGGGTGCTCTACAGCCCAGGACCTCAGGGCTGTGGGAGGCAGCATAGTGGGTTGAATAGTATCCCTTAAAATTCATGTCTACCTGGAACCTCACTGTGTGACCTTATTTAGAAATAGGGTCTTTGCAGATGTAATTAAGGTGAGGATCAAGATGAGATCATTTTGAATTAGGGTGGGCCCTAACAAGGACAAGTGTCCTTATAAGAGACAGAAAAGGACACAGAGACACAGAGAAGAAGGCCGTGTAAAGATGGAGGCAGAGACTGGAGTGATGCAGCTACAAGTCAAGGAGTGCCAGGAACTACCCGAAGCTGGAAGAGGCAAGGAAAGATCCTCCCTAAGGCCTCTGGAAGGGGTCTGGTCCTGCTGATACCTCGATTTTGGACTTCTGACCTCTTGAACCATGAAAGAGTAAATTTCTATTGTTTTAAGGCACATAGTTTATGGTCCTTTGTTACAGCAGCTCTGGGAAACTAATATAGGCAGGTGAGTTACCTGCATTTTATGAACGAGAAACCTGAGGCTGAGGCACGAGGTGCCCTCCCCAGGCTCACACAGTCCCTGGGCTGCAAAGGCAGGATCTGAACCTACTGTGCCAGATTCCCAGAGCCCTGTGCTCTTGGCATCTACATCCTGGCCTGCTGCTGCAGTGGCCTGCCCACATACCCGCCCATCGTCCAGTCTCAAGTTGAAGCAGCAGGATTTTACGCTGCTTCTAAAAATGCTGCCCTCACTTCACTGAGGGAAACGGGAGGCAGCCCAAAAAGCTTCATCTCCACCCTCCTCTGGACTCCAAGTTATTGCCTGAACTACTGATTTTCTTTCTTCCTTTTCTCCTTCCCCTCCTTCTTCTCTCCCTTCCCTGCCTGATTCTTGATGACTATGCATAGCCTCCTTAATCTCACACTCAAGATACTAGTCTAGCCCCACCCTACCTCTCCAGTTCACCTCCCACCTCTTCCCAAACAAGCCCTTCTCCCAGTCAAATCCTCCTGAGGCGGCCCCTCACTTCCCTGCCTCTGCGTCTCCCCTCACAAGGTTCCCTTGGTGCAGAATGCCCCATCCCTCAAGGGTAAAAAATCCACTCCAAGCCCAAACTCAGACTCCACCTCCTCCTAGCACATCCAGTCGACAACACTCCGCTCTGACTACACACACACACTCCCACAAACATCCGTGAGCACCTGATCTGTGCCGAGGAGATGGAGGGCCCGGGACATGCAGTGACCTCACTGTCTGGTAAGGGAATGAGAAATCATGACCAGAGTGTGGGGAACTGGGAAGCAGAGAAGGAAGCAGCACAGCCCTGCAGGACAAGGCGGGCTGTGTCCAGGAGAGGAAGGCCAAGGGCCCAGAGCCCATGTACAGGCTGGGAGGCCGAGAGCACAGGTGCCAGGAGGCAGGGAATCCTGCATGAGTCAGGGGGAGACTTTGGGTGAGGTAAAAATGGGGGCCAAGTCATGGAGTATCCATGCAAGCCACCCTGAAGTCTTGATCCTGTCCGCCTGGGTGTTCCAAAGTGTAGCCCCTGCCCACTTACGTCTGAATCACCCAAGGAGTTTGTTAAAATGCAAATTCTTGGACAGGGATGGGGCCCAGGAGACAACTTTTAGCAAGCTCCCTGGGTAATTCCAGCGTACTGTCAGTTCTCCAACCGTAGAAGAGGAGAGGGTAGGGGCAGATTGAGGGGTCTGAAAGGAACACTTCTTGATCCGCTCTGCTTTTTAAAAGAAATTGGTAGCACTAATCTCACATCTGTCTGGTTTTGGGGTCTGCTTCCATGGTGGACACTTGGTGCCATCTACTCAGCAACCACCCTCTCTTCTTCCTTCCTAACAGAAACCCACATTGGTCCAGTAATGGGCAGTAATGGGCTCAAAGAAGGGAGCCCCCTTCCCCCCAAGGAGGTCCAATCCTTATTGGACCCCTTTGTTCACTCCCCACTTTCCCAGACTCCTTTGTAGCAAGAAATGGCCATGTGACAGTTACGGCCCATGAGACAAAGGGATAGTTTGTGTGGAGTCTTCCGGGAAAGGTTTGCCGCCATTTAACACGGGCAGAGGTGACAGAAAATCTGCCTGGCTAGTGCTGCTCCTCCTCCTTCTAGACCCTGGGTGTGTGATGAAGGGCCATCTCATGACCAAGAGGCAGTAAGCCCAGTAAGGAAAAGCTAATGTGTGGAGGGTGGCAGAGCAGAAGGATGCAGAGAACCTGGCTCTTGAGGACATGGCTGAGCCACTGCTACAAACCCGCACTGCCCCCATGCCCCGCCACCCCAAGACTTCTTGTCCTGAGATTATTAGAATGTGAACACCTTGAGGGCCGGCACTTGGTCTGTTGCATGCACTCCCAGTGCCTTGAGCAGTGTCTGGCACACAGCAGGTGCTCAATAAATATTTGTTGAGTAAGTTTTGAATGGATAAGTAGATGTCTTTACTGTTTATACCGGTCAGTTGAGTCTTCTGTAGCTTGTAGTCAAAAAATCCTGACACCAATTCTGGTCTCTCTCCAGTCCGACTGAGAAAGTCCTAAGAGCAGGACAGTGACTGGGTGCCACTGAACGCTGCACCCCACAGGTCTGGCACAAGGCCCGCAGCTGGCAAGAATCAGCAGCTATTTCTCACAGGAGTCCCCGACACTGCCCTGGGCCTGGTTTTGGGAAAAGCTGGATGCCAGAGCTGGATGGTTGGGTCTGCGAGGTCCCCTCACCCAGATCTGTGGTGAGAAGCCCCTGAAGCAGCTGATGAGATCTTAAGAATGTCCACTCTGGATCTCCCACAGCAAGTAACATCCGGGGCCCCAACCAACTGCAGGCTGAGAAGGTGGAAGCTGGCACAGGCGTTGCCATTAGACTCTTCTTGAGGTGGAAAGAACGAACTTCTGAGAATAGCCAGACCTGACCTCCACATGTCATGAATTGAACCACTGTGGTCAAGTCCCAATTCTAGGTGTGACAGCCCTGACGAGAGGAGCAATAAGGGGTGAGAACAGGGCACGAGCAGCTTCACACAGACAGGACCTCTGCAATGATCTGGTCCTGCCCCTTTGTTTCACAGATGGGAAAATGAGGTCCGGGGAGGGTGGGCAACTTGCCCCAGGGCACCCAGTGAGGGATGGCATTGTCTGTGAACTCAGGTTGGCTTTAATCTTAAGAGGTTTGGGGGTGGGCACCGGAGGGGAGATCCTCTCAGTTCTGCCAATTCGCAGGCAGAATTGAGGATGAACATGCAGAGATCTACTTTTCTGAAGGAGAGGGTCCGTAGTGTTCATGAGATTCTCAGGGGGTATAAGACTACAGAAGAGTAGAGAGGGTGGAAGAGGCCAGGCCAAAGTCACATGGCAAGTCACAGCACACCTGCAAGTACCGCTTGTGTCCTGGATTTGCTGCCCTACACTTCCTCCCCATGGGAAGGGCCGTTTTCTTCAGTGCACCAGTGCGCCAGACGGGCCTGGTCAGTGGGAGCACCATGGTTCCCAACAGGCGGAGGCTCTGTTGTCCTGTTGGCATTGTCCATGGACAGTGACAGAGAAGAACTAGGGACGACCCTGGAGCTACACAAAAACCAACTCACTCTTGAACTGTTCCCAGAAGGTCCCCAAGCAAGGTGAAGGCCACAGATCCACGGCTCCCAGAACCTAAACACATTTCCAGTAAGACACGCTCTGCTCTTTGGTTCAAATTGTTGATATACATCATGCTCGAGTCTTCCAAATGTTTCCAGACTCCACTGGACACCGTGCTGGCCCGGAAAGGGTCAACTCCCAAAGCAAATGAAAGACTGATTGAACACAACGGCAAAGTATGAAAATTAATCGAGATATTTAATAGACAGTGCAAACCATAATTTCATCTGAATATAAATGTATGCACATGTTTCCAATGAGTTATCTATCAGTTATCACAAACAGCAACAAGGACCTTAGAGCTATGTTAGAAAAATGTATAGCTGGAATTTAACTCTAACAATCTCACTTGCTCTCAAGAGAACATCATTCATTTCAAATCAGTATCACAAACTCCAAAAGACCAGGGGAGTGGGAGTGAGGAGTGGGCCAGAGTGGTAAACACAGGGGCCAGTACACAGGTGATGGACAGAAATACAGCCCTCGAGGAAACCCAAATCAGATGCATTATTACAGCTAAGGACAAGGAAAAGCCTATGGCTTTTAAAAAACGACTTTCTGCCAGTACCATACAAGTCTTACAAAGAGATGTACGACAAGTCAACTGACTTAAAAGGACAGAGGCTACATTTTCAGATCATTTCAACTGCAAACGGTCGACCCTTTCCATTGAGGTTCAGCAGTGAAGTTAGCGTAGTCCAGAAGCTCAATGTTGGATTTGCAAATACAGTTTATTTTACAGAAATTCAACATTATAAACAGCAGGCACCTCCCACCCCGCCCGCCCGCCCCCCTCCCCCCTGCCCATACCGCTGGGTGCAGACCATGCTATGCAGAGAGTGAGCAGTGATGCGGCCCTGCTGCTTTGGAGGGAGATTCGAGAGCGATGGAATCTGCCTGCACCACATCCTGCCTGCCCCGCACACGCACACGCCTGCCCGCTGAGCAGGCCACCAGAGTCTGTCTGGGCCCAGCCCGCGCTGGACCAGTTAAATGGTTCCAGCCCAGTTCTCCAATTCCTTCATGTCGTCGTCTTCCTCTTCCTTCTTCTTGGCTGTGTGAAGAGAGGAAAGGCTATTTAGGAGGCTACTTAGAAAGGCTATTTTGGCTGTGGTGCTCTCAACACATTCCAGCTGGGGGTCAGGGCTGTGCTACATGGTGTCTACAAACAGCCCTGCCCTTGCAGCCAGCCTGCTCTCCAGGCCCCCAGCAGACTGCTCCTCTGTGCCTGAAAGCTGCAACATAAAACTCCAGATAACCAGGCACACCTTCCCCAGCACCTCCCCTCCACTCGCATCAGGACCAGGCAAAAAAGGATTCTATGTTGAGCTCTGTCAGGATTCAGGCAAGGCCTCAGTCCCAGAGCACCCAAGGTCAGGGAGAGCTGGAAGAAGCCCAGCAGAGATCTAATCCTCCCCAGCACCCCCCTCTACCTCAAGCGGCTTGAACCATCTCTATACACCCTCAGGCGGCTTGCTGGACAGCGTTTGGACCTTTGCCCACACCTCACCCAAGGCAGCTGACCCAACTTGAGGGGCCATTTCCCTTGACACATGGGAGAGTGAGGTGACAACAGCCTGGTCACATTGCACTCCCTGGGCTCTCTCTCTCTATGCCAAATCAAGCAGTTCTGTGTGGAATATTTCTACCTGAGGGTGAAATAAACGGGGAGCCTGGGGTGCTGCTGAATACCCACAGTGCACGGGACAGCGCCCCCGCCCCCAGCTCCCCTGCCCGAAGAATGATCTGGCTATGTCAACAGTGCCAAGGTTAAGAAACTGTTACAGAAAGAAACTAAGCAAGGGCAGGTGACATTGTCTCTGGGGCCATCACAACAGATCCCACCTGATTCTCAATCTGTGGCAAACTCAGGACCAAACTGAGGCCAACAACCACCAGATTATCCACCACGTGCTGTCACGGGAGTATCCTGACTCTAGGTAAGTACTCACTGGGTTTTGATGGTAGGCTTATAGAAGGAACATTTGGTAGAGGGACTGTTTCGGGCCCACTGATTTCCAGCAAATTCTTGTCTAGTTCCTCCTGTTCTAGTTCTTCTAATTCGGCCATGAGTTCGTCCTGGTAAAAGGAAACACAAGAATGAGAGAGAAGTCCCTGGGAATCCCAGCCCCTGCAGCTGTACCTCTTACCTGATGGCTCAGAGGACACACGATCCTTCTGAGGTGAGAGGGGAAATGAACTCCAGGTCCACGCCCTGTGACTCTAACAGTCTAACACACTTCTACTGGTGAACCTAACACACTAGGGAGCAATCACTGATGCCTACATCTGGTGACCTGCCCCAGGCTGTGAGCATCTTGAGAGAAGGGATTGTGTCTTTTCATTCCTATTTATCTCAGAACTGGGCACACTGAGGAACGTTTGCTGAACTGAAATTAACTTGACTAGTCCATCAAACCCCAGTCTGGAAACATGAAGACCCTGGTGCTGGGAGCCAAGGGTCAGAGCTGCAGGATGTTTTCTCAGCTATACTGTGGGAATCAGAGAGCCCAGGGAATGAGGTGGAGCAGAGAGGGCCTGAGCTCCAGGACACTCACATCTAAGGCAGAATGAAGTACCTTTAACAGGGCCCGTTACTGTATTTTAAAAAGCTAAGAGACTCAAGGTCCTAAGGGCTACAGCAAAAATCGGTAGGTGGCCAAGTTCCAGGTGGATCCCTCAGGGGCCAGGCGTAGATGCTCCTTTCTTGGCTTCACCTTTACCTCACGTCAGAGTTCTGAGGGCAAATCCTGTAAACTTCTCCAGGGCATGATCACCTTGGCTGCTCCAGCTCTGAGCCAAGGCCCAGCACAGAAAGGTATAGGGCAACTACCTGCTGAGACCAACTATTGACCTGAAGCCTGGTGAGGGGTCCCAGCGAAGGTTCCTCTACTCCACCTAAGCTTCTGCCCTCAGAATCCAGAACTAGGGAGGGTTAATACCATGCCCTGTCCATGTCCAAGTCTCTGGAGGGATCTACAATCCACATACTCCCTGCCAGGGCTTTCAACAGCGCATCAAAGGGCAGCCCAGGTGTCATTTGTGAAGCTCATATGACCTGTGTGAAACCACTCACCTCATCAAACTCTTCTCCAAACCCTACAGGTTTTGAAATAGCTGTTGAAATCTCCTCTGCAAGTTCTTGCTGGTCAGCAATGTCCTGCATTAACTCATCAACTTTATCGATGTCCCTGTAAATGAAATGGAGAGATGTCGTAGCAGATGATCAGTCTGTGTAAAGAGGCTCCGTGAAGTGGGATAAGAAAGCCCGCTCCACGCGATCTGCTTCCCAGCCCCACCCCCTGCAATTACTCCCTGTGAGGAATTACTCTTTTGTCTTTATTGTCCATATTTATTATCATTATAATACAGACAATAAAAATATTGTCCATTTCTATTCTCCCTTTAAAATAGAGAATCACAAAGTCAGGGGGATGAAGCGTCCTTAGACATCACCCAATCCAACACCCTAAGGAAATAGCACTAAGGGAAGTTAGGTGCCACAGTCATGGTCTCTCATGCAGCTGGTGAACATGTCAGATGAGAGACCAGGGGACTTGAACTCCTGGGTCAACAGCTCTTCTTCAAGCTCAGGGGCAACTCTGTACAGGGAGAGGTAAAATCACAAATCATAAAATATAGCCACTTGACAGGCCCTTCTCATCTACTCAAATCCACTTATGGCTCCTCTACTAGGCCCCAAAGGAAAGGCAAACATGCAGAATTATTTTCTATACACTGTCAATTGTATAAACAAATAATTCATCAACATAGTATATACACATATACTTCAAAGCACGCATAGTATTTACTGAGATGTGCTCTGTGCTAGGCATCTGGGAGAACAGAAATGAAGCAGACAAAGACCTCACTCAGGAAGCTCAGTCCAACGAACATTCACATTCACCCTCAGACAACCCTTCACTTATTTAAAGGCTACTTTTCCTGCAACCCTCCATTTCTAGAGCAGGCATCAGCAAACTTTCCTGTAAAGGGCGAAAGAGTAAATATTTTAGAATTTGGGGGCCATACGATCTCTATCACACGCACTCAACCCTGATGTGTAGCACAAAAGTAGCCATAAACAACATGTAAATTAATGGGCACAACTGTGTTTCAATAAAACTTTATTTACAAAAATAGGCAGTAGGCCCATAGGCTGCATTTTGCCAACCCTTATTCTAGAGCATAAGTACCCAAAAGTAAGCAAAAGGGCTCCAACCACCCCCAAATATATGCTGCCAAGTTCAAGCACTAAGGCAAACACAATGATGTTCCTGGGAGAGGCCCTCATTTGCAGCCTAGTGCTACGCTGGCCTTTAATTACAACTGTAACAAGCTTGGTTATCTAATTTCTTAGGCCACTGTATATGAGAAGCAGCCACATGAAGGAAGGACTGTTAAGGTCCAGAACATTGTCAATATGACAGCCAAAGCCTGGGAGCAAAGGAAGAGGTAGAAAATTCCATCAAAAGCAGACATAAGAACAAAGATCTGAAGCCCTCAGATGTACCACACTTTTCAGGGCCCCTGACAGCATCAGGAAGAAGGCACAGACATTGATTCTAATCCTAATTCTATCCAAGTTCATGCATAACCCAGGGCAAGTCACCTCCCCTCTCTGGGACATGGCTTCCCCACTTAATAACCAGAGTCAGAGGACCTGGGTGAGAGGTCCTATGCTCATCACAATAACCCTCAATTACTCAGAAAATTCTGTTTCATTCCATGACATCTGCTTCTGAAGGCAGCAGGGTACATAATCCATTTTAGACGGAGTTCCAAAAAAGAATACAAATGAAAACAAACTCAGCTGCTTGACTGGGTAAGTCAAGGGGTCTGCTAGGGCCACGGCCTGGGCTCAAGGCATTCCAGGGCCAGCACTACCCTGCCGCACAGGTGCCCCCTCCAACAGCGGGTGGCCACGTACATGTTGTCGTGGGCAGCCTTCATGGCCTTGGCGGCATAGCCCATGTTCTTGAGCACCTCGGTGTTGGTGTTGGCATTCTCCAGGGCCTCTCGCTGGAACTCAATGGTTGATAGTGTGCCGTCGATCTGTGCCAGCTGCTTCTCATACCTCTTCTTGCGTTTCAGCGCCTGGAGGGCCGCTGCATGGGGGAGAAAACAGGGTTTCAGAGAGCCCAGACACAGGGTATTGGCCTAGAGTTCACGTGAGTCTCCTCCCTAATTGTAATGATGCCCCTCGGTCGTTGCCTCTACTATCAGAGAGGGTTAGTAATCTCTTCTACACAAAGAGCACATTCAATTGTCTAAGAAAACTATACTAAATTCACACACTTGAAAATGCAGCCAAGCACACAAGCAAAAGTTCGCAATCTCTGGAAACGGCCCCCACACAAATCAAAGCATGGAGAGGCGCCCAGACGAAGAATGTGCTTTGAAGTCAAAGTGTCTTGGCTTCAAACGCCAGTTCACAGACTTAGGTGAGCTACTCAGCTTCCCTGACAAGTTCCCTGATTGTGAGGAAGAAATGAGAAAATATATGTAAACACCTAGCATACCAGTAAACACAGTGGACATCCAAAAAAAAGCAGCTCTAATTATTATAAGCAACTTCAAAGTATTATTTTATGCCAAGTAAATTACAAAAGTAATAAATAATGACTATACCAAATACTGGAGTTGGGATTAAAATGCTATCACACACAGCTGACAACTGTACACTGTTATAATGCTTCTGAAAAGTAACATGACAACACATAGCAACAGCCATAACAATGTTCCTGCCCTCTGACCCAGTCATTTCCTTCTGGAAATGTATTCAACAAAAGCAAAAAGGCCCATGCCAGAAGATGGTCTCTAGCGTTCTCTATGATAGAAAATAACTAAAACTAAAATAAAGATAACTCCCTGCCAGGGATAAAATCTAGAGTCTGACCTTTTGCTCAAGCCAACGTCATCCTGTTTCTCGTCCTCCTGGCATGTTACAGCTGTAGAGATCATCTTGTTTTAAGGTCCAATCAGGGCAAGCAACTTGACCAAGGTGAATCTGTGGCAGAGCACAGGCCAAAAGCACAACTCTGTACTCAAAACCCAGGCTTCCCTCCCCTTACTGTCTTAATTCTCTTCTTTACACTATAAATGATCTTTAGCACATATCTTAGACGGGCATCAAAGCCAGGAAGGAGGCTTAGCACAGACTCAAGCAGAAGGAACGGGCCGAGTCAGGGAAGCTGCTCAGCCCCTGCCTTGGCCTGGACAGCACTAGCCTCACACATATGCACCCATGCACACGTGCTCCCCCATCCCTGAGCTCCAGACCAGAGCGATCTCCTGTAGGCTGTAGGTAAGAGTCAATCACCTCCCCACAAGGGGCTGTGGTTGCTCCATATGTCACATGAATAGGTCCCATGCTCCTTCCACTCACACTCCCTGTTAGCCTCAGATTCCGTCCTGAAAGCCGTCTTCCAAACGAAAATGGCTTTGGCCTGCATGTAAGCAGTCCTGTTCCTCCAAAGCAGCAGATAAAACCATCAGGAAAAATCCTCCCAGCCAAAGGATAAAGCAGGCAAAAAATCTGAAGAACAATGAAATGTGCCTCATTAAAAGCTGAAAAAAACATTCAATCTGATATCTCCCTTGATTCTGGTGTGAATGGCCAGAATGACCTAGGACTTCAAGAAATCCATCCTGTAGTCACACCCAGGGGTCCCCACGACCCTTAATGAACACCCTCACCTTCTGCAAGCACTACGTCATGCACACTATATAAATACCTCACAACAGCAACCTTTTAAGGAAGAAATGACCACTCTTTTTAGCAGATGAAGGAACTGAGGTTCAGAGAGGTTATGTAACTCAGGTCACCAAGTGGTAAGTGACAGAGAAGGTATTAAGCTAGGTGTGGAACTCCAAAGGCCATACCCCTGCCATTGTAACTGTATGCCTCCACTTAATGAAAAAGACTGGATCCTGCCCTGGAGGAGTCATCCAGTCCACCAGAGAGTGTCAAGGGGACTGTGGGAACACAGAAGAGGGAGTGCAGATCCAACCACGTCATACCTTTGCTTAAAAACCCTCAACAGGGGGCCGGCCCCATGGCCGAGTGGTTAAGTCCGCCCACTCCGCTGAGGTGGCCCAGGGTTTCGCAGGTTCGGATCCTGGGCATGGACACGGCACTGCTCATCAGGCCATGCTGAGGCAGCGTCACACATGCCACAACTAGAAGGACCCACAACTAAAATATACAACTATGTAATGGGGGGCTTTGGGGAGAAAAAAGAAAAATAAAATCTCCAAAAACCCCAAAAACCTTCAACAGCTTCCTCTGCCTACAAGACAAAGCCTCCACATGGTTTAATGTGGCCTGCAAGGTCCTGGGGGAGGCAAGGGACTGAGATTCTCTCCACAAGGCAGGTTCTGGGAGCCCCAGCACCCACTCTAAATCCCTTTGCCATCGACCATCACGGCAGAGGGAAGATATCCTAGGAGAGTGCTGGTAAGTGCTCAGGGCCTGGAGCTGCTTCCTCTATGACTTCCTTGGTGCTGTGTTGCATTTCCACAGAAAGTGACCCAGACATACTCTAATCAACAAGTGATTCTCAAGTCTGCTCAGGCCAGTGTCCCACAGGTGCCCCCTTCCCAGGTCCTCAGCTGTTGCCACCTCCTATGCCATAGCCCAGCATATAACAACTTGTCCACCAGTTGAGATTCAACAAGGCATTCTGAGTGCCTCCGGTGTGGTAAGCAAGCAAGGTGCCGTGGCAGTCCCATCCACCTCCTCATTTAATCCTCCCACACTCAGTCATGGGCAGAGATCCCAGATCCACGCTAACAAGGAGACGGGGGATCAGAAAGGTGAAGCGGCTCACCCAAGTCACTGTGCCGTTATGCGGGGAGGGGAGAGCTAAACCACTGGCCTGTGGAAACCCCAGGCCTCTGCTCTTCCCACTGCAGGCTCAGAATGATGTCAAGTGACACTGGGACAGTTCTCAAGAACCAATACTGAGATGACATGCTGTCTTGCTTTTCAGTCTCCTGAGTGTAGTGCAAGTCTTGATTTTCTACAGTCAGTCACATTCTGATTTTTAAATCAAATTTCTATTTCCTTATTAACACCTTAGATTGAGAACTGCTTTAACTTTCTTCCTAATACATTTTCAATTGGCAGTGACTCCTTGCATGCAAATCCTACATTTCTCAGACCTCTATCCTAATTCGAAAATCCCCCAAGCAATAAATGATCTGTAAGCACATACCCAAACATACCAGGGAGGCATGCAAGAGTCCCCCATGAATGAAATAATGTTTGTATTATTCATCTTTGCAGACCAACATCCAGCACAATGACTCGTACACAGTAAGTGCTGAATCTCCAATTTCATTTGTTTTTTAAGTTTTTCATATATTCTGTGCAGGGTTCCTCACATGGGGTACACTCATAGTTTATCTCCTGTGTACCTGTGACTCAAAGGAGAAATGATAATGTCTCGTTGAAACACCAACCAGAACAATCATTTGGTAGGATCTTTTCCCTGCATTCCTCCTGGCCCATAAAAGAGAAACTTCTGTAAGCACCTGCCCTTCCCTCCATCCTCACATAAGGTGTGCCCTCTCTGAGACTAGAAAAAGGTCCTGAGCAAACAACCTGGCCCTCCAGGGCTCCCCCTCCTGCCTGCAGGGCTCACGCAGTCTCTTGCTCTCCACGCAGTGAACTCTGCAGGATGGTGTCTGGCAGGGACACTTGAGTTGTTTACCCCAATCTAACTCCTGTGCGTGTTTCTCAACTAATTGAGAACTCAGAGAGGAGGGGTACACAATTAATCTCCTCGTTCCATACACGCTTCATAAGTAAAGTACCCTTGAAATTAGACATGGGGTCAGCATTCGGGTTGCAAGAATATATGTAAACATAAATATTCACAGCGCTTGAACCACTCTGTATCTTACAAATGTGTCACACTGTGGTGAAGTATAACTTAGGGCAAACTAAATGAGAAAAATGCCACTCCTCCTGCATACTGTTACACTTAGAGTAAAACATCCTCCATCCAAACCTTATTTCTGACCACAGAAATTTTCTTCCATATGTAGCCAAAGTCCAAAGGGCCAAGCCCAATGTTTTTACATAAATACATGCTGGCTATTAGTGCCTTAGACTTCCCCAAATTCCTGATGGTTGGATTAAAAAAGCAGATACTAGATTCTCATCACAAGAAAAAAAACTGTTACTATGCAAGGTGATGGATGTTAACTAAACTTATTGTGGTAATCATTTCATAACATATACCTATATCAAGTCATTATGCTATACATCTAAAACTAATACAATGTTATATGTCAATTATATCTCAATAAAACTTGGGAAAAAATGAGTTAAAGAAGAGAAACAAGTACTGGGTTAACAAAGAGTTCATCTAAACCAAATATTCAAAGAAGGGGGTGGTCCAAAGAAATCTCTTTTCTGCCAAAGAACCCTAGTGTCATTCATGAGCACAATGGCTTTGACAAGTGAAATCTAACCCAGGCCAATAGAAGTTTAAGAGGTTGCTTTTGGATGGGAAAAAAATAGTCCTTGGAATCTCCATATTTAATTACGCCTTTTCTGGTTGCAAGAGAGTAATTACAGCAGCAATTACAGAATCTAATAACCAGCTTTATTGGCTCTGAAAGCTGAAGCAAAAACAACTCCAACCATGTTGACATAAACATTGGTCTCTAGACAGTTGCTTCATTAGACACTCTGAACAGCTATTTGGAGGAAAAATACAGAACAGATACCCTAGGAAGCAGAAAGACCAGTATAAAAGATGTTCACCCAGGACCAGAAGGAAACTCCTGCAACGCATCTGTTAGCAACTGCACAGAAATCATTTTCAGAGAACCCATCAGTTCAATACAACCAGATAGGACAGTCCCTTCTCCTAAGCAAAGGCAGACTTGACTTCTCTTGGAAGAGTTGCTGAGGAGGGTAAGTTTGACTGCCCTAATCTGGGGATATTCAGCTTAGAGGCAATTAGCCCAGGGCATCTCAACGAACAGTAAAAACAAGTCATAACTCTACACTCCTTACCCATATAGAGAGATTCAGGCAATGGGGGGAAGGAAGTCCCACTAATATCCTCTCACTAAATGAATGACGGTGTCCACAGTTCTTTCAAAGACCCAAGATTCTACATCTAAATTCAACCAGAAAGCACAAGGGTTGGGAGAGAAGGAGGACAGTCCTGCTTCTTCACCACTCTCAGCACAAACCACACAGCAAACACACACCCACTCCAGAGGGCACTTACACAGCAGCCTGGTCACGGCAGGGGTACTGGCAGGCAGGGAGCCCAGTGAAGTTGAGGGAGCCCTGCTTTGCCTGCCTCCAGCAATCATTCAGATGCTCCTTGCTCATTATACCCATGAGTAAACCTCAGATGATAAGGGTACGATCAGCCAAGAAAACCACATGCGACCCTCAAGCCACTAGTCGCTTTGCTGGCCTCAACTGTCATCTGCCCTGTGTATTATGGCAAGAAAAAATTCTAAGTCAAAACAACATTACCCACCAATGTCAAAGAAACCCATCTTCTTGCAGGGACAGTTATTAGTAAGCAACCCTGCATCACATGGCATCAGATACCTCACCAAATCTTGACCAAATAAGAGTTACAATATGGGCATGAAAAGCAGAGGAGGCCTGAAGGACCCTTGGAGATACTGAAGTCAACCCATCTCATTAGATAACTGAGAAAAAATGATGCGCAGAAAAAGTGACACAGCTTGCCAGGATCCTGCAGCGAGTTAGAGGAAGAATCAGGACTAGAACCCAGGTCTCCAGCCCAGGGCTTTTTCCATCTCAGCTCTGTTATCTCCAAATTAAGTTGCTATAAATAACCCAGCAGTTCTCCTGCCGTAAGGAAAACAGTATCCTAACGCTCCTTCTTCCAATTTCCAAACTCTGCCCTTTGCAACCTCCATTTAAAACCTCATGCTGACACATGAAAGAACTGGAAAGCTACCTGATATGCTCTCCTAAGTCCCCAGTTAGAAGAAAAAGAAAAAAGGAAGGAAAAGAGGTGCTAGTCTGCCTGGTTCCCGAGTATTTTCCCCAAGTGGGTGCTACTGATCCGGCCCCCAGTTTCAGAAGATAGAGCAGGGCTGAGCTCTCATTTCTCTACCCTGTATAAAGGCGGCGGAACAGCATGGATCTACAGGACCCACAGAAAGGTCTCAGAAACCAAACTGCACTGCTAAGCCCAGACAGAGGCTGTTTTGTGTCCATCTTTGCTCAGTGTTCCAGGCTCACCTGTGGAAAAGAGGGCCTCATCCTGCAAAAGCCTTGGAACGCTGATCCTGACACCACTGCGCTTATTCCCACACAGCTGGAAAGTTCAGGCTAGAGGTGCAGACAGCATTTTTCAGAGCAGTCTCCTTCTCTGTGATGTATCTGCCTGTTCCCCTAATTTGCTCTCCATGGCCTAGAGCTAATGCACTCCATTTAGAGATGGTAAATAAGTACATGTGTATGACCAGGAAAGCAGAGTCTGAAACCCTGCGGACTTCATCAGCAAACACAAGGGGAGTACAGGACTTGCTGCAAGGGAAAACTCTAGCAAGAAAGAAAGAAGCCCCTTACCTGTTTAAAAGGGACACAGATGAAAGAAATAAGCCCCCCAATTAACAATCTAACAGAATATCAAACTGCTCCAAAATCATTTAAATAGCACAAAGTATGTTCTGTAAAAGACAGTGAAGGCAACACAAGACACCATCAAACAAGCTCAGATTTCAAAATGCTGGGTTACAATGGTCATTTAGGGAGTGGAGTGGTCCAGCTGCAAGTTTCACCTCCACTATCAAGTAAACTCTATGCAAATTACTTCCCCTCACGAATCCCCAGATAATAACAATACTCCCCTCACAGAGCTATTGTGAGGATTCAAATGAGATATGTATGTGAAGCACCTGGAATGGGGCCGGTCATGCAGATGTGCTCAGTAAATGCTGGTCACTGGTATTATTAGCTGCAAGACTTCTCAGAGCCCATTTTAATAGAAAGAGAACCACCACCGCTGCCAAAAAAAACCAATATGGGGAAAAACTAATTTAAAAGCACCTTGATTATTTAGCCAACTCGAGCCTTTGGACCTCTTCCTTGATGCATTACCAGCACTAGGGCACAGAGAAGAGCATGAGGTTTGGCCTCAGAATCCTGGCCCTGACACTGACCTGGGGTAAGTTATTTTACCTCTTCATCAAATGGAAAATGGGGAATGACATCACTACCCCAAGGGCAGATGAGAAAGATAATCTCTTTGAAAATACTAGAAAAATGTGAGCATTCTCTCCAGCTTGCCCATTTCTTTTCCCCTTCTGTCTCTCTCTCCTTGCCTGTGTCTGACGTTCTCTCTGGGAATCTCCGTATCTTCCTGTCTCTGTCCTGTGTGTCTCCCTAAGAAAGAGTATACCCCTGTGCCACAGTGGAGAAAAATATAATATGTCACAGCAGCTAACATTTATGAGGGGCTTCCTGGGTGCCAGGCACCGTGACTGGTGCTTTACACGCCCACCGGCTCCTCCCAACAACCCTAGGAGGTAGGCACTGTTATTGCCCCATTTGACTCATCAGAACATGAGGCTCAAAGAGTATATTTCCTGCCCAAGTCACACGGTTCAGCAGTGGCAGGCTCGGGATCAATGCTAGGCTGCCTATCTGCAAATGCCCTGCACCCAGCAGACAGTTGGCCTGCTCCTCTGCCGAGCCCAGGGGTCTGAGAGTGTCCCGTGCTTTCCCCAGCCAACAGACTCCACAAGCTCACAGTCTGGCACCAAGGGCATCTGGAGGCAGTGAGTCTGTCCAGAAACTCTCCACTAATTGGTAATCCACGAGGATAGGCAGTAAAAGCCTCTGACTGGAAAAAAAATTTTTTTTCTAGTGGATTTTAAATTGGCTAAAAGTACATGTGATGAAACTGAACCATTTTATCAGCTCCTCTGCATTTAGGTTGACAATTCAACATAGTTGGGGAGTTTGTAGTAAGTTTTTTCCCCTGTTTTAAAGAATAAATGTCTTCTTCCCTCATGCTGCCCTATGCCTTCCCCAGACCACAAGCTCCTCAAGGGTGAACCCACGTCTTTGCACCCCTGACAGCACTGAGAGAGGAAGGGAAGGCGTGCTCCGGAATGCCCAACTTCCCCCTGCTATTTCTTCTGTGCCCTCTGTCCTCTTACCCCATAATGGCCTCTGGATCTTTTCCCAAGATCTGAAATGACCTTCCCTCTATATTCAAGAAGACCCGGGGATGGCGGCTACAACTTGGTAAAGTATCTCAAACTTCTGTCACTTGCCCACTTGTTTTTTCTGTGTTAACCCCCACTGAGATGCCTAGAACTTTAAAACAAAGGGTCCAGGGGAATGTTTAGGACACAGTGAGCCTGGGACCTCCCCTGTGACTACATCTGGAAGGAGGTAGCAGAGACCAAGAGCAAGCAGCAGATTGTTCCAAAGTGGGCCAGTGGGAGTGGCCTGGGCCATAAGGAGGAAGAGAAAATGGCAAAGGGGAGTCAGGCTCACCTAGCCTATGTGGCTGCCTCCTCCTCTTCCTGAAGGGGCAGCTGATGGCTTCCCATGGCTCTACTGTCATTGGGTTTAATTCGGGCAGGAAGAGGTGGTGTTTCACTCCCAGACACAGCAGGCAGCCAGAGAGTAGCTCTCGGTGATAAGGGTAACCCAGGGCAAGGATGGGGGAAGTAAGATCCCAGGAAGGACAGTAGCCTACCACTGGTTACTGAGGGCCACAATCAGACAGCCCATACCCTGGGGCCCAAGGCCAAGGTTCTTTCCTGTATGCCAGCCAGGTCACAGAATTTCATTTAAACAGCTATCAGAGGCTAAAACTGAACACTTGTATAGCCCACAGATATGTCACAGCTGTCCCATGTCTTAATATGTAAATTTGAATGTTACATGTTTCACACAAAAATCCAGGGTTTTGGCTTCCTTTTGAAAATGCAGATTATCTGGCAACACTAAGCCCACACTGCTGTCTGGCAACAATTCAATAGAGCTAAGTAGCAGCCATCCTTTTAGAAGGGGCACGTACTCTCCAGCACCCACCAGTGCCCACATTGTGTGCCTGGCCATGTTACTCACTTACCTGTCCTGACCGCCCCTTAGCACCTGACGTTAACCTTAGATCTGGAGGAAACCATTAGGAGTTACCTGGGACAATCCCTTGCCTTCAGGCAGTTAAAGTCATACCCACTTTAAAGACACAACTGAAGTTACAAAGGTTCAGCAACTTGCTCAAGGTCACAAAGTTAAAGGTAATGGCCAAGGAAGCATCCAAGCCAGGTGCCCTGCCCCGTGGGAAAGTGCCCCTTCCACTACTCCAGGGGAGATTTGTGTCTAGACAGAAGGACCCGTGCAACTTGGGTCCCATGGTCCTGGATTTGCCTTCTAGACCTAATTCTGCCACAACCAAATTATGTCACTGAGCAAGGTCCCTCCCATAAGGCCTCGGACTCCTCATCAAGGACATGAGAAGGGTGAATCAGATGCTCTCTCTACGGTCTTCCTCCAGCTCCAACAATATATGAACCTCTATACTTCTGAGATTTCCAGATTGAAACAAACACAAAAGACTTTCTGACTGACCCTGTGTGATCTTGAAAATGTAATTAATATCAATACACTCCATTTCCTGAGTATTTCACATAATCGAGTTTTTCCTGTCCAATGAAATGAGCAGTATATCTTTTATCTTAACTGGTTTCACAAACTGAGTTAGGAAAATCAGACTCCTGGCCTCTGAACTCAGCTGCTCCAGCTGGGCAGAGGATGTCAGCACTCAGATTCAACGCTAGCCACAAACATCATTCACAAATGTTACTCAAGGAGAAGAGGTAGTTACAGTTAAAATGTGAACCCAGATGCCCTCACCCTCTCTCTCGCCTCACTGCTGACCTCTTCTCTCTGAAATTCCCCTCCCATCAGCCTTAGGGGATGCCCTAGCCTGGCTCCCCAGTCCCCGCACCTACCTCTTGAGCTTTTTTCTACATCCTTTCCCTCCTCTTCTCAATTCCTAATGGTTGGACTGAGCTCAAACTTTGACCCTGGGTTCTTCTCTCACATACGAACCTGAGCTAACACCTGTTCAGAGCACTGTATTTTATTCCTTCATTTAATCCTCACAATAAGTCTTATTAGCCCATTTATAGATGAAGAAATTTGAGGCTAGAGAGATTAAGTAACTTGCTAACCTCTCAAAGTTTGTGAACAACTAGCAGAGTCAGGATTCAAATCCACAGTCCTCCTGCTTCTAGCTAAGATAAAATGGTAGGGACCTGATTCACCCACCCACTTAAGAGAAATGAAACAATAGTTTTCAAGACATTGGACATCAGGCAAAAAAGGACAGCGATCCCTGAGATCCGGGAAATAAACAAGATGAGCCCTATAATAGCCCCAGTTTATTGCTTTGCGAGTTTCCAGGCCTCAGTGCAAGGAGAGAAAACCCAGGCAGAGGCTGGCAGACTTCCTGAGTTGACAAGATAGAGCGGAGAGTCTGGGGAGACCAGAGCAGCTAGAGCTCACAGGAGAGAGAGAGAGAGTACCAGAGAGGAGAGAGCTGCAGAGGGTCCCTCTCTAGTATTCAGTAGAATACCGATCAGCACATGTGTGTGAGGAAACTACCTGAGGCCAGAGAAAGAACCGCTTGAAAGGATTAGAGAGAACAGTACCGGGTGCTCACATGACGCTGGTTATAGTGGCTGTTCTCAGCCATACTGGAAAACCTCATAATTTAGGGGGCTTTGGGTGGAGTATCAGAAGGGTCTTGTCTCAATAGTAGGGAGTAACCAGCCCTATACCAGATAAACACTATTCTGGGCCCACCTAACAAACCTTAAAAGCAAGACCCAAAAGGTCAAACTGTTACCAAGGAAATTAACTACGCTTAAACAAAACTTAAGAATATTTATAGGAATACAGAAATATCCAATACCCAACAAAGTAAAATTTACAACATTTGACAGCCAATCAAAAGTTATCACGCAAAGGGCCAGCCTGGTGGCACAGCAGTTAAGTTTGCACATTCCACTTTGGTGGCCCAGGATTCATCAGCTCAGATCCCAGGTGCAGACCTACGCACTGCTTATCAAGCCATGCTGTGGCAGGCATCCCACATAAAATAGAGGAAGATCGGCAGCAGATGTTAGCTCAGGGCTAATCTTCCTCAAAAAGTAAACAAATAAATAAAAATATATATTTTTTTAAAAAGTTACCATGCAAAGAAGTGGGTGAATACCATGGAAATGTGAAGAAAAATCAATCAATTGCAATTAACCCAGAACTAATACAGACGTCAGACTTAGCAAAGACTAAAGTTAAGCAGACAGGTGGAAGATATTTTTTAACAAGATCTGAAATGAGCTCCTACACATTAAAATTATTGGATGAGATTAACATCAGATTAGACTTTGTAGAAGAAAAGATTCGTAAACTTGAAGACATAGCATAGAAACGATCTAAAATGAAACAGAGAAAAAAGAATTTTAAAAATGAACACAGCCTCAGAAAGCTGTGGGATAACTCCAAGCAGCCTATGTAAGTGTAATTGGAGTCCCCAAAGAAGAGAGGGAGATGAAAAAATATTTCAAGAAACAATGGCCCCAAATTTTCCAATTTGATAAAAACTATAAACCCAAAGATTCAAGAAGCTCAATGAACCATAGGCATAAGAAATATGAAGAAAACTATACTAAAGCACATTATAATAAAATTGCTCAAAACCAGTGATAAAAAGAAAATCTTAAAAGCAGCCAAAGAAAAAAAAATACACATTACATACAGAGCAACAGAAGAATGATAGAGATTTCTCATAGGAAATAATACTAACAAGAAGGCAGTGGGGCACTATTTTTAAAGTACCAAAGGAAAAAAATTGTCAACCTAGAATTTTAAACCCAGTGAAATCTTTTAAAAACAAAGGCAAAATAAAGACTTTGTCAGACAGAGAAAAGCTGAAAGAATTCATCACCAGCAGACCCACAATACAGAATCTTTTTTTTTTTAAGATTTTTTTTGTTTTATTGTTTTTTGTTTTTTGTTTTTTTTGAGGAAGATTAGCCCTGAGCTAACATCTGCCACCAATCCTCCTCTTTTTTACCAAGGAAGACTGGCCCTGAGCTAACATCCGTGCCCTTCTTCCTCTACTTTATATGTGGGACGCCTGCCATAGCATCGCTTGCCAAGCGGTGCCATTTCCGTACCCGGGATCCAAACCAGTGAACCCCAGGCCGCCGAAGTGGAATGTGTGCACTTAACCACGGCACCACCGGGCCGGCCCCAAAACAGAATATCTTAAAGGAAGTCCTTCAGGCAGAAGGCAAATGATACCAGATGAAAATATAGCTCTACACAGATGTATGAGGAGCACCAGAAAGGATAAATATATGGGTAAACATATAAGGCTTTTTAACTATTTAAATATCTTTAAACAAAAAAATAATAATGCGGTGTAGAGTTTTTAAAATATGTAAAAGTAAAACATATGACAACAATAGCACATAAGCCAGGAAGGAGAAATGAGTGTGCTATTGTAAGGTTGGATTTCAAGGACTGAACTAAGGCCACAGCAAAGGGCTGGCCAGGAGAGGATGAACCTGAGACACACCAGGAGGGAAGACTCCATGGGCCTACAAACCTGTTTGAATGTACAGGGGAAGGAAATGGAGAGGGAGTCAGGAATGACTTTCAGGTTCCTGGCCAGAACAAGTGGGTGGTTGGGATGCCATTTCTCAGAGAGATGAGTGACTTAGGGGAGAGCAGTTGGGGCAGGAAGGGGGGAACCATTCTCATCAGGTCCTTCTATGGAGCTGTGGACTTCAAAATTCAAATTGTAGCTGAAATTTGAATTAACATTCTCTAAATCCATATGATGAAGATTGAGAAGTTCAGGGACTTCTGAGTGGATCAAATCTAAATAATTTCTTACAAAACTCTAAAGAGCACAGGATTCAAGGGTAACCAAATTGCTACCATTTATGCATGTGCATATCAGGAGAATATATAGGCATATGTTTGTAATTTACAGAGATTATCTCTGGACCTTGGAACTGATTGCCTCTGGGAGGGACACTGAGTGGCTGGGGCAGGGAAGGCACTTTTCAAATTATGTACCATTTACACGATACCTAATCAAAGCAAACAAAAAAGTAACTTAAATAAAACAGCCAATTTCTTCCCTATCCCCAGACATGAAAAGGCATATATATTTCAAACAGCAAACATTTACTAAGAACAACTTAACTATGCCTGGCACCAAAGCTGTAGTTTGGTCCCCCCAGTGGAGTAAAGGAATGGACTGCACTGCCCCCACCCCACCTGCCAGGTCCCAGGCTGGATGCTCTGAGCCAGGCTTACTCGGGGTGACCAGGTTCTTGGCTGGAAGAGAGGGGAAACAGAGCTTGCCCTTGGTTTCCGTTCCCAGGCTGGGATGAAATGTTTCTTTTCCAATTGGCTTTTCTTCCTCTGCTTCCAGCTGAATCCACGCCAACAAGAGCCCCCTTCTGCCTCAGCAAGCAGGAGAGCACCCTGGCAACTGAGATGACAACAGAGATCTGGGGGCTGGGGTCATTTGTGGGAAAGTGAGGAAGGGGGAAATGCCAGCAGAAAAACACTTTCCAGTGTTTTTCCAAAGCAAGAGGGAAAACCAAACCAGCCTTTTCTCTTTTTCGAATCAGAGAGACATGATGTGGGGGTTGTAGAGACAAATCACCCACCTTGCTCAAATGGCAGCAAGTGAAGGAAGGCAAGAGGAAACACAGGAAGCTGGTGCCTTTCTGAGAAAAAATAGTCTTGCTTTGATCCATAAAAAAATGGGGGCACAGAACCAGAGTCCTGGAACTTTATTGCATATCTCCATTTTCCCATTGCCTGTAATTTTACAAGAATGAGAACTCCTGGAGGGAAGAACTGTCTCTCTCCATCTCCGTACCCTTGGTACGTAGTAGGTGCTCAGAGGGATGGTTGGCTGGACAACTGCACTAGTGGAGAATAAATCTAACCTTGTTTGTACAGGGGAGGAAACTAATGCCCAGAGAAGTACAAGCTCAGAGTAGGTGTTCAGTAAGCACCTGGTGGAGGGGTGGGCCTAGGACCAGAACCCAGGTCTCAGTCCTTCTCCTGCTGGGGCTGGTAAACAATGGATGAGCAGGAGCAGTGAGCTCTACCAGAGAGGAGGAGAAAAGTGCAGGAGCAATTGTTTTCCTAAGGACCAACCCCCTCAGAACCCAAGCCTCCGCAAAGAGACCCTGCCTCCCTGGCCAGAGGGTGGAGTAGAAGGCTTGTGATCCAAGCTGGGCCACAGAACAGGCTCCTCCTTGATTACGGTGATTGGTCTAGTCATGAGCACATGACCCAAGCAGCCAATCAGATTCCTTCTCTGGGATTTTTCTAACAATGCTAGGACAGAAATGGGGATAGAGGTACACAGACACTCCTTCCTCCCCAGGATCCAAAGCTATAATTCAGAGCAGCCTGCAATCATGGCCCAGACTCAGGGGAAGTCCGTAAGAATGAGTCACCATGCAGAAAGAGAGACCAGCTCCACCCTGCCATTTCCCACAGTCATGTGAGTCAATAAATCCCTTTCTGCAGAGTAAGATGGTATGAGCTGGCATTCTGTCACCTGCAACTAAAAACAAACTGGCCGACTCAAGAAATGAGGTAGGACAGAAAAATAGCAGGAGAGAGAAGCTGGAGCAAGGCTTCTCAACCTGGGCTCCGTGGATCCCCAACACAACATGGGAAATTTCACACGTACTGTACATGCAGTTGTCTGAGGAAACAGCACTTACTGGATTTGCACAAGGGAATGATCCGCCAAAGAACTAAAAATGAGAGAGCCAGAGAAAAAGGAGACTGACAGTCCCAAAGCCAGGGCCTCCTGATGAGGATCTCAGGAGTTCTTGACTGGTCCACCAAGTTCTGCAGGTCTACCTCCTCACTACTTCCATCTCCCAACTCTGCTGCCTCAGCTTCCTCCATGTCTTTACCACTGCAGCAGCCTCTGCACAGATCCTCCTGCCTCCAAGAAGATAACAACAGAATTGATATTTTTCTTCTAGCTACTCTCTGCCCTCAGCAACTTTTGTGCTGGCCTATTTACCCGAAGTTCTGAGTAGGGTGACCATACATCCTGGTTTTCCTGGGACCGTTCCAGTTGATATCTGCTATACCAGAGTAATTATTCATGGCACCCCCTTTCACTCTCGTAAGTGTCCCGATTTGGATGATATATGGTCACCCTGCATCCCAGGAATCAGATGGAACCTCCCTCTTCCCTTTCAACCCAGTCATGGATCCTGTCCCATGGTGGGGAGATGCAAAAAGCGAAGGTTCTGGGATCTCAGAGCAAAAGGAGAGCAGAGCAAAAAGGCATCTCAAGAGAGCAGGGGCATTTCTTCCCCTACATGCACCCTGCTAGTCCACCTAGGTCAGAGGGATAAAGTGGGAGTTTGGCTAACGTCCTACTTATACACACACACACTCCTTCCCACCTTTGGGGGAACTTGCCTCTTATTTCTACACTCACCCTCCCTGACTGAAGAACTAGGTGGTTGGCAATTCTCACTTCCTCTGCCATAGCCATCTGCCACACCTCTCAATCCTGGCAAACCTGGATCAGGGCTGGAACGTGGAAGGCAGCTTCAGCCTCTCCCTCCTTAGGGGCTGGAAAGCCTTTCTGCCCACAGATCACCAGCCTAAGCCACGGCTACTAGCTCTTTGGCATACAGAGAGAAGGCCGCTCCCAGCAGCTGGAGAAATCAAGACCCAAGAGCAAGAGACTGTGTCCAGGTTAGGGCCCTGTGTGGGGTCAGCTGGGTGTGTGTTCCTGGGGGGCAAGAGGACTGTGCCAATGCTTGCTCATAAAGTTGTGGGTTGGGCTGTGTGGGGACTGGAATGGCCACCCCAAGATATGTCTCTTTGGCATGAGGACTATTTGAGGCTGGTTTCTTTGCAGACAGGAAAGCAACTAAAAAGCAGAACTAAATCTCTATCTGTAAAGGTGCCTTCCTCTCTACCAGGAAGAAGAAAGGAGATGACCTTCTCTCTAGAAACTCTTAATCAATGCCAAAGGCAAGGACTTAAATCTGCATTTTATTGTGCTAGTCTGGTAACCTCCTGTAACTGACTTCCCTCCCCCTCCCAAGGACTATTCAAGGACTCCCGGGCTTGCGGAAAATGTTTTAGAGGTGCTTCAAACAACCAAATATTTTCTAGCAAGACAGAAGGATTTAAACTGCCCAAAGACCTGTCATGATTGCTTTTCCACATAAGAGTTTATCTGAACCACATGTGGTCTTTAAAACTATCTCAGTGGACTAAAACCCCAACAACAGCCTGAGATCCTCATAGCTTCGGAAGAGAGCTCTAATGAGACTTTTATCCTTGCCAGTCCTCGCTCCGTTTATGAAATCACAAGCCTACCTCACAGAGTCAATGAGAGAAGAAATAAGGACTCTGTTCCTGACTTCAACTTCCTAGGAACAAAAGAAACTGATGGTAGCTCTCTATTTCTGTTCCTTGCAAAACTTTTGAGCAGACAGACTAACAATGACTAGGAAGACCTCTCCCTTATCCACCCCTCCAAAACCTTTCACTGTTTTGTGATTCAGGTCAAATCTCATTGTAATTAATCTCCTGGGACTAGGCAAATTCTACGGCAGGAATGAAATTCATTTTTATCAACAACTGCTTGAAACAACTGGGCCACAGTCAGGTAACCATGAGGGAGAGTCAGGCAGCCCTGGGTCCATATTCTGGCCCTATCATTTACAATCTGGGTGATCTTGGGTGAGCCTTGAGCTTTAATTTCCTCATTTATAAAATGGTGATAAGACAATAAAATAATCCTGGCATGAACTACAATCCCTATCATCTAAGAAAGGCTCAGAAAACAGCAGGTGAATCAGAATCTATACGAAAAAAAAAATCCCATTTCAGAAAGTACCATAATAGTCATCCCTAAGAGGGTAGTCCTAAGACTTATTAATTGGGTACCTTGGGCAAGTCACTTAACCTCTCTGAGGCTCAGTGTCCATATGGGTAGAATGAGGATAACAACATCAGTATCTCACTGGACCACTGCGAGGGTCAAGGCAGCACACACAAGGCACTTGTGCAGGCATGATACCTGGTAGTAGGCGCTCAATAAACCTTCATTCCCTTCCCCTTCGATACGGCAGGAGTGGAAGCTGAGGCTTAGAAAGTTAAGTAACATCCCCAAGACTGCAGTTAGTAAGTGATAGAGCCTGAATTCAAACCCAGTTTGCCTGACTCCAGAGCCCTTATTATAATTACTCCCATTTTACAGATGAAGATACAGGCTCAGAGAGACCAAATAACTAATCTTAAAGGCAAACACCAAATTTTTTGTTTGTTTTCTTTTTCTCCCCAAAGCCCCCCGGTACACAGTTGTATATTCTTAGTTGTGGGTCCTTCTAGTTGTGGCATGTGGGAGGGACGCTGCCTCAGCGTGGTTCGATGAGCAGTGCCATATCCGCCCCCAGGATTCGAACCAACGAAACACTGGGCCGCCTGCAGCGGAGCGCGCAAACTTAACCACTCGGCCACGGGGCCAGCCCCTGCAAACACAAAATTTAAGCACCCATCTGCTCAATGATTAATCTTGGCCAAAAAAATCCAATGAATAAAAACAGATCATGCACAACAATGAGAATGTAATTAATGCCACGAAATGGTACACTTAAAAACGGTTAAAATGATAAATTTCATGCTATATATATTTTGCCATACACAAAAAAACCAAGATTGGTTCATGAGTTTGCTATCTGGTCTTCCCTGCCGAACACTGTAGCTTATAACCATATATGTGAGAATAATAAAATCAGAGGACTAACTCCAAACTGCACAGAATAACCAGAAACCAAAACACTGAGGGGAAAATCATTTCTATTCCCTTGAACAATACACAACAGTGCTAGATTATAATCTGATTGTTTAGAAAAGAATGTAAAGAAAGGACTGTCAGAAAGCAGGCTTCCTACCAAGCAAAGTAATACCTCAAGGGTCCCCCAGCAGTCAATTAGAAAACAAAAAGATAAGGAGGATAAATGCTGAAGATTCTCCAGGCAATTAAAATCCTTAATCCTGGCCACAGTAGCCCCCACACCCCTCTGCTGTGGGGCTCCCAGGGCCCTCCCCTCAGATGACTGACAGCCTCAGAGTCTTCCCTGTCTCGCTACTCTCACTTTCCCGACTCCCTCGGCACTTTGGTTTTCCTGGCTCTAAACATTGAGAGGAACCATCCAATGCTCCTGCCCTTCATTCACCTTCCGCCTCATCACCACCCTCTCCCAACCAAGCTTCCTTCCAAATCCTGCTGAGCACTCCTCCAAAACATCTTTGTACCCCACCAGCCATGAGACCCGGCTCTGATTCTAGCTCTCATCAAATCAAAGTCTGAGTTTCCTCACCTGTAAAATGGGGATGGGGAACAGACCCAGAAGATCAGTTTCTTAGGTTTCCAAGACACAGTAACTCATCAGAATCTGAACAAGGTCAGTTAGGCTGAGCCATTCACCCTTCCTTCTTTCCTATCTACTGTCTACACATGTCCCAAGATATAGCTCTGTAAAGTTCAGACCTCCGAGGGTGTTACGTCTTCACGCTGACCCTGTCTCAGGCACTGGTCTTCACCACCTCGGGAGACTGTTTCTTTAAAGAAAGGAAGTAGGCCTTGTGTCTACTTTGGACATGGCCGTCTCCCCTCCTTATCAATTATAGACCCGTATGCCTTTATTAGCAATTAAAACAAAACAAAACAAAAACATGTTTTTCACACATGAAAAAAGATCAGAAAAGTCCTTCTTGTGTCTGTTTTTACTTATCATACAGAAAATTCTATGGGGTTTCTTTTGCTTTTTTATTTTTTATGGTAGATTGGCCCTGAACTAACATCTGCGCCAATCTTCCTCTATTTTTTGTATGTGGGATGCCACCACAGCATGGCTTGATGAGTGGTGTGTAGGTCTATGCCTGGGATCCAAACCCATGAACCCCGGGCCACCAAAGTGGAGTGCACGAACTTAACCACTAGGTCACCAGGCTGGCCCCAGAAAAATTCTATGTTTTAAGCTATTTGACCAAAGGAGGCAGAGAAATTCAGGCCCAAATTAACTCACAGTAGACTTGTGGTCTTATGGGTCTTAAAACCCAAGAAAGAAGGGAAGTCGGCTCCTAAGGGGCTGAAGGCAAAAGAAGTGGAGGGAAGTGCTTCTTGTCTTTGTTTTCCTCCATACTGCTTCCCAGAGGAGAAGGCAAGACTGAGTGAGCAATACCACAGATGCGGATTTTCAACTGGGCCTCCATTTCCCCAATATGGTCTGAGAATGCAAAAAACTGGCAGAGGGGCCAGCTCTGTGGCCGAGTGGTTAAGTTGGTGTGCTCTGCTGCAGCAGCCCAAGGTTCAGATCCTGGGCGCGGACATGGCACTGCTCGTCAGGCCACGTTGAGGTGGCGTCCCACATCCCACAACTAGAAGGACCTGCAACTAAGATATACAACTATGCATGGCGGGGTTTGGGGAGATAAAGCAGAAAAAAAAAAAAAAGAAGAAGATTGGCAATGGTTGTTAGCTCAAGTGCCGATCTTTAAAAAAAAAAAAAAGAAAAATTGGCAGAGAAGGGATTGAAAGTCCCTAATCCGGCCCCTTTCCTATATTTATAGACGTGAGAGGACTGGGGAAAACTCGGTGTTTACATAAATATACACACACTCTCCCCTCCCAGCAACAGGCAGCCTCCCTCCTTCAAGCTGCCTCTCACAGCCCTTCTCACTTTCGCCCTTGGATTCTAGTCATAACCCTGACAGGTTGCATGCCCAAGATGGAGGCCAACAATTACTCGTTTCCACACTCCCAGCAATACCTAGCACAGAGCCCTGTACTACTAGGTTTTTGGGAAATAGATGTTGAGTGAGTTACAGAAGGATAATATAATGGCCTCTGAGATTCTTAAAGGGGCCAGAGTAAGCAAATACTGCTCCCTTCTCTAGTCCTGAGCTACTATAAAAATCAAGACTCCTCGAGCGCTGGAAATGTTCTACATCTTGATCTGGGTGGTGGTTACACGGTATATCCACTTGTGAAAATTTACTGAGCTGTATGCTTAAGACTCTTCTGCTTTACTATAAATAAATTATACCTCAATAAAAAAGAAAAGTCAAGAAGCACCAAAAATTGCAATTTATATGCCAACTCTTCCCTAGGTCTCTTTATAGACACCCAATCCCCCTTAGAATCCTATAAAATGGGTTAAAAGTGGGAATTATTTTTCTGATCCCTTGCACAGGAGGATCCTGGGACACAGGGAAAGACAGCCTGGTTATACAGAGAGTCAGGAATGTAGCAACAAGACCCTGAGGTTTATGATCTTCCACCCAGGCTGTGCCAGCCCGCCAAACCACCAACAGCCAGTTATAACTCAACAAAACACACCAAAAAACCCTTAAAATAGCAACTGTTTGCTCTGTCTCTCCTGTCAGCTGGCTTTCTGCATGGCAACTTTAATTTTATTTTCAAAACCATTCTGGCAGGGCTGGGAACATGCCACCACAGCATCTGCTGAGAAATAATGAGGCAACAGAACTCAGTGGAATGAAGAGATAGAGCCATGGATTCTGGTCTCAGGTTTCCCTTCATGAGCTGTGTCACTTTTAACAGGTCAACTAACCTCTCTGGGCCTGGGATTTCCCTCTGTATGGGCAAGACGAGCTCTCAAGTTGTGTGATTTTCCAGAGCTGCTTAAGAGATAAGAACGTACTGTGAAAGTTAATAAGAGGAAAAGAACTGTTATTTAATGGACACTAGTAGGGACTTGAGGTTTTAAAGGCCTTAATTTAGAATCAGGTAGGTAAATGTCTTCCATATTCCTAAGAGGCTTAGCTGCTCAAGGTGGCTCTCGGATTTACACTAAGCACATGAGGCCTTTGCAGAGAAACCCACTGCTCTCCCCAAGACTCCTAGCATCATCTTCAGTTGCCATCCTAAAGAGCAGATTTAATTAAAATGACTTAGGTCAGGCCAGCCCTTAGCAGTTGGTTCCTTTCTCCGCTCCCCTCACATAGGAGACAAATCGCCTGTGTCCTGTGGCCCCAAAGGTGGGTTGGTGAGCAAGTTGATTCCTGCTGTAAGGAAGCACCCTCAGTATGCTTAATTGCTCACTGCTGGGTTTTCGTCCAGCAGGGCTTGAGCCTGCTCAGCCCCAGCAGAAAGCTGTGGCTTTGATTTGCCAAAAGGCTGGCAGTCACGTCAGAGGCGGGATACTGATCCAAACAAGGCTCAGACGCCAGGAAAGATGCCCTCCAACATCTGTACTGCTCGCCTGGATGGAGGCTCAGGGAAGCAGCTAAAGACCACTATTCAACTCTGGCCTCTGAACAGGGGAATCAATATGGAAAAATGTCCAGTACCTTCTACAAAACAGTGTGTTGCTGCCTTGACTTTTACAACAAGCAAGGATGTACTCAAGCTGTTAAAAGCCAAAAGGAATGCTGAGCTGCTCCATCTCTTCATGCTGTAAAACTGCCTGGAGCAACACATGGTTCTTTGGAGGGTTACGGTTACTCTACTGTGGCACTTGTTGACTCAGAGAATGTTACAGCAAGAAGGAAACCTCAGCATTCATTTAATCCACTCTTGTCATTTTATTGTTGAGAAAAGAAAGGCCCAGAGTTGGGAAGGCACTTGGCCCAAAGATACTAGTTGACAGAGTCAGAACTAGAACGGGGGTGCACAGTGTCTCTAATCCTAGGGCTCTGCTTGACCATCCTGGGTGATGGAGGAAGCACCTAAGAAACAGGAAAGCTAACAGGAGGCTGGGAGCTCAGGAAAGGGGGACAGGGAGAATTTGTTTTCAGATTCTTGTGACTAGGATAGCAGACAGAGTCCAAGCTGGACTTAAATGTATGGCCTCAGAAACAGACGTCCTTGTCATCAGCCAAGGGAAGTAATTAGCTGTCTCTTTCGGATCAAAGATAGATATGCATGGAAGCGTAAATAATCTCAAAGATCACATCTAATTTAGAGAGCCAGCCAAGCAGCTGGGAGTGAAATGCACAATATGAGGCACCCAAGGACCTGGTTAATAAATGAGGCTGGGTCAAGCTGGTTTAAGTAGGGAAGCTCTGCCTGCTTACCTTCAGCATGTAACCCAAGATACTCTTGCGTGGAGAAAAGTTGCTGTTCTGCCTCTATCCAGCTGCCCAGGATGTGCTGGGCTTTGGATAAAGCAGGAGAACCAGGAAGAAGTAATGAGAGAAAGGGTCGTGAGCCATGGGTCTTCCCTTATAAGGGAACAGCCCCTCTACCCACCTCATTCCCTCAGGAAATAATGAGTAGAAAGCCTACTAATAGGAAACTACACCAGCGTGCTGCAGGAAGATGGCTGCGGGTCCCCAGCAAACTGCACTTCAGAAGACACAAAGTGTCCATTTGGTACTGCCTCCCTAAATTCAGCCTAACACAGATTCCTCAGCTCAGTGCCCATGGTCTCCTTAGGGAGATCACAGCCTACCTTTCCAACTCTCACTCTGCCTGAACCGCCACTACCCCTCACCCACACCCCATCATTCTCCCACCCCTCCCACATACACACACAGCATACACTAACCTCAGTACCTTGGCTCCCACAATCCCCCTGCCTGGAATGGCTCTACCCCTTCCTCTGTCCCAGAGCCTGCTCATCTATGTCCCATACAGTCTTCCACAGTGGGCACTCAAAACATTGGCTGAATTGGGTGGAACTTAATCTAACAACCTTTTCCTTTTCCCATCAGCATCTGACAGAAACAAACAGCCCCATCCTGGGATGCCAACCAGAGTCCCAGCTCCTAAAGCTAGGAGTAGCTAGCTCTCCTTCAGGGACCATTTTTGTGGCCTGGCCTCTCTGCCTCTTACCTCTGAAATAAGAGCAATAGTTTTTGTCAGAGAAGCTGAGTGCTTCGAGAGGCTCTGGAAACACAGATTCTCAAGTTCAAGGCCATTATTTAAAATTCCCCTTAGACCCATGCACCATTTACCCACTAACACTGAGAAGTTAAAGCTTGTTTCCAGCCAAATGCCTCTTCTTTTATCACAAATGCCCTAGTGTATAGCTGTTGAGAGGCTGCACTGAGGACTCTGGGTAGCCTGTTGGCTTTTTATTTCCACAGAGTGTGGAGATTTCCATCTCAAGTATAGAGACAGTTCATAGTTTCAAGAAAAGCCCAGAGTTTCAGGCCTACTGTTCTCTCAAATCTCATGGTATAATGCAACAATTGGTTCCCAACCTATGGGCTGTGAGCCCATTGGGTTCATAGTTATCATCCACTGCTCTGCGAACGTGCCCACCCAGCACTGCCTGTGTACTGAACGATGACTATATTACACCATAACAACAACTACCACTTGCCCACCTACTACCATTTATGTCAGACTAGGACAGAGACACAGAATAGTGGGTATTCAATAAATATGGATTGAAGGGAATTATTTATCTTCTCAATTAATGGATACTAAAAGTACAACTATTATCATACGGCCATCCCTGATTTTTTGGGGGAATTAGAAAAGGGTCCTCCAACCTGAAAAGACTGAGGACCTCTGGGTTACTGAAAGCGTTCTGAGTGGAAGGGATTCAGGTCTGGGTCCTAGTCCCAGCCAGACTCCCAGAAAGCAGAGCCAGGAGGCCCTGAGCTCTCTCTAGACCTTGGTTTCCTCAACACAACAACAAAAGGGTAGAATTCAAAGTACTCTAAGGGGTCCTTCCTGCTCTGCTCTTTAAGACCCCACACACTTAGGCCAGCCTCTGAAGCTTTAGAGCTGTACCAGCATGGCTTGACCAGCCCTAGATCAGTAGTTCTCAACCCCAGGAGTTTTTGTCTTCCAGGAGACATTTAGCAGTGTCGCAACTGGAATGGAGGGGGTGCTATGGACACCTAGTGAATAGAGGCCAAGGATTCTACTAAACATCCTAGGATGCACAGGACAGTCCCTCACAACAAAGAATTATCCAGTCCAAAATGTCAACAGTGCCAAGGTTGAGAAACACTGCTCTAGAGGTCACTGAGAAAATGAGCTGCTTATGGTAAAAGAAATGAAAACCAGGCTGGGAAATGCACAACGCTGATGTTGTGGCAAACTATGAAAGAAAGAAAACAGTGAATAAAGGCTCTCAAACCATTCCAGACACACATGAACAGTCTCCTCATCGTCTTCTCTCTGGCACTAGTCCCACTGTGTATAAGACGATCCAGTCACTCTCAAGACCCCCAATCTTGTCTTTCTCAACCTGACCCACCCCCATTATTGACACATAGCCTTGCTGAAGTTGGCAAGGGAATCTGAGATTGAGCATTAATAAGAGGGAGCCAGGACAGTGCACAGTGTGGCAGGAAAGCACTGGACTTGGAGCCTAATGCACGGTACCGGCCTTGACTGAGGCCCTAGGGAAACCACTTCATTGCTTTGAGCCTTAGCTTCCTCCTCTGCAAAATGGGGTTAAAATCATACCTGCCCTATCTACCTCATAAAGTTTCTCTGAGTTTCAAAATAAGATCATGTATGTGACAGTGCTTTGGAAGCTGTAAAACCCTGTACAAATGTGAAGTATTCCCTGAAGAATAACAGGTGCTCACACTGTGGAGGAAATATAAAAACTGATTGCCAATGACAGGATTTTGCCCACTGCTAAATTGTAAGCACTCAAGGCTATGGAGTCCCGGCCCTACAGGAACGCCAAAGATACCAGAACCCACTGTGATGAGCCCCCTAATGATCCCCAAGGCTCCTGGGTCGGTCCAGCAACTCACGTAATCTGAACCTCGGCTTCTTCATCTCTAAAATGGAGAGTTGAGGGGAGGGTGATACCACTTAATACATGGGGTAGCTGAAAAGACCAAATGTGATCAAGTTTGTAAAGTGCACGACATTTCCCAAAGACAGGGGAATGTTTTCATTTTCTGAAGACATTTCTCCCGAAAAAAATTTTCTTTTTACTTTGAAATATAATTTTTGTAGAAAGATGAAAATAACTTAAGAAAAGGTGTTCCTATACTGCTATCTGTCCTTAACACCTCCAAAATTACCTCTAAAATCTAAGCATAAGAAAGGCTGTCTACAGGCGCCAGCCCTGCAGACCTGTCCGCTAAGAGCAAGGAGCCAAATGCCAGGCTGGTGCTGGCTTCTCCTCAGACATGGCCACAGAAGGCTCTCAGAGCCCGTTACAACTCAACATTCAGATCTTCTAACCCCAGACTTGCCAAGCAATCTGCAACCACTTACTGCCTTTGTGCAAGATTCTAAAGGGAAAAACTGCTCTGGAGAGGTGACAGCAACTGATCCACCTGATGGAGAAATAAGAAACTAGCAATCATTTGAGCCTGAAATGTTTCCAAAGTCTAATGAACTCTGGGGACACCGAGCTGATCAAACTCCTCACCCTAAGGGGGAGTCTTTCTGGCGGCCTCATCTGAGTAGCAACTCCTCTTCAAACCTCCGCCGAGAACAGCAGCCAAGCTATACACACGTACAAGGCTTATTTTTGTTTTTACAACTATCAGGTCTGTCTTACATAGATTACAAACAGGAACTTACAGCTTCTGCTTATGCAGATAGTGAAGAACCCACTCCTCAGGGTTTCTAGTTCCCACTTCCTTTTGTAGGAAGTAAGGCAATTATAAAGCAAATTTGTAATAATTATCAGAACAGGGTGTACTTTAAATTCAGCATTCTAAAGCTAATTGCTTTATAACTAAACTAAGCTAACCATTTATCCATTCTTAAGTTCTCCCCAAAGGGGCTGATTCAAATAAAGTGTTTAAAAGTACTGCATATATTTCCATGTTCCTGGTTTTTCTTTCTCAAAAACTTCCTATTAATTCAAAGTTTCATATATTTTGAGTTCCTTTCTGCTCTAACATTCTAATACTCTCCAAAATAACTATTTAATAAAACATAGATTAAAACAACACACATACACACACAGCTGTTTTGGATCCCTCCACTGCATATCCTATACTCTGAATTCTGAAAATGCTTCTAGAACAAATCACACTGTACCTTAATTATATTTGTTTACTTGCCACTCTAACTAGATTGTGAGCATCTTGGAGGCAACGACTTGTCTTTATCCGCATTTACCCAGTAAACTAGGACAGTATCTGGCACACAGCTCAAGTTAATATACACTTGTCAAATGGATTCGTGAATGAAGCAAAAGTTTCTAGCTACCTTGTTTTAGGACCACCTGAAATGAAATGCAAATGTCTATCTATGCAGCACTAAGACCAAAAAGATTTAGGATCTCCACATCACAGTTCCTAAACAGTGCACAATATCCAAATCCATTTCAAAACCCCTAGTTTCCTTTTCTCAAATACACTACTCTTTACTCAACATAGCTAGATGAAAGCAAAAGTTCTGCAACTTCCAGATGTAACTCTAGATCCGAGGCGGTGTCATATACCAAACAGGAGTGTTTGCACCCAACCCCCACTCCACCTCGTAGCTACCTACTCCTGATAATGCAAAAGACCACACTGTCACTCTCAACCCTAAAGTGGGGCAACTGCTCCCTTCTTCGAATCTCCACCGAGCTCTATCTAGGGTACTCTGTGGGTGGCACTTCCAGCCAATTTTGGTCTTTAATTACTCCTGTCCTCGGTTTATCCCCCCACCAAGAGCATGAGCCTCCTGAGAGCAGGACTGTAAGGCAGGGCCTGACACCTGGGCAGGAACACTGATTAGGTGAACGTCTGAACTCCTGCTCAGGACTTGCAGAGCCTCTCTGCTCTGAGCAAATTCAACTGCCGTGATTGTCAACAGGAGGACTTTCCTCAGCAGGTTGTGCCAAGCCCCAGGCCAAGAGCCCTGAGCAACCTGGCTCTTTGAGGATGAAAAGGAGAAGATAATGCTCTATTGCTGGGTTTTAACCCAATTAGGAATCCCTGCTCAAAAACTCACTATCACCCCCAAATCCAGAAAAATATCATCTTACAGAATGGAACAGGGCAAGTATTTCCTGCTTCATCATCCCTCCTAACCCCCTCTCCCCTAGCTGAGAAGCTCGTGCATTTTCTAGTTTTACTTACCCATAAGCTCTTGAAAGAAATACTTTACGTGGCTTTAAGACTCCAGTGAGAAAATGTATGGGCTATTTAGTTGTGATAACTTTTTCTCTGAGAGCGCCAGAGATCTGTTCAACTGCAGGATCCACTGGGCCAGGCTGTGTCTTGCTCACCGCCTGGAAATCCACATGGCAGCTCAGATGGCTCCTAACACAGAACAGGCACTCAGAGAACATCTGTCCCTCCTGATGCAGAAAGCTGGTGGATCAGAACAGTCTCAACACGATATAAACCGACCAGGAAGCAGCCGCAAAGCCACTGAACCAAGAAATCAGAACTCAGTGAAAAATAATTTCTGGTGGAAAAAGATATAACTAAAAAAAAAAAATCATTTCCTAGCCCCCCAATGTGGAGTTAATTCCTCTTCACCTGGGGTCCTTATGACACTCTGCACAAGCCTCACTGGGTGGAAATTCTTTCTTCACCAAATGGTCCCCTCACCAGGCACTGGTGCTCCCTGAGAATGGGAACTTCCTCTAACTTATCACTGTGGCTGCCAGGACCTGACAACCAGTGGGTCCTCATGACTGAAAGCTTGACTGAACGCTTATCAGTTATCCAGATGACTGGCTTCTTTCAAGAAGACTGTTACCCCGTCAGCAGGACACGGGCTTCAAATTCTTCTTCAAGGGAAGGAAGGCAGACATCTACTGAACCATCTGCATTCTATGGCCTCATTGGATTTGGAGGTAACTGAAGGTATCTGGGAATAGGGTGAGCTGGATAAGAGTTCAACTTTGAGCAGCAAAATGAGTGAGGAAACGGACCAGGGAGCCAGCATCCCTGAGCGTCCAGGAACAAATACTGGCATGGACATACAAAAAATGCCCAACATTCTCATTTAATCCCTACAATAACAATAGAGAGGTGTCTCTCAAACTTTAACATGTACACAAACCACGTGGGGATCTCATAAATGCGCAGGTTCTGCTTCAGTAGGTCTGGGTGGGGCCTAACAGTCTGCATTTCCACAGACCACACCTTGAATAGCAAAGTTGTACAGTAAATAGTCTACCCTGTTTTTGCAACAGGAGAAGCTGATGCTCAGAAATATGAGGAGACTAGCCCCAGATCACAAAACTAGTAAGTGGCAGAGGTATAATGTGAATTCAGGTCTTCTGATCCCAAACCCAGCAGCTTTTCCATTACACCACACCACTAACCATTTGAGCTAAAGAGCCACAACCACAGACATGTATAGCTTTCCTGTAACCCTGAAATAAGCATTCCAGCCAGCTCTGCCCTGTAAGGAAGAAGGAGGAGGCAAAGCCAGAAATATCAGCTACAGGAGAATCAAGCCAGCCAGATGCTCTTGTTAAGAACTTAAATCATCCAATCCTTCAGCTAAGACTCCTTAAGAAAGGCCAAACAAACTTTAGGGGTTCCTAGATGCTCGTTCCTTTACTAACGAAGGGCCTCAGGAAAGCATAAATGCTTTTCAAAAAAACCTGTCTCAGTGATAAGGGAATTATCAGGACCATACAGCACAGAGAACCAAATTAATTCCTAGACAAATGGCTAGTCCTGTGTGTTCTGGGCTACGCTGCTCGAACCTTGGCTGGAATATTCAGAGGATTCAGCTTTGCCCACTCCACACCTTAAGAGCAACACTAATGAACAGGAGCACATCCAGAGGAGGGTAACAAGGAAAAGGGCAGAAACGCGAGGCAACGAACAGTCAACGGAACAGAGAAGATCTGTCCCGGGCTTGAGACACAAGCACCTTCTTTGATCTGTCCTGTAGAAGGGGGACTAGACCGGTTCTATGTGGTCCCAGAGGCAGAATTAGCACCCTGTTTCCCCATGGAAGAAATGCACTTCACAACTGTCTAGGGTCAGAGCTGGGATTTGCCCCATGCCTTCTAACTCCAGATCCCATATTGTGTCCACCAGCCCAAGCTGCTTCCCTACGGAGCTACCGCCCCAACCTGTACCAGAGGTAGGCACTACGGAAAGACAGATCTGTTCCAAATAAGAAAGGTGACTTTATATTCAGAGCTGTCCAGAGACAGACTATGCTGTAGTGTGGGAGGATAGAGCACCTAAGACAAATCCTGTCAGCAGAGAGGTTCAAGTGGAGGTTAATCGCTTGGCAGCAATAGTGCAAAGGGAATTTGGGCATTGGATGGGTAGCTGGGTGAGATGAACCTGCCAACCCTCAGAGATGAATTAATCTTCCTGCTGCATTTTCCTCTAATACTTCATTTGTACACTTACCATGGTTTGCCTTTTCTTAGTTACTTGTACATGTAATGTGACCTCCTCACTGAACTCCCTTTGTAGGGAGAAGGCAGTGTCTTATCCATCTTTATATCCCTTATTGCACCTAAGACTACACTTAGGAAACCAGGCACTCTGCTAGGCACTTTACAGATATCAACGTATTTGATATCTTCACAAGAACTGTAGGAAGTAAGTATTATTATTCCCCCGAACGCCCCCCTTTTTTTTTCTGAGGAATATTCGCTCTGAGCTAACATCCGTTGCCAATCTTCCTCTATTTTTCCTTGAGGAAGATTAGCCATGAGCTAACATCCATGCCAATCTTCCTCCACTTTGTATGTGGGTTGCTACCACAGCATGGCTTGAAAGTGGTGTAGGTCCATGCCCAGGATCGGAACCTGGGAACCTGGGCCACCAAAGCAGAGTGTACTGGACTCAAGAACTATGCCACAGGGCAGGCCCCTATCATTCCCTCTTTATAGATGGGGAAATTGAGACTCAGAGAGGATAAGTAACGGCCGAGGTATTGCTGCTGAGTGGTGAGGCTGGCATTTGAACTAAGAAATCTTTTGCCTACATCATCATGCTGCCTTCCTCCTAGAAGGAACTCAATAAACTGCTGACTTGAGCCAAACACCTTAAAAACATGCCAGTACTATGTGAGTTAGGTCCATTGTTGCTTCCTGTTGCTATGCTCGAATTTTCCTTCTAAATATAACCATCCATCCTCAAAATGACCAATCTGTAGTTGTTGGGGTTTTTTTTGAATATCCTCTCTCTCACTTTTTTAAAAGACAGTGCACAGCACAAAACAGTTCTGAGCAAGAGAACAAAGTTTTCATAAACCTTTCCTACCCAAAGGAATTCCTCAAGGCCCCAAAAGCTCCACCCCCTCGTCCTGGTCAGCCCTAGCTCCATCTCAGGGCTCTGGACCACTGTAAACAAATCAGCTCCTGGCTTTCTGCCTCAGGGATGTGCGGCTCGCACACATCTTCACGGGCTGTTCTCCAGGACCTCGTCCTCCACATTCAAACCCAACTCAGGACAACTTACAACTTCCCTGAGCAAAACAGTCTGGCTCAAAGGTCCTCACATTTAGCTAGACTTTCAAAGAAAATCTATCCTGAATTTCAAATCACATTATAAACCTACTGGCAGGCACTTAAAAATATTTAATCTCCCTGCCAAATGGGGCAAAAAAAGATTTTGTCATTTGAATCAAAAGCACTAGCATGTTTGGACAGCCAACACATAAGGCCTCTCTGACACTCCATCTGTCTTAAGAAATAAACCAAACCCAATCTGGCCAACTATTTCTTCAAGCAAGAAATTTAAGCACCACCAAGGGAAATTGCCGCTGCTCAGTTCCCTGGGTGGGTTTCGAGTTTTCCATCCCAGGGCCTCTGGGAGAGGAGAGCCTGCTGGTACATGCACCATTAAGATACTGTGCTTTTCAACCTGATACCTTGATTCTAGAGAAGCAAAAGGCCACGTTCACTATAAATTTAACTTATTAAGATGTCTTCCCATGCTAAGGTTTTAGGGCAGCTTTATTAAACATGAAAGCACCACACCAGCTCCAGCAATGAACAGGACTTAATAAAGATATATTTCCTGTGAGCGCCTGGCTTCTTTGCACCCATCAGGTATTTTCAGCTGAACCTAAATTAACCTGCAAATGAACTGACTTGCATCCATAAATCCAAAAGAAAAGATACCCTGTCTCCATTTCCCAATCTCATACAATTCTCCTATTAAACTAAAATATGATCCTTTCTACAAACTGTTTCCATTTCTATTAAAACAGGAAGAAGGGGAAATATGAACCACCTAGTAGATATTTCATAACTAGTTACAATGCCTTAAGAAGAAAAGAATCTTTGATATCTGATGATCTTTCTCAGAAAACCAACAAGGTACTGTGTAGAAAGTTATCAAAAAAGTCCTAAGTTTGGGTGATTTTTGTCATTTCACCCAGACTGTAATCCTGGTTTCCATCCAGTTCTCAGTGAAAGAACTATCCCATTTTGACAAACCAAGGAAGTCTAATCAACAATAACTGCATCAGAAAAGGGAAGAAAGGTATACTTATTCAACACCCACAATGTGCCACACTCTTTCATATATTATCTTAGCTAATCCTCACTTGAGATGTAGTCACTTGAGATGAATATTATTTCCACTTTATAGAAAAGGAAAAGTCATCATTTTTAAGTCCCTTTGATGGCAGGGACCATCTCTGGTTTCTCTTAATTCCTACCACCAAGCTCCCAGCACTGAACATGGGTCCTGGGACACAGTTTAAGAGCCTGCACCTGCCTAAGAATGAATGCATGACTAAAGGTAAGGAAAAGGAATCTGCAAAAAACATGCAATCCAAACTTTGCTCTAGGCTCCTAAGTGAAATCACTGCCTGGAACACACCTGCACACTGCAAATAATCTACTTGAGCTTCAGAGGTTTGTTTCAAAGGACAATTTATCATCTTTCCAATGTGTACGCCACAAAGGTAGCATCCACATTTGGCTATACTCTCCACAGGGCAGGGCCTGGTCCTGTCTCATTTCTTTTTCTCCCACTCAGCACCACACCTTGCACAGGTGGGTGTTTAATGAGCTGAGCAATGACGAAGGTCACGATGACGCACCTTCAGCCATCATGGGAGTAAACAGAACACAAGATGCCCACAGCCACCAGAAGAACTGGTCTCTGAGTCGAGTTACATCCTCTCTCCAGGCTCATTTTCATCTGTGTACAATGGGAATAACAGAACATACTCACGAGATTGTTTTCATTCATTTAACAAATACTTACTGGACATTAACCACATGCCAGGCACTATGCTAGGTGCTGGGGACACAGCAATGAACATGCCTATGACATCCTGCCTCATGGAGCTGACAGTCTCAGGGGATGCTTCAAGACTCATATGAAAAAAAGTTTTACTAACTTAAAAGGACTATACAATTATGAAGTACTTTTCCTCCTCTATGTTTCCCAACTTGGTTCATGGCATCATCATCCACTCAGGTGTCCAAGCCTTAACTGGGAATCATCCTCAACTCCTCCCTCTCCTTCAGTCTGCCCACAATTCCAACAAGTCACCCAAGCTCTCTATCACTTCTCATCTAGTTTTCCATGCTTCTACTCTAGGCCCTTTGTTCCCACCTGAATAATTACAAGTCTCTTTATAATAATGATAATGGCAAGCATTCATTGATCACTCACCATATGGCAGGCACTGTGGTTAGAGCTTTGCATGCATAACATAATTTAATCCAATAAGGTAAATACCAGTACCACTACTTATAGAGGAGGAATCTGAGGTGCAGAGTAACTTGCCCAAGGCACACAGCTAGTAAGTGACAAAGCTATGGCTCAAATCCATGTCTATGAGATTCTATCCTTATCCCTTATTGGATTCCTGCCTCCAGTACCTTCTTGTTGGTCTACACTCCCTCCTTTATGCTGCTGCTGGAGTGCTCTTTCCAAAATCCAAGCTGATCTATCTCTTCTGCTTTAAGACAGCCAACGGCTCCTCACCAGCTCCAGGTCAAGGTCTAAAGGCTACAGGCCACTCCCCAGGTTACCTATCTGCCATCCAGCCCAACAGACTTCCACCAGGAGACACTCTCACTACTCCCCAAACTTCTTACAGACCCGCCTCACATCTGCCTCCTCTGTGAAGCCTCCCTTGTCCTTTGCCCTGGAGCCAGGAACTTCCTCCTCTTCAGGCTCAGCCCTATGTACACACTCATGTTTTAGCACTGACTGGTATGACTCCTTCCCTCCCTCCCTCCCTCCTCTCCTCCCTCCGTCTCCCTCCCAGCCCCGCTCCACACACACACAAACTCAAAGAAAAAAAAAACACTTGTAATCCTGAGTTACTGGAGGGCAAAGTATTTTTCTCTCTGATTCTCCATGTCCTGGCACAGTAGCGAGTCAATAAGTGACTAAATGAATGGTATGTGGCGGTGTTAACACCTCATAGCACTATCCCAATAAGCAGATAAAACCTTTCCCCCAGAGGATGCAAAAAGAAGGGCTGGTTACAGCAGCTCCTGCCCTCTCAGGCAAAGTGAAGACGACAAACTGCTTTCGAGGAAAGCTAGTACAACTAACTGAGGCTGGTCCTCCACAGCCTGCTGGCAGCCTCTGGGAAGTCAATTCAATCACCTCTAAAACTACAGAAACTAAACCAGCTCTTGACCAAAAGATCACAGGAGAATAGTGCTCCCGGATGAGAGGTGAGGTAAACTGCCACCCTCCTCCACCACCCTGCAATGGGCAAGGCATTCCAAAACGCAGACTGGTAAAAACAAGGACTCTGATTACCATGCACAACAGAGGATCCTGACTGGGGAGAGTCATCAGGGAAAAAAGCTGGAGCCAGCAAAATCTAACCCTGCTCTCCCTCTCCAGAGCTACAACTGGAGTCCACGCCACAAACGGATGACTGCAGCTGCCTTCTCACCGGTCTCCCCGCTCTTCTGCTCTCACCCCACACTGGTCTACTTTCCCAAGAGCAGCCCCATGACGTTTGAACTTAAAACTATATCAATGATTAGGACACGCTCCTGCACAACACCCTCCACCAGCTTTCCATCCACTTGGAACAAAATCCAAACTCTTCATCAGGAACTGCAAAGTCCACTCCCACCCTCTTAATTTCACACCACTCTCCCCTTCAATCACTACATTCCAGACACAGCTCTTCCATCTCTTAAAACAAACCAACCTCCAGGCCTTTTCTTACGCTGTTCTCCCTGCCTGGAAGGCTCCTCCCCTTGAGTTTTACAGAGCTGGTTCCTTCTTAGGACTCAGTTCAAACTCAACCTTTTCAAAGAGGCCTTACCTGACCACTCTATCTAAAGTGGCACCCCTTCCCATCCCATCACTCCCTATCACATCATTTTTTTTTTAAGCACCTGTCACCACTAGGCAATATTTTCTTCATTTATTTTCCTGTTTGTCTTCTCCCTCATTAGGGTGGAGGCTGTGTTCTGTTCACCCTGTGAACACAGCGCATGCAATAAGCACTCAAAAAGAATTTCCAGAGTATGTGTTGCCTATCAACAGAGGAGTATCCTCAGGATGGGCTATTTTGTTCTTCTGTTAGAATGAAGAAAACATATTTAGCCTCTACTGCGTGCTGGGCACTGTAAATCCACGATCTTCCTTTCAGAGAAGTAAAAGAACTAGCTCAAGGTCACACAGCTAGTGACTAGCAGACTTCCGCGTTAAATACTTGTTTGTACAGCTCCTAAACCTCTCTCACCTTCACCCCCCTCTCAGGGGGAGGGTTGTCACTCTATGGTTCACTTTCATATTGCCATAACAAGAAAAATCAAATATTTCTAAATTGCTTTACAGTTATTAAACTATGTTCACATTCACTTTACTTAAGAACACAAAGCACTTGCCCAGAAAGCCATACAACGACAGAAAGCTAAGTAAGCACGCCTCAAGGTTCAATATCCCCGCCCTGAACCCAGTAGTGGGGACCGGGGAGGAATTGGGGCCAATGGAGGAATGGAATCCCTATTTCTGGAACAGACGGATTGGGTAGAGGTGAGTCACAGGGTGAAGGCTTGCGCTAAGCGAAACTGATAAAACCTGGCTATGAGGCAACAAGAAGTGAATCACAGAGCTGGATGGCACTTTAGGCCTCTGGGAGGCCAAACCCTGGCTGATGGATGGGAAAATGAGGCCTCAAGAAGGAAAGCAACTTGCTCAAGTTCACTCAGCAAGTGAACACAGCCTGAACCAGGGGTCTCCTTTCCCCCAGTCCCCTTTTCTCTCCATCAAGGAGGCTTCTCAAGGAGAATTCTGAGTCAGGAGGATGGGGAGAGGCCAGGGGTAGCTCAAGGACTCCACGGAGGGGTCGGGAGAGGGCAAAGGTGGGACCAGGAAGGACACAAGCGATAGGACGGGGGAAAGAAATGAGCCGCGGAGGCGGCGGCGGCATTATCTGGGAAGGTGAGTGAAGGCAGGCCAGAGAGAGCAGAAAAAGGCGGAAGAGAAAGGGACAGAGTGAGGGAGGAGGAAAGTGCTGTGAAATCAGGGTCTGAAGGGGCCTGGCAGAGCGGGGAGAGCCTGAGGGGAGAAGGCTGGGATGAGAGTCTGATGGCGGAGAAGTCCAAGGCTCGGGGAGACACTGGAGGGAGTCAGACGGAGAGTCCCGGGCCCAGAAAGGCACAGAAGGGAGTCTCACGGCGGAAGAGTTCCAGGATCCGAGCAGACTCTGGGGCGAGTCTGACGAAGCTGGAGGCCGGGCCAGGGAGCCCGGGGGAGTCTGAGGGGGCCAGGCCGACTCACCGCGCTTGTTTTTGGTGCCGTGCTTCTTGGCGGCCGTCAGTTCCTGTTCGATCTTCTTCTCTAGGAATTCCTGCTTCTTACTTAGCATCTCCTCCGTGTCCCGCAGCCGCTGGATGGCCTCCTGGGGGGTCGGGCCGCCCTTGCCGGCCTTACCCCCTCCCGCCCCGAAAAGCTTCCCGAACACCGACATGGTTGCTGCTAGCCGCGCCGGCCTGCGCCGTCCACTCCGGCTCGGCTAGGCTCGGCTCCGCCGCCCGCTCCCGGCCCCGTCGCTCCCTGCCGCCGCAGGCCTCTCCACCGCCTCCGCCCAGCTGCTGGGCCCGGCCGCGCCACCTCCCACAGGCCCCCACGCCCGGTCCTGCCGGCGTCAGGGCAACGCGCCGCTGACTACAACTCCCGGTAGGCAACGCGCCGGCCTTGCCTGAAATCTAGTGGAGAGAGGCGCGCGGCACGCTGGGAGGCTGTAGTTTTCCGGCTTGAGGCTCTCAGCGGCGCGTCTTTTCGGTCTAGCTAGGGTAAAAGGGCGAGGTGGCATGCTGGGAAATGTAGTTTCCCTGTGAATCCGCACAGTAGGGGTATAAGGACAGAAAAGAGAGAACATTATTTAAGAAAACAGTAACTAACATTATGGACATTCTGTGATCCGGGCAAAGTGCTTACATACATTATCACATTTAATTCTCACAAGCCTATGACAGATTATACTGTTCGTATTTTACAGGTAAGTAACCAAGACTCAGAGAAATTGAGTGACTGACTAGCTTAACTTATTAGTCCTGTCTTTACATGTGCTGTTCCCTCTACCTGGAATGCCTTTCTACTCTTTATTTACCTAATAGGTTCTTTGAAACCTAGTAGAGGCTAACAGCCTCTATTTCTAACTTGGCACTGGAGTTAGACTGCAAAGATTCAAAACCTACCTTGAATATTTATTTAGGCAAGTTACTTCCCCTACTCTGTGCCTCATTTTCCCAAACTGTAAACTGGAGATGATAATAACGGGACCACTCTCAAGCTTATGTGAGATAGGGAATGTAAATGCTTACTTAGCATAGGCTTTGCACAGTAGGTACTCAAAACTGTGTATTTTATTCCTGTGTATTCTGGGTCATCATCATGCACAATAATAATTAAACCAGGAAGACACCCAGAACTTTTTTTTTTTAAGATTGGCACCTGCACTAACATCTGTTGCCAATCTCTTTTTTTTTTCTTCTTCTCCCCAAAGCCCACCAGTACATAGTTGTATATTGTAGTAGTGAGTACCTCTGGTTTGCTATATGGGACACCGCCTCAAAATGACCTGATGAACAGTGTCATGTCTGCACCCAGGATCCAAACCCGCGAAACCCTGGGCTGCCGAAGCAGAGCCCACAAATTTAACCACTCGGCCATGGGCTGGCCCTCAAGACCCAGAACTTTTGAAAGTAGCAGAAGTATTAAGGATTTTTTTGCCCCTACATTACATAGGCTCAGCTCGCTGTGGGGCCATATTTCATGGTATACCCTTGTCCTTTGCTGTCAAGAATCAATTCTCCAACCATTAGCAGTGAGGCTGCCTCTAACAGCCAATACTGCCCCCATGCCCACATTCTAATTTGCTGCTTCCAATCTTTTGCATTTGTTAAGCATGCATGAAAACAGAGTAACCCAGTTCTGAGTGTGGATCTGAAGTGCTCTCCAATGAAGAAAAACATAGCTTCTCAAAGGTGGTTTTTATCCTTTCCTGGACCTTTCAGATATGTGAAGCTGCTTGGGAACAAAGTTTCAAATACATGAGAGCTTAACGGAACTTTCTTTGTATTATTTCACATACATGAGTCTTGTCCCCTCCCCAGACTATGATCTACATGTGGATGAAAACATGCCTTCGATGTCATTGTTGTTGTGTTGTTGTTGTAATCTGCCACAACCCTACTCTGCACATGCAGGAAGCCATTCCCAGAAGATGAGTTTATTTCACCTAACTTTCCAGGTTGGAAGAAATTTTTCAAATGTGAGAGACATGCTAGAACTGTCAAGAATTCACAGCAGCATAAATTGTGAAACATAAGTCACACTTGTGTTTCTTTTGTAATTGAGACATTGCAATGTTTTTATCAAAATAAGAAATAAAAACAAAGATGCTTCAACCAAACTACCTGATGGGTACAGCAACCCCTCCACCCCTAAGCATCTGCCCTGTCCGTTCTTGTCTAACTGATGCTGCAACCAGGCACACAGGTAGCAAACACTTGCTGGGTTTGAGCCATGACCCAAAGAATATATGAACAGGCAGACACTGTAGGCCTCACCACCACCAGTCTCATATTGATGTGGGATAAACTGAGGATGATAGTAGAGCCCCTCATGTCATAACTCTGGGAGGCCAGAAAAACATCTTGGGGATGTGGTAGCAGAATATTCAGATTTAATCTTGAGTACCAACCCAATCAATTGGTGTGAGCCACTCGCATTGCTAGGTTTAGAAGAATTCTGAGGCTGCATTAGGAATCCTTGTAAAAATGTGCCAAGATCGATTCATGATGTCTGCCTAGAGTGTGGGATGAGAGGTGGTGACTCATGGACAAGGTAGCTGCCATCCTGGCTGAGGATTCAACTGTCTTGGCAGAGATTCACAGGGCAGATTGGCTCGACACTGGAGAGCCCTGAGCTTTCATGGCTTTCATTTTTCTGGTCTCTTGGGCAAATGCACAGGCTTTTCAAACTGTGAATAAGGTATTAGCTCATTAAAAACAAGAGTTACCATTACCTGCAACAACTTGGATGATTCGCAGATATTATGCTGAGTGAAAGAAATGAGATACTAAGCCTGTATGATTCCATTTATACAAAGCCCGAAAACAGGCAAAACTAATCTCTGTTGATAAGAGTCAGAATAGCAGTTACCTTGGGGGGTGATGTAGACCAGGCAGAATGACCTTTGTGGGGTGCTAACAGGCTCTATATCAAGATCCAGTGGCATTCACATGGATGTATACAAATTTACCCATCTTTATTCTTAAGATCAGTGCCCTTTTACATACCTTATGTACTTTATTACACGTTATATCCCAATTTAAAAAACATCTCTGGTAAAGGCAGCAATAGAAGCATACAGTTTTTATTTGTTTGCAAAGTACCTTTGCATACAAAATCCCATCTTATCTCCATCCACCAAGCCGAGGCAATAAGCATTACTGTACCACCTCCATTCTACAGTTGAGGAAACTGAGGTCCACAGAAGTAGGACTTGCCCAAGGTTACATGGGTAAAGATACCCAGCCATATATTTGTAACCTTCTTTAAAAACATGTTAAGAAAAGCTGAATTAGTAAAACTTATTATGAATAATAGGTTTTGAATTAAGAATAATAAAAGTCATTATGAAACTTGGTCTCACACGATTTTACCAAGTCAAATACAGAAGATTTTGCCGATTTTTAGCTGTAAAAAAACAAGCGCATCCAATACCCTTTCCTGATAAAAATACTCAACAAATTAGGAATAGAACTGCTCAATCTGATAAAATGCAAGTCACAGACACTGAGAAGTACAAAGACTTTTTTGAAAGAAATTAAACAAGACCTAAATAAATGGAAAGACATCCCATGTTCATGGATTGGAAGACTTATGATAGGTAATGTGGCAACACTTCCCAAATTGATCTATAGATTCAATCCCATCAAAATCTGAGCTGCCTTTTTTGCAGAAATGGACAAGCTGATTCTAAAATTCATACGGAATTGCAAGGGGCCCTGAATAGCCAAAACAAAGTTGGAGGACTCATACTTCCCAATTTCAAAACTTACTACAAAGCTACAGTAATCAAAACAGTGTGATACTGACATAAGGATAGACATACAGATCAATGGAATAGAACTGAGAGTCTATTAAACCCATACACCTATGGTTAACTGATTTTCAACAAGAGCGCCAAGACCATCCAATGGGGAAAGAATAATCTTTTTCAACAAATGGTGCTAGGATAACTGGATATTCAAATGCAAAAGGATGAATTTGCACCCCTACCTCATATAATTTACAAAAATTAAATCAAAATAGATCAAAAACCTAAATATATAAGCTAAAACCAGAAACTCTTAGAAGGAAACATAGGTGTAAATCTTTGTGACCTTCAATTAGCCAATAGTTTCTTAAATATGACACCAAAAGTAAAAGTGACAAAAGAAAAAAATAGATATATTGGACATCATCAAAATTAAAAACTTTTGCGCACCAAAGTACTCTATGAAGAAAGTAAAAAGACAACCCATGAAATGGGAGAAAATATTGGCAAATCCTATATCTGGCAAGGGGTTAATATTCAGAATATATTAAGAAAAACAACTATTACATCTCAAAAACAAAAAGGCAAACCAATTAATACACTAAATTGTATATTTTAACATAGTTAAAATGGTAAATTTTATGTTATGTGAATTTTATCTCAAAAAAGAAAAAGTGTGTTGAAGTAATGAAAAGAAAACTTGTTTCTGTGCCCACCACACAAACCTAGAGTAGAACTGGGGCTCTGCCATCCAGCCATGTGGCAAGGTGGTTCACTTGCCTCAATTTCCCCATCTGTACAAGAAATACTATCTTCTTCACTAGGCCATTCTGATGATTCAGTGAGAACATAGGTAAAGGGCTGGCACAGAATATGCATCCAATAAATATTTACAAACTAAATAAACAATAATAATAACAGGAATAATAATTACTAACATCTGTTACACCCTCACTCTGAGGCAGATGGCTTATGTAGAATACTTCACATAATCACTCCTCTACAGCCCATTGAGGTAGGAAGAGATCATAGCTGAGTAAACAGAAGCTTAGAGAAGTTGAATGACTTGCCCAAGGTTACACCATTACTATGTGGTGTGGCTGGCATCTGAACCCCCATCAAATAATAGAAAATCTTTATTGAGCACTTTATGCTAAGCAAGACACTGAGCTGAGCATTTGACATGCATTACCTCATTTAGCCTGCACAACAACTGCATGAAGCGGGCATTATTATTGTCTCTATTTTATATGTTAGGTACTGGAGAAACAGAGAAGTTAAACAGCTTACCCAAGGCCACACAGCTTGTAGGGGCAGAGCTGGGATTCTCAGGGTAAAGACAACCCGCTTAGCCACTATGCTATACTGTCTACATCCAAATGAACGAATGGATAAAGAGATACACACAAACACATAAATAAACAAAGTGTGATGGGCGTGGCAGCACAGGAGAATAGGGCGATAGGGCAGAATGAGCAATAGGGGCAGGCCTGACCCAGCAGAAACTGAGAGGGGCAAGTGGGGAGTGTGGGGAGATTGTGAACTGGAGGGGCCCTGCACATGAGCTAATGGTGGGTTTCAGGGCCTACTCCATACCCATTCATCTAAGCATGTGCAGGCCCTGCAACAGGCACTGTGCCCTAGGAGGCCACACAGGCTCCAGCAAATGACTTGTGACTCCTTGGACCTCACCCCAGAGAAAACCACATCCTCATCCCGGCCCAGGCCCAAGGCAGAGGCAGAATAAAAGTCCCCTTCCACAAGAAAGGAAAGGTCCACATCCAACCCCTTAGAATATCCTGTTGGTTCTACCCTCAAAATATATCCAGAACCCCACCACTTCTCACCATCTTCACTGCTGTCATTCTGGGCCAGGTCACTATCATCTCTCATCTGGACTACGGCAGTAGCCTCTTATGATAAATAGAATAATGGCCCTCCAAAGATGTCCACATCCTAGTCCCCAGAATGTCACCAGAAGTGGCAAAATGGGCTTTGCAGAAGTATTAAATTAAGGATCTTGAGATGGGGAGATTACCCTAGATTATCCTAGTGGGCTGAATGTAATCACAAGACGGAAGTAGGATGGTCAGAGAAAGACTAGAAGATACTACCTTTTTGGCTTTGAAGACAGAAAGGGGCCACAAACCAAGGAATGCAGAAGCTTCTAGAAGCCAGAAAAGGCACGGGAATGGATTCTCTCCAAGAACCTCCAAAAGGAACGCAACCCTGCCAACTCAGTGATTTTTGTCCAGTGAGAAACATATCAGACTTCTGACCTCCAGAACTGAAAGATACTAAATTTGTGTTGTTGTAAGCCATGAAATTTGTGGTAATTTGTTACAGCAGAAATAGGAAACTGGGGCTGGCCTGGTGGTGCAGCAGTTAAGTGTGTACGTTCTGCTTCGGCGGCCAGGGGTTCGCTGGTTCGGATCCCGGGTGCAGACATGGCACCGCTTAGCAAGACATGCTGTGGCAGGCGTCCCACATATAAAGTAGAGGAGGATGGGCATGAATGTTAGCTCAGGGCCAGTCTTCCTCAGCAAAAAGAGGAGGATTGGCAGCAGATGTTAGCTCAGGGCTTATCTTCCTCAAAAAAAAAAAAAAAGAAAGAAAGAAAGAAATAGGAAACTAATACACTTCCTTACTGGCCTTCCTGTCTCCACTGTGACCCCCTTCAGCACATTCTTCACACAGCAGCCAAAGAGGCCCATTGAAAAACAGATGTCAGATGCACTGCTCACAGCCCTTCAGCAGCTCCCCATGTCCCTCAGAGTAACAAAGTCTTCACAATGTCCCTACATGTCACGTCATGTTCCTTCCGTCACCGCGCTGTCTTTCCAACTCCTCACTCCCACCACACTGGCCTCTCTGCTGTTCCTCAGACACAGCAGAGCCCTCTAGCCTTAGCACAATGCTTTGCAGGCACTGTGCCCTCTACCTGGCATGGTGTTCCCCAGATAACCACATGGCTTCTTCTCTCCTCTCCTTCGAGTCCTTTCCCAAATGTTTCCTTCCCAGAGAGGCTTTCCAGGCCACCGCACAGAATGCTGCAAGCTGCCCCCCATCCCACGCTCCCAAAACCTCTACTCGTCTCTCTTTTTTCTTTCTTCTACAGCACTCGCCACCTCCTAACATATATAATTTGCCTGTTTATTTTGTTATTTTATTTTCTGCTTCCTCCACAGGGGAGCCCCACAGATCATTGTTTTGTTCACGCCTAGAACCAGGCCTGGCATATAGCAGGTGATCAGTAAACATTTGTCAAGTGAATAAATGAATAGACTGAGGTAGCAGTGACCTGTGGGCAGGAGAGCTGGAGCTGGACTCAGCCTTGCCATGACGAGACCTTGACAACACCTTCTCCCTCTCTTGGCCTCAGTTTATTCTCTGTGATTTTACAAAGGGCCCAAGGCCTTGAAGGTGGGCCTTGGCCTGACCACACCCCGGCCACTGCTGGCAAGCAGGGGGTCTCCCCCAGCCCTGAGGTGCAATCAGTTAACCTTGCTGACCACCACCCTTCAGGCCTGAGCATCTGTGGGGTCATGCGCTGGCACCCTTGGGGGCTGGGAGCACCTGCAGCTGCCACCTCCATCCCTTCCTCCCCAGGGGAGACAAAACCCGTCCAACCGGTCCTCCTGGGCCCCAAGGGATAGCTGCTCAGCCATCTGAGACTTCCAAGCCACCGCCTCTGTTGTTTGTCCCAGATATTCTCGGTTCCCTCTTAAGACAAAGGAAAGCATCCTTGATATCAGGCTCCCAGGGCTTTGGGTCAGCCGTTTCTCAGCCTACACAGCAGCTTCTTACTGGAGAAACTCACCCTTGGCCTCCGGGGAACGGGAGGAGGGGATGGGCAGAGTGGGCCCGTTCTTTAAGTGCTGTTGTTCGTTCATTCAACAGACAGGCATCGAGCAATTCCTGGGCAGTCCCAGGCACTGCAGACAAATCAGTGAACAAAACAGACAGAAGCTCTCGTCCTCATGGACCTTTTCTTTCTAATGAGGGGAACAGACAATAAAGAAATGTCTAATATAATGTCAAGGGTGATGAACGAAAAGGAAGCAGGGTAAGGAACTAAAGTGTGATGGGAGTGGGTACGGGTTATGGCCCACGGAAGGTCTCTCTGAGGAAATGACTTTTGGACAAAGGTGAATAGAGGGAGGGAGGCAGCCATAGGAAAATCTGAGGAAAGAGTATTCCAGACAGAGGGCGCAGCAAGTGCAAAGGCCCTGAGGTGGGAACTAGCTTCTATTATGAAGGAGCAGCAAGAGGGCAGGTGTGGCTGGAACAGAGAGAAGAAAGGAGTGGCGGAAGAGGAGGGCTGCATCATGTAGAACCTTGAAATGCATAGGGAAAACTTCAGATTTCATTCTGGGAGAGATCAGAAGTCACTGGAAGGTTGTAAACAGGAAAGTGGCATAATCTGATTCAGGCTCTAGAAAGATCCCTTGGGCTGCTGTCAAGAGAATGGATCATGGTGGGGGATGAGAGAGAGCAGGGAGACCAAATAGAAGCCTAACGCAGTCATCCATGCAGAAGAGGCTGGTGGCCTGGACAGGGTGGTGGTGGCTGAGGAGATGAGCAGCGGCTGGAGATTGGGAAAAGTGGTTCCAAATAAACTCCCAGCCCATCAGAGCTGGTGAGAGCGTTAGAGATCCTGAGATCATGAGCCAAGGCAGGCACTTGGGAGTCTGTCAGTCCTGGATTTGAAGCACAGCTCCACACATTCTGCCTGTGAGTCCTTGGGCAGGTCACTATACCTCTCTGAGCCTTGGTTTCCCCATCTGTAAAACGGGTGTGATAGAGCTTGCTTCCAATGGTGTCTTGAGGACTCCGTGACATGTAAATAAGGCACAGAGCACAGGGCTCGGAACTTAGGAGAGAGTCAGTAAAGTTAGACAAGACACAACTTTCCACATTTATTGACAGAAAACTGAGGCCAGCTAGCTTAGAGGCAGACAGAGGACTGGAAGGGGGAGGGGCACAGGAGGCAGGATTTGCAGGGTTCCTCAGGTCATATACTCACAGAGCCCAGACAGTAAGACAGAGGAGTAAAGGGGGCCAGAGCACAAAAAATCACATGACCCCCTCTGGTCATCTTGTTTTCCCACTTTTGAGAGACATAGGAAATTATAAATATTTCTCTAAGATAAATCAACACAAGTTCAGTAAATAGAAACGGACATTCAGCTGCAATGTCAGGGAGACAGTAGGGAAGAGCGGGGACTATGGCATCTGGAATGCACGTGCCCATCGAAAGGGGCTGGCTAGCCCAGCTCCACCTGACCACTGCCTCACTGTGCCAGATACCCCAACTTTCAATAAAGTCAAAAACCCAGACTTTTATCTGAAATCTCCCAATCTTAATGACATTTTCTAATTGCTTCTGGAGTATAGGAACACAGTAAATTTTTATATATTTCAACATCCTTGCTATTATTTCACCTTTTCTGATCCTTACTGCTCCTTCCCTTTCTGGCCTTATTGCTCTGGCTAGGCCTCCAACATAAGGGAGGGCAGGCACCTGGTCTTGTTCCTGACACAGAGAGAATGCATCTCACTTTTCACTCCTGCTGGTTTTTAATTTCATTATTTTTAAATGTTGGCTCATTTTTCTCAAACATTTTGAAAGCCAAAGTCTGTCTTTAGGCTGCATTCAACCCATGGGCTGCCAATCTGTGATCTCACTTTACCTGAATTTTCTCTCTGGAATTGTGACAACCACCTCATTGCGTAGGTACTATTATTCTCCCCATTTGACACCTAAGGACACTGAGGTTCAGAGAGGGGAAGTGACTTGCCACAGTCACACAGCTGGGAAGGGGCAGAGCCAGGATTCAAACCCAGCTCTGCCGATGCCAAAGTCTGGGGGGCCCTGGATGCCCAGGACAGCCCCTCTTTTTACACTACACCCTGTCCAGCATCTCGGGGCTCTGTGAAGGGCCCTGCGTTCCTGGAGCAGCTCTGTCATCAACTCTCTGAGACCTCTGACCAAGGGCCTTCCCCTCTCTGGGCCTCAGTCCCCCCGTCTGCCAACCTAGCAGGAGTTCAGCTATGGGAACCCCAATATTGCCCCAGCCTCCTCCCCTGTAGTCCAACTCCACATCTATTAAATATTACACCTGATCTTGATATGTCCTTTGTTCTGTGGCCTGGCTCTGCCACTTACTGCTGTGTGACTTTGCTGTGTGCTTAACCTTGCTGGTCCTGTTGCCTCGTCTCAGCTGTAAAATGGGATTGAAAGTACCACCCACCTCAAAGTACTTAGGATAGTGCCAGGCAGGTGATAAGTGCCTAGTAAATAAGTAAATATTAGTCCTCAGGACTGGTCAATGTACACGCATGCGTACACCGACAGGAAGAAGAGAGAAATAATTTAAATAGCTGTATTAGGATGGAGATGTGGTTTTTAACATTTCCTTTAATGTCACTGTTACAATTTTAAAAAATGTTTAACCCCTCCCGTGACTCCTCCCTTCTGTAGGGAATAGAGTCCCATTCCTTAACCCGACATCCAAGGCTCGCTCCGACTCAACATCAGCCCCTCTCTCAATAGAGCGAGCGACTAAGAGCACACGGAGGCGGTCCGCCCAGCTTGAATCCCAGCTCACCGCCTTACTAGCTGTGTGAGCCTGGGCAAGAGACTCTGCCTCTCTGTGCCTGTTTCCTCACCTGTAAAATAAGGAAAGTAACAACTCTCACCTGATGGGGCTGAGGTGATGTGGCACAAAAGGCTCGGTACATCGTCCATCGCGTGGAAGCGTGAAGTGTACTGGCGAGTCTCATGATCTATCCACTGTCCCCAGATCTCTGGTCCCCGTGGACCGTTCATGGGCCCTGGAGCACGACAAGCCTTGCACTGTCATACCTCGAGGTCTTCGCTCATGCCTTGCTCTACCTGACACGACTTCCTCTGTCTATCCATCCATCAAAACACTTTGCGTCAAGGCCCAGCTCAATGTCACCTCCTCCCAGGCTTCCTGTCCCCACCAGTCCCTCCTCTGGCCTTTTTGAGGGCTGGGCACACTTACAGCCCTCACCCCCTCAGCTGTGCATTCCAGCCTCCTGTGTCCCTCCCACTGCATCATTTCCTCCCTGAGGATGTGGGGTGTCGGGCCTGCTCTGAGCTCCAGCCCTGGGCCCCAGCACAGACGTCTGAGGGCTGTGCCAGCCTTCAAGGAACCCTGGTCACCAACTGAGCGAGACAGCTCTGCCGCGTCCTCCCCTGTACCCTTTCGAGCCTCAGTTTCTTCTCCTGTAACTGAGGCAGTGTGGCCCAGCAGGGTGGTTGCAAAGATAAATGAGGAACCATCAGTTAAGGCCCCTTTTCTACTCCCCTGCCTGCTGCTGAGCCTGGTCTGCTTCACCCTGGACCAGCGGGGAGGAGGGAGGGCGTGCTGGAGGTAGGGGCGTCTACAGCCCTCCAGAGGCTGGCTCGAGATAGACCTCTCTGGCTCTGGTCCGAGTTTCTGATTCCAAAGGGTTTGGGGTGAGGCCCAGGATCCTGTACTTTCAAAAGCAAGTTAAACGCCTCCCCCTGGGTGTTTCCATGGGCCATGTTCTGAAATAACCATCTGGGAACACCAAACCTGCTCCTTCCTTTATGACCATGGCTAATGGATCAGCATGGCCGTGTGGGAGGAGCCACTGGACCCCTTCGCCCCCACACACTTGGAGGGGGGAGTGCTGTCACCTAGGGACTAAGAAAGAAACTGCCAAAGTTGGGGCCTGAGCCATGTGGACACACATTTTGATAAAAATATACATGAGCACTTTCTGAGTGCTGGGTACTATGCCAAGTCCTTTGCATATTTCATCATACTGGATCCCCATAACAGCCCTATGAGGTAGTACTGTCATAAACCTCACTGTACAGATGAGGAACACAGGGCTCAGAGAAGTGAAGTGATTTACCCAAGGTCACGCAGCAAGTGAGTAGCAGCACTTGGATTTGAAGCCAGATCTGGCCGATAGCTGTATTCTAACCACAACACTCGAGGGCCTCCTAAATGCCTACATAATAGACTCATCTGGGGATGCTGTGGGAACCGTATGTGGAAAAGTCCAGCAGATAAGGGCTCCAACCACGTCAGATCTCCCGAAGAGCAGTTGACTAGAGGCCACCCTGAGGTAGCCCGGAAGAAGGGTGGGCAGGACCACCCTGGCTTCTCTCTCAGGTGGCCTGGACCACCAGCCCAGATCAGCCAGACCCTGGGCGGCTGAGGGTCGGCCACCTCTCTCTCCATCACCCCTGCCTCAGATCCCAGAAGGCTGCAGGGCTTTGCAGTGGGATAGGGGACGCAGCAGGGCAGCCACGGGCCAGGGTTTACAAATGACATTCCAAAAGGACTTCAGCCGATGGCTTGTTTCCACTGGGAAGGACCTCTACTCTGCCCCCAGAGGCCCTAGACCCCAAGGGAAGCATCAGGCCGGGCCGAGGGAGCAAATGCCACAGGACCATCACTGCGAGGCCTGGATATAGACGGGCACAGCGAGCATGGCACATGGGCCCTCGGTCCCTGCCTGCAGCTCTGCCAGTGCCAGGTTGGAGCCCAGGCCCTCGGCATGCCCAGGCACTACCAGCTCAGGTTCGCCACCCACTGTGCCACCCACTACGATGGACAGCACAGCATCTGGCTCCGAGAAGGGCGGCTTGCCTGGGGCAGCCTCAGGCACCGGCCCAGCCCCTGCGTCCTTCAGCTCCTCCAGCCCCAGCGGGTCGGGCAGGGGGGTCACCACTTTGTGCCCACCACTGCTGCTGCTGTGGGGGGCTGCCCTCCTCCGGGGAGGCCGCCGGGCTTGTAGGTCCTTGTCCTTTTGGGGGCTGAGGCGGCAGCGGTGATCCTTGAGGTACTTGTGGCGGGAAAAGCCCTTGGCACAGCCAGCACAGCGGAACTTGTAGTTGCCCGTGTGGGCGCGCTGGTGCTCAGCGAGGTGGGCGCGGCGGCTGAAGGACTTGCTGCACAGGGCGCACTTGTGGAGCTTCATGCCTGGGGAGTGAGGGGAAGTCAGTGAGACGGACCAGACCCTCACCTGCAATAGGGCCTCTGCACTTGGCATACAACCCAGTCTCTCAGCTTGCCCTACAAGCTTCTCTGTGATCTGGGCCCTGCTCCCTCTAGTATCTCTCACGTTCTCCCAGCCATTCACTCTGAGCTAGCCACATTTGCTCTCCTCAAATGCACCAAGCTGACACCTGCCTCTGGGCCTTTGCACTTGCTGTTTCCCCCTGCCTGGAATGGCCCACTCAGTCCCCAACCTTCACTAACTTTGCCAGGTCACCATCGCATCTCTCCTCTCTTGGTCTGCCCACCTCACCCTGGCCCCCGCAGACCATTCTCTACAGGGCAGCTGAGACATCTTTGTAAAACAAACAGAGGATCATGACATTCCTGGCTCCAAACCCTCCAGAGATTCCCCACGTTTCCCACAAAGCCCCATGCAGTCTGACCACCCCTCTGCTTCTCAGCCCCATCCCCCGCCTCACTCTCTGTGCTCCGGGCCTTCCGCCTGCCTTTCCTTGTCTCAAACACCCCCCAGTCTCTTTCCCGGCTGGAGGATCTGCACTTGCTGCTTCCTCACCCCAGAAGCCATTTCCTGGTTCTTCTCATCCCTCAGTTCTCAGTCCTCATGTCACCTCCTCAGGGAGGCCTTCCCTGATACCGGCCCCCCTTCTTTCTCTGCCTCATCACTCCGTTCATTTCCATCTTTGCACTCAGCATACTTTGGTGTGACATACTTATTTGTTGGCTGTTCATTTTTGATCTCTGCCACTAAACGTTATGCTTTCCCAGGAAAGCAGGGTGGGGCTCTGCCTGACTGAGTCCCCTGAGGCCCTTCCGGTGCCCAATACGCAGTAGGTTCTCACTCACTGAATGAAAATCACTGCTGCCTCCATATCCACCACAAAGTCAGCTCCAGCCCACACACAGCCTGGGCCATAGCCCCCTCAGCCTCCCTGGGATTACGGCTCAGAGAGGGGCAGTGACTTGCCTGAGGTCACCCAGCAGGACAGTGGTAATGCCAAGACTCAAACCCAGGCCCTCTGTCTTCAAGTTCTTGATCCACTCTCCCAGTTTTCAAACTTTCTTTAGCCACTAAATTCTTCTTGTAAACCCGTAGTTCTTAACCAGGGGTGATTTTACCCCCCAGGGGACTTTTGGCTGTCCCTTGGGGACATTTTTTGATTGTCATAACTGTGGGGGACATGCCACTAAGATCTAATAGGTAGAGGCCAGGGATGCTGATAAACATCCTACAGTGCACAGGGCAGTCCCTCAGAACAAAAAACCCTCTGGCCCAAAATATCAATAACGCTGAGGCTGAAAAACTCTGTTCTAGACCAAATGGCAGTGGAAAGCCAGGCAAGCTGTTCTGGGGAAGCAGCAGCCCCTGGGGAAGCTCCATGGAGCCCCAGAAACTGAGGAGTGGTGTGGAGACCCCTGCTCCATACCTCAGCTGCCCTGCTTTGCCAGGAGGACCAAGGAGCCTTCCTGGCCATGTCTCTGACCCAGTCGGAATCTGATCTCCCTCCATACCTGACCCACACCACTTCACACCAGGCACCTCTCTGATTCACAGTTCTGTTCTCTCAGGTCGGCGTCCCCCTCAGCCTGCAGGACTGTGTCTGACTCGGTTCTGTGCACCCTGAGGACCCTAACACAGGCCTGGCTGATGGCTCACGTGAGTGAAAGTCTGTTGGTGGGAATGTATCAGGCCGGGATAATAAGCTTCACGGGATGTGTCTGCTTTTCTGGTGGGCCTGTCCCCGGGGACTTGAGCTGAACCAGACCTACCGGCAGGCTCACGAGTCACTTACCCGAGTGGGAGAGGATATGAGCCTTCAGCTTGTCTGGCCGGTTGAACTCCTTACTGCAGCCTGTGTGTGTTCTAGAACCCAAAGCCACTGGTCAGGGGGTGCTCACCAAGCTCAGGACCCTCTTGCTGGCCCCTCTGCCAGCCCTAGGCATGGGGGAGCCCCTTGTCCACTCGAAGGGCTGGGCGAGGAAGCAGGGTGGGGAGTGGAGCAGGCAGGCAGGGCCCAGGAAAGGAAAAAAGGGGCAAGGGCCTCCAGCTCTCAGACCTGACATCTCTCTGTCCCGGGGCGGGGGGAAACCCGCCCCCTCCCACCCAGGCCAGTCTCCACTCACGAGAAGGGGCATTTGTACTTCTTGAATGGCTCATGAATCAACATGTGTCTCTTCAGTTTGTCCTTGCGGTTGAATGCGGACTCACACACCGAGCATTTGTAGGGCTTTTCACCTGCAGGAGACACAGATGGGGATGAGGGTCTCGTGAGAGAGAGTCTAAACAGGGGGCACAGGGAGTTCCCCCTAGAGGACAGCAGCTCCTCTCGGAAGGTGGCCCGGGAGAAAACAGCCTCTCGCCTTCCTCACGACTTTGTTCTGCCAAGAAGAGGGGGCTATTTTAGATGGGGTGGTCAGGTAAGGAGAACAATGAGGAGGCCAGTGTGGCTGGAATGGGGGTGGGGATACGAGGCAGAAGATGAGGCCAGCAGGGCAGCCGGGCCCAACAGCGAGAGCCTGGAAGGCCAAGGAAGGACTTTGGAGTTTACCCTGAGTCAGATAAGAAGCCACCAGAGGGGCTGAGCAGAGGAGGGACAGGATCTGACTTAAGAGTTTCGCAGGCTCCCTCCGGCTGCGTGCAGAGGACAGACTGAGCGGGTGAGGGTGGAGGCAGGATGGAGGTGCAAGAAATGGGATGTGGTCAAGCACTGGCCATGTTGGGAAAGCAGAATTGGGGGCCCTGGCCAGGGGACCAGCTGTGGGGTGTGAGAGGAAGGGAAGAGTCAACGATGAGCCTAAGGCGTGGGCCGGACGACAGGGTGGGTGGCCATGGCATTTACTGAAACAGGGTTCACCACGAGAAAGGGGGAATTACACCTTAACTAATTGAACCCTTGCAACAAACCATGAGGTAACTACTGTCATTACCCCCATTTTATAGATGAGAAGACTGAAGTTCATAGGTCGACACGTAGCGGTTGGGGGCGCTAAAATTCCAGCCCAGCAGCATGATCCAGAGCCCACTTGGGTCTCCCCGGATCACCCTGCTGCAGAACCCACTGTGGGGGAAGCTCTGACCTGACAGGGGTCAGGGGTCACAATGTCTTTTGGCAAAAGGCTGTTACTGGGCTGTTTGGATTTCCTGCCATTATTCCTCTCTATTCTCCCTCTGGAACGAATAAAGTACTTTCAGAAAATGCCAGCCCCCAGCGATTAAGGAAATTCTGGTCCTTATAATGGAATGCTCTCTGGAGTCCTTAAAAAGATTACAGTCAATTTGTGTTTTCTGATCTGGAAAGATCTCTCGGACATATTGCTAGAGGGAAAAGAAAGCTGTGGAACAGCTTAACACAGTCCCATTTTTGTTAGAAAAAAATACAATGCCTATGGTCCAAAAAAGCCCCAGCCATATGTGTTTGTATATACACAGAATATGCAAGGAGAAAGGTGGAGGAGGGTACACACCAAACTCCCTCAGTAGCAATTAGGATTTGTAGGAGGAATTTACCTCTTTTTTTTTTTTTTGTGAGGAAGATTGGCCCTAAGCTAACATCTGTTGTCAATCTTCCTCTTTTTGCTTCAGGAAGATTGTCACTGAGCTAACATCTGTGCCGATATTCCTCTATTTTGCATATGGGATGCTGCCACAGCATGGCTTGATGAGCGGTATGTAGGTCCTCACACAGGATCTGAACCGGCAAACCCTGGGCTGCTGAAGTGGAGTGCACAAACTTAACCACTATGCCACTGGGCTGGCCTGGAATTTACCATTTTATTATATGTATTTCTATACTGCTTCCATTTTTACAACATGCATCTATTACTTTTTTGTTTTTTGGAAGATTAGCCCTGAGCTAACTGCTGCCAATCCTCCTCTTTTTGCTGAGGAAGACTGGCCCTGAGCTAACATGCATGCCCATCTTCCTCTACTTTATATGTGGGACACCTACCACAGCACGGCCTGTCAAGTGGTGCCATGTCCGCACCCGGGATCCAAACCAGTGAACCCCAGGCTGCCAAAGTGGAATGTGCGCACTTAACCACTGTGCCACCAGGCTGGCCCCATCTATTACTTTTGAATAATAATAGAATTTTTTAAAAAATAGAGTAATTTGGTAATATCTATCAAAATTACCAATATATCTACTTTTATTTCTTCTTTTACTGGGCAAAAAATTTATAATATAAAATTTACCATTATAACCACCTTTAAGTGTACAATTCAATGGCATTAAGTATATCTCCACTGTTGTGCAACCATCACCACCACCCCTTCCAGAACGTTTTCAACATCCCAAACTGAAACTCAGTACCGCACACACATTTTAACCTCGCACTGCCACTGCTAGGAATATACACTGCAGATAGACTGCAAAAAGCTTGCCAAGGGACCCACACAGCATTGTGTATACAAAGTAACAGCTGAAAAATAATTTAAGTGACCATCCACAGGGAACTGGTTAAATAAAAGATAGTAAACACAGCAGAATACTACGCAGCTGAGAAAAAGGAGGTGCTATTGGGGAACATCTTCAAGGTACATTGATGGGGAAGAAAAAAGGTGCATAATGGGATTATAGTAGGTGCTTATTTGTGTAAAAGTAAATAAGTGTTTTGCATAGTAAGATAATACTAGGATGACCCCGGCTAGATCACTAACAGCTACTACCTTTGGGAAGAAGTAGGAATATTTTTCAAACTGCAAACTGTGAGTCACAACCTGTTGGTGATTATTTTAACAACCAAAATTGAACAAAATAGGAAACGTTTCCTTGTGAAACTTTCGTTTCAATATATTCTATGTGTATATATGTGTTTCCTGAATTGTAATATAAAATGTGTTTTTTTACCATAGGTCACAGTTAAAAAAAAAAAAACAAAATTGAAAAACATTGAGATTATTCATCTTGAGGTGAGAGGAGGGTTTACTTTCATTATAAATGATTTGAATTATCAAGGACTTTCTCCTCAGGTTTCCTCAATCTTTGGATCCTTTTCAATGAAAAAGAAAACCAAAATTTTTAACTAATAAAGAAAACATTTTTGGGCCAGCCCCATGGTGTAGGGGTTAAGCTGGGCGTATTCTGCTTTGGCGGCCTGGGTTCACAAGTTCAGATCCCAGGTGCAGACCTATACCACTCTTCAGCCACATTGTGGCAGTGATCCACATATAAAGCAGAGGAAGGTTGGCACAGATGTTGGCTCAGGACAGGGCTAATCTTCCTCAGGAAAAGAAAAAAATTTTAAAGATCAAAAACAAAATGTCACTGTATCTCAAATGGAGAACCAAGGAGAGGGGATTTTGTCCAGGTTTGGGTGGGAATGTTGCATTGAGAACAGTGCCCCCACCCCCAGGGGCTCAGAACGGTCTAAGGGGGCTGACTCTCAGGGGACAGAGCCAAGAGTCCCCCATCAGCCTCTACGGGCTCATCTCTGCTCTAGTGTCGGTGGGAACCTCTCGTTCACTTGAGAGGGCAGGTGGGAATGGGGCCAGGGAGGAGGTGGGAGGGGGATGGAGAAGGGGAGGGGGCAGCAGTGGGGGGAGAAGGGGGCTGAAGGGGGACGGGAGGGAGAACAGAGAGGGGATTCGGGGGAGGGGGAGAAGGGGAGGCAGGAGTGGGTGGGGGGCAGGGTGCCCACCTGAGTGGATGTGAGCGTGCAGTTTGAGGTAGTGCTCCCGCCGGAAGAACTTCTTGCACACCTGGCACTTGAACCTGCCCCCGCTGCCATGGGTGGGCAAGTGACGTCGCAGGTAGCGTTCGCAAGGAAACACCTGTAGAAGAGAGGAGTCAGCTTCAGGTCTGACTCACCAGCCCTCACCACCTTCCGAGCTCAAGGGGCGCCTCATTTCCAGCCCTTATAGAAACACCTTCCTTTCTGCCCACCAGGGGTCAGGCCCCTAATGTCAGGTTCAGCCCTGAGACCCTCACAGTTCCCTCTTCTTACCCATAAGCCCAGTCAAAACATGCCTGTTCTGAGCTTCTACCTAGGCTGTTTTTTCTACCCAGAGGGCCTTTCTTTTTGAGTCTGACAAACTCCTACTCATCCTTTAAGACCCAACTCAGGTGTCACTACTTCCATGAAGCCCTCCCTGACTCCACAATGCCATGCCAAGCAAGGCAAATTCCACCCTTGAATGTCCACCTGCATTTTTAAAATCAGCCTTTAACTCACTGAATCACAGCCCTTCGCTTATCCGGGATCTCTGAGAGGACAGAGAGGGGCTTTCCTTCCCCAACACAGGCCCTGAGTCCACTGACCGACAAGTAAGGAATGAATGAAAAAATGACTAACTGAATAACCAAATGTCTCCTTCCTGCCCAGTTACACGAAGGGCATTCATTCATTTTTTTCACCCATTTGGTATAGAGCAGCGGCAAGGACACAGATCCAACTGCCCCACTACTTATTAGTGCCACCATTTCCTAGCTGAGTGACCTTTCTGTGCCTTGCTTTCCCCATCTGTAAAATGGGGATAGTAATACTATGCCTACCTCCTAGGGTTAAATGAGCCAATTCAGGTAAAATGCTCAGAACAGCATCTGGCACACGGTTCTTGCTTAACCGATGATAACTTTTATCTGGCCCACAAATTCCAAAGCTCAAAATTAGCCTCTATACTTAGAAACATCTACAAGGAGGCCGAAGTGAAACCAGGGCTGTCCTGGAAAATCTGCTGTGTAAGGTTGTACGAAAATGAGTGAGACAGAGAAACAAGTTACACACAGGAGGGGGATGCAATCAGCACAACCCAGACTTCGGGAAACTCCACAGGACCAACAGCCCAGTCTCTTCAACAAATAAATTGAAAGAAAGAACAAAAGCAGCACTGGTGGGGGGACCTGTAGATTAACAGAAACTTTGGTTGTATCCACCAATTGTAACATATGGACCTGATTCAAACAAACTTTACAAAAATTACAATGTCTCTAAGACAACTGGAACATGCCTGGAATATTTGATGATATTAAGGGACAGGCTTGAGCGAGGGCTTCCAGAGTCATGGACAAGAAGAACCAATAATAACAAGGGTAATAACACATCAGGAAGCTGAAGGACGCTGTTCAGACGCTGGGCCTGGGCCAGCAGCAGCCCTGGGACGGCCCACAGGCGTCTGCCGGTAAGGAGGGCCAGGCAGAGCTCTTCTTTTCAAAGATGAGGCATAGTCTGTGGAGGCAAGCCCTGCCTCTGCCTGCACTACCGAGGTGGGAGGGGAGGAGACAGTGCCGCGTTCGCTCCACCACCTCTTGCCCCTGTCGTCGGCCCTGGCAGGAAAGGGCGGCGGGACCCACCTTTTGGCAGTGCGGGCAGGGGAAGTTGTGAGTGGCGGTCTGTAGGTGGTGCTCCAAGGCCTCAGGCGTGGAATATTTGTTGACGCATTTGACACACCTGAATGGGAAGGAGCAGGAAAAGTAAGAGTAGTGTGAGGGGCCTGGACACGCCCAGCAGGTGCAGGAACCAGCCCTCCCCTCCCCTAGGGGCGACATTTGGAGGCAAAATCTTACATTTAATTCATTCTGAATTAGTCCACTCTTCTCGTGTGCCACTGCCTCCACCTAGTCCACGCTGCCATTGTCTCTCGTTTGGACATGTGCAGTAGCCTCTCACTGGCCTCCTTGCCCTCCCCCACCCCAACCCCCTGTAGTCCACTGTCCATGGGGGAGGCAGCAGGAGCCTTTAAAAATCAAAATCAGACTTTGTCACATCCTCACTTAAAAGTCCCCACCTCGGCCTACAAGGCCCTACTGGCCTGACCCACTCCCACCTCTCAGACTTCATCTTTCTCCACGGCCTGCCTCACTCACTCTGCTCCAGCCACCCTGGCCTCCTTGAGGTACCTCTAACACACCAAGCTCAATCCCACCTCAGGGCATTTGCACTTGCTGTTTCTATGATCTGGAACACTCTTCCCTAAGTCCTTCACTAGGCACCAACTTCTCCTTCTTCACATCTCAGTTCAAATGTCACCTCCCTGATGACCCTGTCTCAAGGTGCCCCCCACTGCCTACTCCCAGCCACCCCCTAAGATGTCACCCAGCTTTATTTTCTTCTTAGCACTTAGAATCTGAATTATTTTATTTATTTGCTTACTTGATTATTATCTGTCTCCTCCACCAGCAAGTGGGCTCTGGAGGCAAGAACAATATCTATCCTGTTCATAGCCTACTCTGAGTACCAGTGACAATCTATTACATAACAGACAAGGATCCAGGCCTGGCTCCTTCCCATCTCTGACCTCAGTTTCCTCATCCATAAAATGGGGTGGGAATCCCAAATGGACTTGTCCCTCGTTCATTCTTAAGACTGTCACAGGAGTCGAAGGGCACAACTGTGCCAAACAGCTCACGGACATCACTGTGGCTCACATGCCTTCAAAACAGCCGTTTCAGACCACAAGCCACTCTGAAGAAAAGACCCCACCGTCTCCCTATCACGAAAACATTTGCCACAAATGGATCCGTTTACGACACAGTCCCAGTGTGGAATGCTGCAGGAAGGTAGGGAATTCCTGCCAAAAACAGAAGCATGAGCCCTGCCACCTGTACACCAGGGCCACCGTGGGAAACCAGCAGGCAGCCTGCACCTGTGGCGAACCCAGGGGACCTCCTCAGACCACACACTGAAAACCACAGGCTAAACGCCTCCAGATGGCGAGAAAGAAAGGGGAGGCGGGGGAGCAGGAGAGCTACGAGGAGGGTAGAGACCTTGCAAGCTGGTGGGAGAGAGGGGCCAGGAATCACACAGGCTTTGGAGGCAAGGAGACTAGCTTTATGGGGGAGGCAGTTTAGCAATAACTATTAAAATTAAAACTCTCTGCCAGAAATACCACCCTAACTAAGTCATCTAAGGTAACAACCCCAGCAATGGGCAAACCCATGTCATGTGCCTCTTGATATAATGTGCTGAGAGGGACATGGAGTCACTTTGTGATATTTCTGCCAAAAGTACTGATCCTGGACCTAACCTGACGTCAAATCAGACAAACCCAAACCAAGGACATTCCACAAAATCACTGGCCTATCTTCTTCAAAAACATCAAGGTCACGAAAGACAAAGACAGAAGAAGGGACTGTTCCAGCCTAAAGGAGAAAAAAGACACGACAACTGAATGCAACATGCGATCCTGGGTTGGGTCTGGGCCAGAAAAAAACATTTTTCTGTCTACAAAGGATGTTATTGGAACAATTGGAAATTTTGGAATAAGGTCTGTAGATTACAATAACAGAATTGTATTGAATTAGCTTCCTGATTTTGATAACCACACTGTGCTCATATAAGAGGTTATCCTTGTGTTTAGAAAATACACACTAAAGAGAAAGAGAAAAAGCATTATGCCTGCAAGTTATTCTCAAATAGCTCAGAATATGATAAGGCAAATGTGGTAAAAAGTTAACATGGGAAATCTGGGTGAAGGGTATATGTGGGAATTGTTTGTACTATTCTTACAACTTTTCTGGAAGTCTGAAATTATGTCAAAATAAGTTATAAAAGACTACGTCCTGGGGCCAGCCCAGTGGTGTAGTAGGTAAGTTCCCGTGCTCTGCTTCAGTGGCCTGGGGTTCGCAGGTTTGGATCCCAGGCACAAACCTACATACTGTTCCTCAAGCCATGCTGTGGCAGCAACCCACATACAAAATAGATGAAGACTGGCACAGATGTTAGCTCAGTGGCATCCTTTCTCAAGCAAAAAGAGGAAAAGTGGCAACAGATGTTAGCTTAGGGCCAATCTTCCTCACCAAGAAGAATTAAAAAAAAAAGAACACTTCCTGAAAGCGATTGCCTGTGGGATGGGGAAGTGGGTCAGGGTGGACAGAGAATTCCTTTTCACTCTATGCCCTTTGGCAGTTTTCAAATATTGCATATAACAATTATTTTTTGAAGTGAGTAACTAATCATTTAAAAACTCCCCTTTGATTTTATCTGCAAAATCAGTCCTAGGAACTTATTTACAAACGAGCAAAGATGTATGTCCAAAGTTGCTCCCTGTAGCGAAGTGTGCAATAATGACAAACTGGAAATAACCCAACTGTCCCGCAATAAGGGACAAGTTAAATAAATTACAGCATGTCCACATGCAAGGGGATACAAAGCAGCTGTTCACAAGGAAGAGGCAGAGTGATGTCCACATCACATGGAGTGAGCTGTTCCATTAGTCTCGCCCCTCTAAGTTACAATCAAACGGATATTCATTCACCAACAGAGGATTCCCTACAAAGCACAATAGGATGTCTGAGAGATCCACACAGCCATACATCTGAAGGTGGAGGTACTGGATCCCCTGGAAGCAGTGGGAGGAGGTGAGTGGATCCCCTCCCCCTCCCCAGCAGCAGTGATCTAGGTCACAGGTCCTCAGGCAGCAGCAGGTGCGCAACTGTAAGAGGAGGTTGGGGAGCAGGCAGGCCTGTGCATGAATGCTTTTGCTTTCAGAGAGAACGGGAGCCTGGCCCACAGGAATGCTCCACACTGAGTGACGGGGCTCAGCCACTGCACCAAGTGCAGCAGCCCAGGTGAACCACCCAGAGCACAAAGCACGCCCGTGGGTGCGCAAAAGCCCCCCCCTCCCCAGTGCACACCAGCTTGGCAGTGTGCCAGTGGCTGGGGACCAGCCAAGGCAGCGAATCCACACCATAGTGCCTATGCATATGTGACCTGCCAAGCAGCTGCGGCCAGCAGGCAAACGCAGATGAGCCCTATCCACAGAACTTCCAGCAGACGCGGTGGGTTCAGAAACATACCTCCTGCCCCCACCCCCAAGTGGTGGCAGGTGGAATCTGTGATCTGATACTACCACTACGCACTGGCAAGGGCCACTTCATCAAACACCATGAAGAACTTCATTAACACTCCAGAGCAGAAGCAAAATGACAAGTCTCCAGAAACTGATCCTGAGCTCACCAAAATTTACAATCTAAGTGACAGAGAATTCAAAAAAGTTGTTATAAAGAAACTCAACGAGTTACAAGAAAAATCAGAAAGACAGTTCCATCAACTCAGGAATAAAATTAGTGAGCAGAAGGAATTCTTCACAAAAGAGATTGAGACTCTTAAAAAACCAAACAGAAATTCTGGAGATGAAGAACACAATGAATGAGATAAAAAAAAAAAAAAAACAATCTAGAAACCTTAAAAAACAGAGCTGAGGGGCCAGCCCAGTGGAGTAGTGGTTAAGTTTGTGCACTCCACTTCAGTGGCCCAGGGCTTACCAGTTTGGATCCTGGGCGCAGACCTGCATACTGCTTGTCAAGCCATGCTGTGGTGGCATCCCACATAGAAGAACTAGAAGGACTGACAACTAGGATATACAACTATGTACTGGAGCTTTGGGGAGAAAAAAAGAGAAAGAAAAAGGGGAAGATTGGCAACAGACATTAGCTCAGGGCCAATCTTCCTCACCAAAAAAACTAAACAAAACAAAAAACAGAGCTGATATCATAGAGGACAGAATTAGTAATTTAGAGGACAGAAGTACAGAAATGTTTCAGATGGAGGAGGAGAGAGAATTAAGACTTAATCAAGTCTCGTTATAAAATCTTTAAAAAAAAAAAAGCCCACCCTGTGGCCGAGTGGTTAAGTTCACGTGCTCTGCTTTGGCAGCCCAGGGTTTCACTGGTTCAGATCCTGGACGCGGACATGGCACCACTCATCAGGCCATGCTGAGGCAGCAGCCCACATGTCACAACTAGAAGGACCTACAACTAAAATATACAACTATGTACTTGGGGGTTTTGGGGAGAAAAAGGAAAAAATAAAATCTTTTAAAAAAAGAGAAAAGACAAAAAAAATGAAGAAATTCTTTGAGAAAAATCTGACTCAATCAGGAAATGCAGCATAAGGATTGCTGGTATTCCAGAGGGAGAAGGGAGGGAGAAAGGAGCAGAGAGCTTATTCAAAGAAATAATAGCTGAGAACTTCCCAAACCTGGGGAAAGAACTGGACTTACAAGTGTCTGAAGACAACAGAACTCCTAATTACATGAAAGCAAAAAGACCTTCTCCAAGGCATGCAATAGCAAAGCTGGCAAAAGTCAATAACAAAGAAAAAATATTAAGGGCAGCAAGGCAGAAGAAAATAATCCACACAGGAACCCCTATCAGGTTTTCAGCAGATTTCTCAGCAAAAACCTTACAAGCAGGGCCAGCCCCGTGGATGAGTGGTTAGGTTTGCATGCTCTGCTTCGGTGGCCTGGGGATTCTCAGTTCAGATCCTGGGCGTGGACCTAGGACTGCTCATTATGCTATGCTGAGGCAGCATCCCACATGTCACAACTAGAAAGACCCACAACTAAAATATACAACTAGGGCCAGCCCTGTGGCCAAGTGGTTAAGTTCATGCAATCCACTTCCACGGCCCAGGGTTTTGCTGATTCGGATCCTGGGCATGGACACGGCACCACTCATCAAGCCATGCTGAGGTGGCATCCCACATGCCACAACTAGAAGGACCCACAACTAAAATGAAAAATAAAAAGTAAATAAAAATAAATAAATCATTAAAAAAAAGAGAAATCTTACAGGCTAGGAGAGATTGAAATGAAATATTCAAAATACTGAAAGACAAAAACTTCCTACCAAGAATACTCTATCCAGCAAAACTATCCTTCAGATATGATGGAGAAATAAAAACTTTCCCAGATAAACAAAAGCTGAGGGAGTTCATCGCCACTAGCCCTCCCTCACAAGAAATGATCAACGATGCCCTCATACCTGAAACAAAAAGGCAAAGGTTTGCAAAGTCTTGAGCAAGGAGATAAACAGACAGACAAAATCAGGAAATTACAGGTATCTATGAAAACAAGTTAGCAAACGTTCAATTACAACATCAAAGATAAAGGGAAGGAAAGCATCAAAAATAATTATAGGGGCCAGCCCCATGGCCGAGTGGTTAAGTTCATGTGCTCCGTTGCAAGCAGCCCAGTGTTTCATTGGTTCGAATCCTGGGCACGCACATGGCACTGCTCATCAAACCACGCTGAGGCTGCATCCCACATGCCACAACTAGAAGGACCCAGAATGAAGAATATACAACTATGTACCAGGGGGCTTTGGGGAGAAAAAGGGAAAAAAATTAAAAATCTTTAAAAAAAATAAAATAATTATAAACACAACATTTAAATCACAAACTCACAACACAAAATGGAATAATTTGTGACAACAATAACTTAGATGGGGAAGAGGAAGGGATGGAACCTGTTTAGGCTAATGGAGATAACAGGCTATCAGAAAATGGACTATATCATCTACAAGATCTTTTATACAAACCTCACGGTAACCACTAAATGAAAAATCAGAGCAGAGACACAAATCATAAATAAAGAGAAAACTGAGAAAACCATCACAGAAAACCACCAAACTGAAATGGCAGTGAGAAATACAAGCAGAGAGAAACAAAGGAAATATAGAACAACCAGAAACAAGAGATAAAGTGGCAATATTAAGCCCTCATATATCAATAATCAATCTAAATGTAAATGGATGGAATTCTCCAATCAAAAGACACAGAGTAGCTGGATGGATTGAAAAACAAGACCCAACAATATGCTGCCTCTAGGAAAACACATCTTAGCTCTAAAGACAAAGGCTCAGAGTGAAGGGATGGAGGACAAATACAAGCAAATGGCAAACAAAAGAAAGCAGGTGTTGACATACTTATATCAGACAAAGTAGACTTCCAGATAAAACAGGCAATGAGAGGCAAAGAGGGGCAGTCTATAATGATAAAAGGGACACTCCATCAAGAGGATATAACACTTATGAATATATATGCACCTAACACAGGAGCACCAAAGTATATAAGGTAACTATTGACAGACCTAAAGGAGAAATTAACAGCAACATAATAATAGTAGGGGACCTCAACACCTGACTTACATCAATGGATAGATCATCCAGACAGAAAGTCAACAAGGAAACAGTGGAGTTAAATGAAAAACTAGACCAGATGGACTTAACAGATATATAGAGAACACTCTATCCAAAAACAGCAGAATATACACTCTTCTCAAGTGCACACGGAACATTCTCAAAGAAAGACCATAAGTTGGGAAACAAGGCAAACTTCAATAAATTTAAGAAGATTGAAATCATATCAAGCATCTTTTCCAACCACAATGCTATGAAACTAGAAATCGACTACAAGAAAAATCTGCGAAAGTCACAAATATGTGGAGGTTAAACAACATGCTACTGAACAACCACTGGATCAACAAAGATATCAAAGGAGAAATCAAAAAATACCTGGGGGCAAATGAAAATGAAAGCACATCATACCAACTCTTATGGGATGCAGCAAAAGTGGTTCCACGAGGGAAATGCATAGCAATATAGGCCCACCTCAACAAACAAGAAAAATGTAAAACAAGTAATCTTGAACTACACCCAACAGAACTAGAAAAAGAAGAACAAAGCTCAAAGTCAGCAGAAGGAGGGAAATAATAAAATCAGAGCAGAAATAAATGAAATAGAGACCAAAAAAAAACCAATAGCAAAACAGTTGAAGGGATCAATGAAACTAAGAGCTGGTTCTTTGAAAAGATAAACAAAATTGACAAACCCTTAGCCAGATTCACTAAGAAAAAAAGAAAGAAGCCTCAAATAAATAAAATTAGAAATGAAAGAGGAGAAATTACAATGTATATCATAGAAATACAAAGGGTTATAAGAGAATACTATGAAAAACTATATGCCAACAAATCGGATAACCTAGAAGAAAAGGATAAATTCTTAGACTCATACAGTTTCCCAAAACTGAATCCAGAAGAAATAGAGGATCTGAATAGACCAATCACAAGTAAAGAGATTGAAACAGTAATCAAAAACCTCCCAAAAAACAAAAGTCCAGGACCAGATGGCTTCTCTGAAGAATTCTACCAAACATTCAAAGATTTAATACCTATCCTTCTCAAACTATTCCAAAACATTGAAGAAGACAGAACATTTCCTAACTCATTCTATGAAGCCAACATCACCCTGATACCAAAACTAGACAAGGACAACACAAAAAAGGAAAATTACAGGCCAGTATCGCTGATGAACATAGATGCAAAAATCCCCAATAAAATATTGCCAAACCAAAGACAGCAATACATTAAAAGGATCATACACCATGATCAAATGGGATTTACACCAGGGATGCAGGGATTGCTCAACACATAATATACCACATTAACAAAATGAGGAATAAAAAACACAGGATCATCTCAATAGATGCAGAGAAAGCATTTGACAAGATCCAAAACCCATTTATGATAAAAACTCTCAATAAAATTGGTATAGAAGGAAAGTACCTCAACAAATAAAGGCCATATATGACATACCCACAGCCAACATCATACTTAAAGAGGAAAAACTGAAAGTCATCCCTCTGAGAACAGGAACAAGACAAGGGTGCCCACTCTCACCACTCTTATTCAATACAGTACTGGAGGTTTTGGACAGAGCTTAGGCAAGAAAAAGAAATAAAAGGTATCCAAATTGGAAGTAAGATGTGAAACTCTCACTTAAAAGTAGAAAGTAGACCATTATCTTACACCATACACAAAAATTAACTCAAAATGGATTAAAGACTTGAATGTAACACCTGAAACCATAAAACTCTTAAAAGAAAATATAGGCAGTATACACTTTGACATCAATCTTAGCAGTATCTTTTCAAATACTATGTCCACTCAGGCATGGGAAACAAAAGAAACAAATAAATGGGACTACATCAGACTAAAAAGCTTCTGCAAGGCAAAGAAAACCATGAACAAAACAAAAAGACAACCCACCAACTGGGAGAAAATATTTGCAAAGCATATATTCGACAAGGGGTTAATCTCCAAAATATATAAAGAACTCATACACGTCAACAACAAAAAAACAAACAACCTGATCAAAAAATGAGCAGAGGATATGAACAGACATTTTTCCAAATAAGATACATAGATCACCAATAGGTACAAGAAAAGATGTTCAACATCACTAATCATTAGGGAAATGCAAATCAAAACTACAATGAGCTATCACCTTACACCTGTCAGAATGGCTATAATTACCAAGACCGAAAACAGCAAATTTTCGAGAGGATATGGAGAAAAGGGAACCCTCATCCACTGCTGGTGGGAATGCAAACTGGTACAGCCACTATGGAAAACAGTATGGAGATTTCTCAAAACATTAAAAATAGAAATACCATATGACCCAGCTACCCCACTACTGCATATTTATCTAAAGAACTTGAAATCAACAAGTCAAAGAGACTTATGCACCCCTATGTTCAGTGCAGCACCATTCGCAATAGTCAGATGTGGAAAAAACCCAAGTGCCCATAGACTGATGAATGGATAGAGAAGATGTGCTATATATATACAATGGAATACTACTCAGCCATAAAAAAGACAAAATTTTCCCATTTGTAACAACATGGATCTAATAATAATACCTTGAGGGTATTATGTTAAGTGAAATAAGCCAGACAAAGACAAACACCATTTGATTTCACTCATATGTGGAAGATAAACAAACACAAGGAGAGGGGTCCTGTCGGCCCGGTGGTGCAGCGGTTAAGTGCGCACGTTCTGCTTTGACAGCCCAGGGTTCGCTGGTTCAGATCCCAGGTGTGGACACGGCACCGCTTGGCAAGCCAAGCTGTGGTAGGCGCCCCACGTATAAAGTGGAGGAAGATAGGCATGGATGTTAGCTCAGGGCCAGTCTTCCTCAGCAAAAAGAGGAGGATTGGCAGATTTTAGCTCAGGGCTGATCTTCCTCAAAACAACAACAACAACAAAAACAAAAAACAAAAAAAACCCCACAAGGACAAAGAGAACAGATTAGTGGTTACCAGAGGGGAAGAGGGTTGGGGTGGGCATAAGGGGTAAAGGGGCACATTTATATGGTGACTGACAAATAATAATATACATGTGAAATTTCACAATGTTATAAACCATTATAACCTCAATAAAATAACTGAAAAAAGAATTTCCATAGGGATAAATTTTTGCAAAATTTATACATTAGTCCTCCCTTATCCGCAGTTTTGCTTTCAGCGGTTTCAGTTACCTGCAGTCAACCATGGTCTGAAAATATTAAATGGAAAATTCCAGAAATAAACAACTCATAAGTTTTAAAAGGAAGAGGCAGGTCTGTGCTGAAATGCAAAGATATTCATATCATAGTTTTAAGTGCAACAGTTTTAAGCACCAAGCGCACAGAGCAATCCTACTAAGTTTCAGTCTGTTTTCACAAGTTGTGTAACAGGAAAACGGTGTGATGAATTGTCACCAAATTCAGTGACTGTGTTTGGGATGATCTGACTCAAATATAGCCTGTGACATTTATGTCTATAGCCATATCTATCAACATGTGCATTACAGATATATACCAAAAGACAGGTTCCAAGAGGTTAATAGGGGTTATCTCGGGTGGCAGGGTTTTGTTTTTCGGTTTTGTGTGGGTCTTTTAAAAATCCTTTTCTCTGCACTGAATGTAGATGACTTTCATAATTAGAAAAAAAATCAATAAATCTTATTTTAAGTGGAAAAAGTAAATATATAGCATATATATAGGGACAGGCATGAAATTCCCTTGAGGGGTTTGGGGAGGCACCACAGGCAGGTCAAGGCAATGTGGCCCAAAGGGAGCAGAGCAGCCAGACTGACGGGGCCTGGCCCCCTGGAAATGAGATGAAAGCACCACACCCGTTCCAATGTTATCCTGAGAAACTCCCACCTTGTTTAAGCCACTATTATTTTGGGTCTCTGTTGCAAGCAGCCAAACTTACATCTAAATTATACAAATAATAAAAATTGGAAGAATAATACTTATTGAGCATCTATTATGTTCCAGGCACCATGTCTAAGTGCCTTATACTCGTCTTAAATGACCCTTATAAATAATCCAGTAGGGTAGACACTATCGTATCCCCATTTCACAGATGAAGAGAACTTATCATCACCTGGGACACCATTCCACCCTGAGGCCATCCAGATGGTGGCCACCTCCTCACACCTTGCTTTCAGGCCAGCAGCTCCAACAGCTACGAAGGGTCACTGGCACTTTAACCTTGGCAAGAGAACCTGGGAGGAGTTACTCACTGCAGGCACAGGCCCATCAGTGTTGGGCTCAGCTCTCAGCTTGCAAACTCCAAGAGCAGAGCTGAGGCCTCCAAGGTCCTAGAGCAGACTCTGAATCCCAGCTCTGCACTGACGTCATTACTCTGGTGGGCAGGTCCTTCTCCTCTCTGAGCCTCAGTGTCTTCATCTTCAAAATGGGGAGAACACCGCTGCTATGGACTAAACCCTGTTCCCCCAAAATCCGTAAGTAGAAGCTCTGACCCTCAGTGTGATGGTATTTGGAGATGGGGCCTTTGGGAGGTGATACGGTTTAGATGAGATCAGGAGGGTGGGGTCCTCACAATGAGACTAGTGCCCTGATAAGAACAGACCAGAGAGAGTGCCCCCTCTCATAGCAGCCCGAGCGACTAGTACAACTGACCTCCCAGGACTGCAGGGATCAATGTCCCTAAGTCACAGAGTGGCCCCTAGGAGGTACTCGCTTACGTTACTTGGCATCTCACTCCAGAGAGCCATGCAGCCCCAGGAACTCACAGGCAATCCAGATTGGAAGGGCAAAAGCAAATGAAAATGCCCTCTGAGTAAAAACAGGAATTATTCATCATTACCCAGAAATCTCCATCCCTTGGCTGGTCAAAGCTTCACTTGGGTTTCCTGCCTCTCTGGCCCCATCTCCCAATCTCCCCCAGGGCCAGCTGCCCTACACCCTGCCAACTTCTCAAAGCTCTCGTGATTCCTACAAGGCCCTCATGCTCTGGCCCCACATTCTCCCACAGGCCCCATCCATTTCTATTCTACACAGCAGTCATTCTAAACCACTGGCTATTTTATTTTACACCTCTACACTTGCTGTTCCACCTGCTGGGAATGTACTCCACCCTATCCATTGTGTCCCTAGCAAACTCCTACTCATCCTTCAAAACCCAGTTCAGATATCATTGCTCCTCGGACACCTTCCCTGCCTTACCTCCCACTGTGGTACTTTTAAACCTTATATACATATCTACATATATGCATATCTACAATAGCATTTTATCACAGTATATGTTAAGAATATTTACACACTAGTCTCCCTAATCAGCCCATGCATTCCAAACTCAAGGTCTGTATTTATCTCTGAACCCCAGAAGCCTCATCCAGGGAGGCCCTGTTAACAGAGGTCATCAGCCAAGTCCCTGCAGGTACAAGTTTGTACAGAGAAGCAAAAGCCATTTTACCATGAAAATATTCACTAATGAACTGAAAGGAGTCCCAAGACAAACGGCCCTCCTTGTGTTTTCACTAACATCTATCCCCACGTACTCGGTGCTGGGCTATGTGAGGCAGCTGCTCCCGGACCGCACAGGGCAGATGCACAGCATCTGCACAGAATGACTGCAGGCCAAAGATGCGGGATTTCACAGAGTCATGCAAATGAGGTTAGATATCTGCAGACAACATCATCCACAAAGGAGAGCCTGGAAGAGCGACCGGAGAACAATTGAGGAAGAGAAATTCGACAAGGATGATCACAGGGTCGATGGCTCCAAAGAGAACGATTTGAAGATCCAAGGATTAAGAGCACGTCGCAGAATTGAGGGAGGCCTTCATCATTTCTGCCAAAGGCACCCTCTTTATGCAAGAGAAGACTAAAGGGATGTGGACTGTCAGAAAAAAGCACCCCAAATAAAATCTACACTTGATTCATTCCTTGTTCCTTCTAAGGCTCTGCATATAGCTTCAACTTGTTTATAGATTATAAAAACAAATCTTATTTTTATGATTTTTGCTTTTAAATATGTGCGTGTTCATTTTTTTTGCATTCTAAGAATCAGTGTGCGATTCCGACTGTAACCTAAATTTTGTAGATCATCAGAGAAAACAATATTTTCCTTTTTTTTTTTTAAGGATTGGCACCTGGGCTAACAACTGTTGCCAATCTTCTTTTTTTTTTTTCTGCTTTATTTCCCAAACCGCCACCACCGCCCCCCCCCACCCCCACCCCGCCCGGTACATAGTTGTATATCTTAGTTGCAGGTCCTTCTAGTTGTGGGATGTGGGACGCCGCCTCAACGTGACCTGACGAGCGGTGCCATGTCCGTGCCCAGGATCCGAACCCTGGGCCGCCGCTGCAGAGCGTGCGAACTTAACCACTCGGCCACAGAGCCGGCCCCGAAAAAAATATTTTCATAACACTTTTAGTTTAGAAAAAAATCAAATCTATTTTGCACTATGAATGAGAAAAGATTGGTTTCCCTTTCTTAGGATTTTTCTTTTAGGATAAATGTCTGCCAAGTGGAAGGATGATATAAGGGCCAACATCTTTATCCCCATCAGTGCCAAGGCCAAGAACCCACTCTTCCAGGTTGGACCGCAGCCAGGAGCCTCAGTTTCCCCTGGGAGGTGTCTCAGTGGTCCTGAGCGGTCAGAACCACCAGAGCTGCACACCCCGGGGCTCCCTGCCGAGGGAGGGAGACGGGAGGGCACGCACTTGTAGACAGCACTGTCCTTCTTGGGGCTGTGCTGCGGCAGGAGGCTGTGGGAGTACTGATGCACGCCGAGGTCGTACAGTGATGGGAAGTCCTTGCCGCAGAGGTGGCAGCGGTAGCTCAGCTCCTCCTGGTGGCTCTTGATGTGCTCCAGAAAGGTGTCGAGCTTCGGGAACGTCTGGGCACAGCTCTTGACCACACACTTGTACACCTGGAGGGAAGATGTGGGGCAGGTGAGGGGAGGCAGGAGAGCCGCCTCCACTGCCACCCCCACCCCGTGGCATCACCTGCTATGGACGACCTGACAGCTGTTCCCCCGCTCCCCTGAAGCTGGAGCCCTGGTTTTATTTTGATTAGAGGGTCCTCTCCACTCAGCCAGTCACAGTGGCCTCATGACCCTTCCCTCAGGTTATGGGTGGCCTGGATATACTTACAAAATTACCCAAACCTAGAAATACAGTAAAAAGATGGCATTGTGTCCTTCCGCTGTCATTCCAGAGCCATGGCCCTCCAGCCTGAGCATGTACCACAATAACAGACTGCTGGGCGCCACTCTCGGAGCACCGGATTCAGCAGGTCTGGGTGGCCTGAATACCACGTGCATCCTAACAAGTGCTCAGGTGATGGTGAAGCTGCTGGTCCAGGGACCTCGCTTTGAGAGCTGCTGTCTAACAAGCCTGCCTAGGATCAGCTCACTCTCTGAGGGATGTGACCTGTTTTGACTATTTACTATTGATGAGGATCCAGACTCTAAAGTTAACTATTATTAACTACAGAAAACTGAGGGGACTGGCCCCATGGCCGAGTGGTTAAGTTCACGTGCTCTGCTTTGGTGGCCCGGGGTTCGCCAGTAAGGGTCCTCGGCGCAGACCTAGCACTGCTCATCAAGCCATGCTGATATGGCGTCCCACACAGAAGAACTAGAAGGACCTACAATTAGGATATACAACTGTGTACTGGGGCTTTGGGGAGAAAAAAAAAAGAGGAAGATTGGCAACAGATGTTAGCTCAGGGCCAATCTTTCTCACCAAAAACCCCCCAAATCCAAGAAAACATGTTACAGCTTCCTCTTTAAAAAAAGAAAACAGGGGGCCAGCCCCATGGCCAAGTGGTTAAGTTCACGCACTCTGCTTTGGAGGCCCAGGGTTTCACCGGTTCGAATCCTGGGCACGGACATGGCACCGCTCATCAGGCCATGCTGAGGCGGCATCCCACATGCCACAACTAGAAGGACCCACAACTAAAAATACACAACTATGTCCAGGGGGCTTTGGGGAGAAAAAGGAGAAATAAAATCTTTAAAAAGAAAACTGATTGATGTAAACGATTTTTGTCAGGTAGAAAGGATAACCCCAAAGGTCAGGGGTTGTGTTGCCCTGTAGGACATTAACCAGATTTGTATCTAACTAGGCAATCTTATTTCAGTATCCCTTTTTTTCACTGACACAGTTATATATAGGTATAAATATCAGCATCTCATATCCTCTTTTGAACTGGCTTTGTCATCCTTCTAATTCCCTCATTAATGAATTATATAAAATTCTGACTCGTGTTCACTACGTTATTTGTATGAGAATTATGCTTTTAACATTTTGAAAATTATACTTTGACAAGTGATACACACTCCTGGTTGCTTACAACTACACGTTCCTTCTTCCTAAGAAAGTGAACTCTGATTTGCTCAGGGCAGCAATATGCCCAGTTAAAACACCTGATCCTCCTGGCTCCCTTGCATCTAGTGTCAGCCATGTGACTCCTTTCTTGCCAAGGATATATAGGTAGTAGTCTTTAGGGAAGGCATCACTCCCAGAACAAAAAGGCAAAAGCTTCCTAGGAGAAAATCCCTCTCTTTTTTGCATTTGTCCTGACTGGAATACAGATGTGATGGCTGGAGATAGAGCAGCCATCCTGCAACCTTGGGAGCCACAGGCAAAGGATGGCAGAACAGAAAGCTAGAAGAAGCCTGAGTCCATGATGACATATCTGACCTGCTATAAAAGCCCCACACTGCCCCTTTTTGGACTAGTGTGATTTGAAAGACATAAAACCCTAACTAACAAGCCAGATTCTTATTATTTGCAGCATAATAACATACTCCTAAATGATAGAGCACATGCACCAGCTCTGACCAATGGGAGATCCATGGAGGGCTTCTGGGAAAGGTTTGCTTGCTCCTAAAAAAGACACAGAAAAGACAAGCTCTTTTTGCTCATGGATAATACTATGTTTAGACTGCTGCCTATAAAGAGTGACCACCATCCCAGGCCCACAGGGAGCCATCAACAGAGGACAAGGCCACACCCTCAGATGGTGAATCCAAGAGCTGGAAAGACACAGGGTCCTTGATGCTGGGCTGAGTCAATTGACCGAGCTGCCCTGTCTTGAGTTTTCTTGTTACATGAGATGACAAACTTCCTAACTGTTAAGCCAGTTTGAGTCGAAGTTTTCTGTGATTTATCCCAACGATATCCAAACTTAAGTCCATCAACCCCCCTGCTAGGAATCTATCATAAGGAAAAAGTCAGAGACGTGGACAAAGATTCAACTACAATGATGCGTACCATGGTTTTGTTTATAATAGCAAAACTCAAGAAATAACCTAAATGTTCAACAGTAGGGAATTTTTTTAAAAAGGCAGCTATTAAAAAGTATGTTTCTTAAAAAATAGCAACATGAGGGTTCTCGTCAAGATGGCGCTGTGAGCAGACGTTGAACTTGCCTCCTCCCACAAACACAACCAGGTTACAACAATTTTAGGAAGAATCACCCTGGATTGAAAACTGAAAACTGGATAAAAAGAACCCCCACAACAAGGGACAGTCCTGACGAAAGCAGAAGAGGCAGTAACTCTGGCCAGAGAGGAAAAAAGCCACCTTTGGGAGCAGCGGAGCTTCTCAGCTGGCCAGGCGGGAGCCAACCTAAGGTGCGCAGCCCTCCCTGGAGGAGTGAGGTCTGGAGCGGGGGCAATACTGCTATAACCATCCTTGGGACTCAGCCCAACTGAGAGGGGGGGTCTTACTGTCTGGCTTTGCTGGCTATTAACTGCAGCGAAGACACTCCAGAAAAGCTATCGGCCGAAAGCCGAAAAGATCCGGGTCTTAAAGGGCCCAGGCACAAACTCACTCATTGCAGCAACCTAAAATCACCAGAGAGAAGGCTGACTGTCCTTTGGTGAAACGAGACTCACCTGGTGGGCTCTGGGGGCATCTTGGTGAGAGAAGGATCCTCTCTGGAGACAGAGACATTGGTGGGGGCCCTTGTTCTGAGCTGGTCCAGGCGTGCTGATATGGACACAGGTGGGGGCCATTGAGGTGCGTCCCTTGGGCTGTTAGCCCAGGGGTCTGCCACACCCAGTAGAGCACAGATTTAATCCAGTTCAGCCAAGGCAGGCAACCCGCCCTAGGGACTGGCCCCACCTAACAGCAAGCCCTCAGGCTACTTTTCAGCCTGCATTGACTGAGTGCCTTGATCCTCTACAGGCAGGCAAAGGTGTCTGCCTCTGTGGGGCAGGGCTTGTGTGAGGACCTGGTGAACTGTGGGGGGCATTGGGGCAGAGGAGGGGGCCTCTGCAGTGTGGCAGTAGGGTACGCTCCATGGGGTTCAGAAATGTGCACGGATCAGGACCGTGCTGACAGTGTATGTGGTCCAGAGCGGGGTGAGGCTTAGCAGCAGCAGAAGACTTCCATTTCACAAATAGCCATAAAAAGGATCAGCCCCACCTTCCAAAGCCTGAAACAACTGAGTGCCTCCAAGCCAAGGGCTAGCCCTACTCAGCTGCACTCCTAAGAGAACTGACATCAGCCTTGTTGGCCTCAGGCCTATCACAACTGTACGCCCCTGAGCCTAGCAACCAGCTACACTGGGTACCAACCCAATTAAGAGGACAATTGCAATAAGAGTGTGCTAATAGGCGGGACCAAGTTGGCAGAGTGAGTGGTCTTCTTTGTCTCTCCCCCATCGAATCTGCAACTAATTGGACATTCACTGATCAACAAAGGATATCCAGATAGCATCTCAAGACGCCTAAGAGTCTCATGCTACTATACATCGGAAGGCAGATGGACTTCCGGGTGGGAGGAGGTGGAAATAGGTGAAAACTCTCCGACCCCCGACCCCCAACCCCGAGACAGCCTAGTTCCTGCAGGAGGCTCTCTTCCAGCGGACTCCCCCATAGCATCGCCACACACCAAGGGTGGGAGTGTGCACTCACCAGCAGAGCGACAGTGGAAACAGGTGACAACAGCCCTACTCAAGCCTCCCATGATTACACCTAAGCCCAGGGGGAATCCCCACGGTCCCGGACCCACCAGCAGGGAAGGCCTCTGCTCACCATTAGCAGGGATGCCAGCCCAGAATCCAGAACAAAGGGAAGCTCCCAGCGGGTGGATTCCCTGGCACTGCACCAGACCACTAGCTGCTGCTGGGCTCACGGTGTCCGGCACACGGGTTGGTGCAGGGGGTACCCAGACTTCCCATGGATGTGCTTGGGACTGGGTGGAGCTCCAACACCCGGCTCTGCGGCCCAGGGGGACGCTCCAGGGTCCCGCACCCCCCAGCAGGGAGGGCCTCTGCTCGCCATTGGCAGGGAGGCCCTGCCCAGCATTCGGAACACCACCAAGCTCCCTAGAGCAGAATTCCCCACAAGGCAGCACCTTACAAGCCACCGCCAGGCCCACGGACTCTGGCTGTGTCCCAGACAAGGCAAGGGGCTCCCAGAGATCCCGTGACAGTGGAGTGGGGCAGACTGGAGCTCTGGTGAAACGGCTACGTAGCCCGGGGGGAACTCCAGGTTCCTACGGCAGCCTCAGCGAAAGCCTCTGCACAGCACTAGTGGAGAGGTCCCGACTGGCAATCACAAGGCGGGAAGGCCCTGGGGCAAAAGTAGCACAGCTAGGTGAGCTAACGACAGACTGCAGAAGATACCCATAGCTCTGCTGGGACCTATAGTGGACAAGTGTGAGCTGGTGGGCTCTGTTAGGGACAAAGTGGCGATTACAGGTGATCCTGCTCCTGGCTGCTGGGAAAGCCCACAACAATGCTGCAGACCACAAGGAGGGAGTGCGTCTAAGTGGGCACCAGCAGCCTGAGGCCCCCTTGCGATTGCCCCCACAACAGACGAGGGACCCCACAGGACCACTGTGATGACGAGGAGGGGTCCAGGCCCAGTCAGTAACAGCTGACAGGGTTCCTGGTTGATGCAGTCTAAACAGCTGCCCTCCCCGCCAACACCAGTCACAACAAGTGGAAGCAGCGACTAAACTCTATCTCTATGCAGAGGCACAAATCCATGCCATCAAGCAGTATGAAAAAATATATTAAATCTCCAGAACAGAAGGAAAATGATAAGCATCCAGAAAACAATCCCAAAGACAAGGAAATCTATAACCTAAATGACAATGATTTCAAAACTGCCACTATTAAAAAACTCAATGAGTTAAAAGAGAATTCAGATAGACAACTCACTGAGTTCAGGAGCTATGTCACAAAAGAGCTTGACACTATAAAGAAGAACCAATTAGAAATACGGGAGATGAAGAACACGGGAAATACGGGAGATTAAGAAAAATCTGGACTCTCTGAACAGTAGGGTCGATAACATGGAGGACAGAATTAGCAATTTGGAGGATAGGAATATAGAAATGCTGCAGGCAGAGGAGGAGAGAGAACTAAGACTAAAAAGAAATGAAGAAACTCTCCGAGAATTATCCGACTCAATTAGGAGATGCAACATAAGGATTATAGGTATACCAGAGGGAGAAGAGAAGGAGAAGGGGGCAGAAGGCCTGTTCAAAGAAATAATAGCTGAGAACTTTCCAAACTTGGGAAGAGAGATGGAACTTCATGTGACAGAAGCCAATACATCTCCAAACTTTATTAACGCAAGAAGACCAACCCCAAGGCGTATAGTAGTGAAACTAGCAAAAGTCAACGACAAAGAGAAAATACTAAGGGCAGCCAGGCAGAAGAAAATAACTTACAAAGGAAACCCCATAAGGCTATCAGCAGATTTCTCAGGAGAGACCTTACAGGCTAGAAGAGATTGGAATGAAATATTCAAAACTCTGAAGGACAAAAACCTGCAGCCAAGAATACTCTACCCAGTGAAAATATCCTTCAAATACAATGGAGAAATAAAAACTTTCCCAGATAAACAAAAGTTAAGGGAGTTCATCGCCACAAAACCTCCTCTTCAAGCAATGCTCAGGAAGAACCTCATTCCTGAAAAATCAAAAAAAGCAAAGGGGTTACAAAATCCACAACAAAGGAGATAAGCAGAAGGACAATAACACAAAGTAACAGATCTCCATCAGGACAAAATGCAAAAGAACCGGAAAACAAATGATAAAATGGCAACAGTAGGCCCCCACGTTTCAATAAACACTCTAAATGTGAATGGATTGAACTCTCCAATCAAAAGGCACAGAGTGGCAGGATGGATCAAACAACAAGATCCAACAATATGCTGCCTCCAGGAAACACACCTCAGCCCCAAAGACAAACACAGACTCAAAGTGAAGGGATGGAAGACAATACTCCAAGCTAATAATGAACAAAAGAAAGCAGGTGTTGCCATAGTTATATCAGACAAAGTAGACTTCAAAGCAAAACAGATAAAGAAAGACAAAGAGGGGCAGTATATAATGATAAAAGGGACACTCCACCAAGATGACACAACAGTTATAACTATATACGCACCTAACACAGGAGCACCAAAATTCGTAAAGAAACTATTAACAAAACTAAAAGGAGACATCAACAGCAATACAATAATAGTAGGGGACCTCAACACCTCATTAATACCAATGGCCAGATCATCCAGATAGAGAATCAACAAGGAAATTATAGAATTAAATGAAAAATTAGATCAGATGGACCTAATAGATATATATAGGACACTTCATCCAAAAACAGCACATTACACATTCTTCTCAAGCACGCATGGAACATTCCCAAGGATAGACCATATCTTGGGAAACAAAGCAAGCATCAATAAGTTCAAGAGGGTTGAAATAATATCAAGCATCTTTTCTGATCACAATGCTATGAAACTAGAAATCAACTACAAGAATAAAACTGGGAAAGGGCCAAAAATGTGGAGACTAAACAACATGCTACTGAACAAACAATGGATTATTGAAGAAATTAAAGAAGAAATCAAACATTATCTGGAGACAAATGAAAATGAAAACACACCATACCAAATGATTTGGGATGCAGCAAAAGCAGTCCTAAGAGGGAAATTCATTGCAATACAGGCTCACCTCAATAAGCAAGAAAAATCTTACATAAACAACCTCAAACGACACCTAACGGAATTAGAAAAAGAAGAACAAACAAAGCCCAAAGTCAGCAGAAGGAGAGAAATAATAAAAATTAGAGAAGAAATAAATGATATTGAAACAAAAAAGACAGTAGAAAGGATCAATGAAACAAAGAGTTGGTTCTTCAAAAAAATTAACAAAATCGACAAACCCTTAGCCAGACTCACTGAAAAAAAAAAGAGAGAAGTCTCAAATAAATAAAATTAGATACGAGAGAGGAGAAATCACAACAGATACCAAAGAAATACAAAGGATCATAAGAGAATACTATGAAAAACTATATGCCAACAAATTGAACAACCTAGAAGAAATGGATAAATTCCTAGACTCGTACAACCTACCCAAACTGAATCAGGAAGAAATAGAGAATCTGAATAGACCAATCACAAGTAAAGAAATAGAAACAGTAACCAAAAACCTCCCCAAAAATAAGAGTCCAGGACCAGACGGCTTGTCTGGAGAATTCTACCAAACATTCAAAGAAGATTTAATACCTATCCTTCTCAAACTATTCCAGAAAATAGAGGAAGATGGAACACTCCCTAATACATTCTATGAAGCCAACATCACCCTGATCCCCAAACCTGACAAGGACAACACAAAGAAGGAAAACTACAGGCCAATATCACTGATGAACATAGATGCAAAAATCCTCAACAAAATTTTGGCAAACCAAATACAGCAATATATCAAAAAGATTATACACCATGATCAAGTGGGATTTATACCAGGGACACAGGGATGGTTCAACATCCGCAAGTCAATCAACGTGATTCACTACATTAACAAAATGAGAAACAAAAACCATATGATCATCTCAATAGATGCAGAGAAAGCACTCCACAAGATCCAACATCCATTTATGATAAAAACCCTCAATAAAATAGGTATAGAAGGAAAGTACCTCAACATAATAAAGGCCATATATGACAAACCCACAGCCAACATCATACTCAAAGAGGAAAAACTGAAAGCCATCCCTCTGAGAACAGGAACAAGACAAGGGTGTCCACTTTCACCACTGTTATTCAACATAGTACTGGAGGTTTTGGCCAGAGCAATTCGGCAGGAAAAAGAAATAAAAGGAATCCAAATAGGCAACGAAGAAGTAAAACTCTCGCTGTTTGCAGATGACATGATCTTATATATAGAAAACCCCAAAGAATCCACAGAAAAACTATTAGAAACAATCAACAACTACAGCAAAGTTGCAGGGTATAAAATCAACATACATAAATCAGTAGCATTTCTATATGCTAACAACGAACTAACAGAAAAAGATCTCAAGAACTGAATCCCATTCACGATCGCAACAAAAAGAATAAAATACCTTGGGATAAATTTAACCAAGGAAGTGAAAGATCTATACAATGAAAACTACAAGACCTTCTTGAAAGAAATTGACGATGACATAAAGAGATGGAAAGACATTCCATGCACATGGATTGGAAGAAGAAACATAGTTAAAATGTCCATACTACCTAAAGCAAGCTACAGATTCAACGCTATCCCAACCAGAATTCCAATGTCATTCTTTACAGAAATTGAACAAAGAATCCTAAAATTCATATGGGGCAACAAAAGACCCCGAATTGCTAAAGCAATCCTGAGAAAGAACAAAGCTGGAGGCATCACAATCCCTGACTTCAAAACATACTACAAAGCTACAGTAATCAAAACAGCATGGTACTGGTACAAAAACAGATGCACAGATCAATGGAACAGAACTGAAAGCCCAGAAATAAAACCACACATCTATGGACAGCTAATCTTTGACAAAGGAGCTGAGGGCCTACAATGGAGGAAAGAAGGTCTCTTCAAGAAATGGTGTTGGGAAAACTGGACAGCCAAATGTAAAAGAATGAAAATCAACCATTCTTTTGCACCATTTACTAAAATAAACTCAAAATGGATTAAAGATCTAAAGATTAGGCCTGAAACAATAAGTCTTCTAGAAGAGACTATCGGCAGTACACTCTTTGACATCAACTTCAAAAGAATCTTTTCGGACACTATAACCCCTCACATGAGGGAAACAATAGAAAGAATAAACAAATGGGACCTCAGCAGATTAAAGAGCTTCTTCAAGGCAAGGGAAAACAGGATTGAAACAAAAAAAACAGCCCACTAATTGGGAAAAAATATTCAAAAGTTATTTATCCAACAAAGGGTTAATCTCCATAATATACAAAGAACTCACACAACTCAACAATAAAAAATCAAACAACCCAATTACAAAATTGGCAGGGGACATGAACAGACATTTCTCCAAAGAAGATATACGGATGGCCAATAGACACATGAAAAGATGCTCATCATCACTAATCATCAGGGAAATGCAAATCAAAACTACACTAAGATATCACCTTACACCTGTTAGAATGGCAAAAATATCCAAAACCAAGAGTGACAAATGTTGGACACGCTGTGGAGAAAAGGGAACGCTCATACACTGTTGGTGGGAATACAAACTGGTGCAGCCACTATGGAAAACGGTATGGAGATTCCTCAAAAAGTTAAGAATAGAAATACCTATGACCCAGCCATCCCACTACTGGGTATCCTAAGAACCTGAAATCAGCAATTCCAAAAGTTCCATGCAACCCTATGTTCATCGCAGCATTATTCACAATAGCCAAGTCATGGAACCAACCTAAGTGCCCAGCAACTGATGATTGGATAAAGAAGATGTGGTATATATATACAATGGAATACTACTCAGCCATAAAAAAGGACAAAGTCATCCCATTCACAACAACATGGATAGACCTTGAGGGTATTATGTTGGGTGAAATAAGCCAGACAGAGAAAGACGAACTCTGTATGACTCCACTCATAGGTGGTAGTTAACATATGGACAAAGAGAACTGATCGGTGGTTGCCAGGGGAAAGGGGGGTGGGGGGAGGGCACTAGGGGTGAAGTGGTGTACCTACAACATGACTAATAATGATGTACAACTGTAATTTCACAAGGATGTTGACTTTCATAACCTTAATAAAAAAAAAGCTAAAAACAAAAAAAATAGCAACATGAGAAAATGCTCAGAATATAAAATTAGGTTAAAAAATAAAAAGCACAGGGGCTAGCCTGATGGCCTAGTGGTTAAGTTTGGCATGCTCTGCTTCAGTGGCCCGGGTTTGGTTCCCAGGCACAGACCTACACCACTTGTAAGTGGCCATGCTGCAATGGTGACCCACATACAAAATAGAGGAACAGTGGCACAGATGTTAGCTCAGAGCAAATCTTCCTCAGCAAAGGGGAAAAAAAAAGCAAAAATCTCAAAAAATAATTTATGCTGAATGAAAAAAGCCAATCTCAAAAGGACACATACTGAATGATTCCATTTATACAACATTTTCAAAATGACAAACTTATTAAAATGGAGAACAGATTAGTGGTTTCCAGAGGCTAAGTATGTTGGGGAGAAGGAGGGTGGGTGTGACTAACAAGGAGCAGCATCAGGGACCATGATTGCAGTGGTGGCTATACAAATCCACACAGGTGATAAAATGACATAAAATTACATATACCCCTTATACCAGTGTCAGTTTCCTGGTTTTGCTCTTGAGCTTTAGTTACATTGGATGTAACCATTGAGGGAAACTGATCGAAGGGTATAAGGAACTTCTCTGTACTATCTTTGCAACTTCCTGTGAATCTCTAATTCTTTCAAAATAAAAATTTAAGATTTTTTTTTTAAAGATTTTTATTTTTCCTTTTTCTCCCCAAAGACCCCCAGTACATAGTTGTGTATTTTTTCTTTTAGCTGTGGGTCCTTCTAGTTGTGGCATGTGGGATACCGCCTCAGCATGGCTTGATGAGCGGTGCCATGTCTGTGCCCAGGATTCAAACTGGCAAAATCCTGGGCCGCCAAAGCAGAACACGTGAACTTAACCACCAGGCCACAGGGCGGGCCCCCTTCAAAATAAAAATTTAATAAAAAAGCTATCTAAAAAAAAAATCACAATTCAAAATTATGTGTGTATATGGATCCCAATTATAATTTAAATAAAAACACAGAAACTCCACAAACTCCACAAAAAAAGTAGTGGATTTTGTGCTGCATTCTTGGGAGGACATATCGCAAGATGGTTGATAACTGGGGTTTGGTGTCAAACAAACGTGGCTTTGAACCCTGACTCAGTCACTTACTAGCAGTGTGACTCTGGATGGGTCATTTCACCCTCCTGAGCCTCAGTTTCTTCCTCTGGATACACTGACAATGCCTATCTCTAAGGCTGTTATGAGGATTAAGTAAAATATTGAATGTAAAGCATTGAGCAGGGTGCCTGGCATATAATAAACAGTAAAAGTTAACCTACACATTCTTTAGACTTTTCTAAATTTTCTAATTCTATATTGGGTACACGATACTTTTACAAGGAGAAAAAAAATAACAAATAAAAGTTATTGTAAAAAATAAAGACTGGAATAGAGTTACCATATAACCCAGCAATTCCACTTCTAGGTTTATACCCAAGAGAACTGAAAACACATGTTCCTACAAAAACTTGTATACAAATGTCCATAATAGCATTATTCACAAGAGCCAAAAAAGAGAAACAACCCAAATGTCCATTAAGTGATGAAAGGATAAACAAAATGTGGTATATCCATACAATGGAATACTACTCTGCCATAAAAAGGAATAAAGTACTGATACATGCTACAACATAGATGAACCCTAAAAACATTATATCAAAAGGCCACATACTATATGATGCCATTTATATTAAATATCCAGTATAAGCAAATCCATAGGGACAGAAAATACATGAGTGGTTACCAGGGACTAGGGGTGGGGGTGGTGGGGTTGCTAATGGGTACAGGGTTTCTTTTTAGGGTGATGAAAATGTTCTGGAATTAGTGGTGATGGCTGCACAACCTTACGAGTAAAACCACTGAGATGTACAATTTAAAAAGGGTGAATTTTATGGTATGTGAATTATGCCTCAATTAAAAAAAAGACTGTAGTCCTAAATCCCCATAGGTAGGTTTTTCGACATCAGATCTTCACAGGCTATTAAGAATTTTTTCCTGTGTCTGATTCCTTCATTATACGAGCCTTGAGAGGTGGGCTTCCTCCCCCAGGCTAGCACCATAATGGCCCAGTAAGCTTGCCCCACCCAGGCAGAATAAAGGGGGAAGGTTGGCCCATCCCAGGTGGTTAGATGGTAGCTCAGAGCAACTGAAGCCCGCTCCTGTCCTTTCTAGGCTGTGTTTAAGACCCCAGGAGCAGCCAAGGCTCCTGACTAGGGTAGTTGTGGTCCCCTCACTGCTCGCCCCTCACCTACCTGCTCGTTCTTATGCTGGGTCATGTGGGACTTGAGCTGGAAGTAGGTGCTGAACTTGCTTGGGCAGAACTGGCACAGGTAGGAGCTATCGATGAGGACCACCTGCTTGGCCTCCAGCTTGGCCCCCTCATCCTCATCTACCGTGGGCAAGGCCTGGGGCTGCGGGGCGCTCGACAGGGGCTGGCCCAACCCTGTGGAGAAAGTCAGGGAGGAAAGTCAGTGAGAAGGACAGAGGAAGAGTCAGGACAGAGAGCCATGCCATTCAGGAAGGATTCAGAGCACCTTCTGCGGGCTCTGCTGCATCTGCCCCCCACCTGGCACGTGCTTGGTGTTGGACACTGTACTCAAGATACCGCACTCACGTTCAGCTGGGGTGCACTGATTCAGCCATTCCAGGCGCTAAAACACGGAAATCCTTACACTCCAACTGATGAATAGCTATTGCCTCAAGTCTCCCCTCTCTGACCTTCCCCTCGGACACTCTAGATCTTTCCACAGTTGTTAAAAAATCCTGAACACTGGTCCTAGCTGTACCCATCATGCCTCCCCAGCTCTTTGTTCTAATTACAATCATTTGTTTAGTTGTTCTCCCCTCACATGCCCTGAGGACAGGGGCCTGGCACACAGTAGGCCTCCATAAATATTTGCTAAATGGTTGAAGCCTTGTGCTATACACTGCAGGAGTTTCGAAAGAAATGGAAGAAATGGATCCTTCTCCAAGGAACTCACAAGAACTCAGAGGGCACACACAGAATGGCTAAACACACGAGAGGACTGGTTCCAACAGGAACTAGTATAAAACAGGCCAGATGTCGGTTGTGCAGCAAAATATCCCCTTCATTAGCTGGTGTGTGACAGGCATTTCTCACCCATGGGGCCCCCCAGGAAGGCCCAGCCCTCCACTGTCCAATACAGCGGCCACAAGCCACATGTGGTGACCAAGAACTTGAAATATGGCCAGTCCAAATCCAGATGTACTATAACTATCAAGACAACCTGGATTTCAGAAACTTAGCATAAAAAAAGAATGTAAAATATCTCAATAATTTCTTCATATTACGTTAAAATTATAATATTAATATATTGGGTGAAATATTTGATTAATATCAGTTTCACTCTTTTTTTTGCTGTTTTCATGTAGCTATTAGAAAATCTGAAATTGTATATGTTGCTCCTATTATGTCTTTGTTGGACAGCACGGCTCTAGACCTAGAGGTCCTCAACCCTCAAGCGGGAGAGCACTTAAACCAGTTAAATCATTAGCTCAGGGGCAAGCGATGGCTCAGATGACAATCCTACAAACTACAAAGGGCTTTGGAGACCATCTGCCCACAGAGCCAAATAGGTTTTTCTGATCAACCGACAACGAGTGCCTAGAGTGATATACTGGAAATAGATTTTGAGGTGAGATCCAAGCTCAGCAAAAAAGAGAGGTGATTGATTATCAACGTCTGTCATGGGTATAGTATTAGAGTAATGTCACGCTTATTGTATGTTTGTCATTTCTCCTTTCATCTTATGCCCCATTTTATAGATAAAGTAAACTGAAGCCCAGAGAGGTCAAGGAAATTGCCCAAGATCACACGGTTAGCAAGAAAACCTGCGAACCTGCAGAGAAGAGGTGTGGAGACAGTGACGTGTCCTACTTTTACCCACCTGTGCTTTCCTCGTCCTCCTGCCTGCTGGGGTTCAGGGCCATGACCTGTACAGTCACAGAGTTGCGAGAGACGGTGCCACCACTGCGCCCCGGAGGCCACACCTTGTGGGTCTGCATATGTTTCTTGACGTTAGACTTCTGGGCAAAGGCACGGCCACATGCAATGCACTGGAAGGGCTTCTCACCAGTGTGGCTGTGGGAAACAAGGCTTGTCAGCACCCTGGTGTAGGATCGGAGACGTGGCCTTAGCCTAGGAGCTCATGGCCACCAGGAAGTCCCAGACAGAGCATCCAGATGCTGCTGGCCACCATTCTGACACCATAAGGACAAGCCCTCTTGCTGAGGCAGGCAGGCCAGAGAGAAAAAGACCCTGTGCCCTTGGTGACATTAATAAGCTGCTGAATCAACCAGTCCTGGAGCTGACCTTATCTATGGCCACCTCACACTGTGAGACGAAACATTTCCTAATTGTTTGAGCCCATTTAAATAGGGATTTCTGTTATTTGAGGGAAAAAACATCTTAGCTGTGGCAGCACAGTACTTGTACCATTATTTAATATTTTCCTTCAAGTCAATTCTATGTTTTGAAACTTAAAATATTTTAAAATGAAGCTTCTTATTGTTATTACATACGGAAAATCACTTGTCATAAATATAAAGCAACCAAAAAACACAATAATTTATAAAACAATAGTATTAAGATCTAGAGCTACGACCCACAACTAAAAATACACAACTATGTACTGGGGGGCTTTGGGGAGAAAAAGGAAAAATTGTAAAAATCTTAAAAAAGAAAAAGATCTAGAGCTGCACTGTCTAATAAGGTAGACACAGGCCACATGAACTATTTAAGTCTAAATTCACTAAAATAAAATAAAATTAAAAACTCAGCTTCTCAATCAGGCTAGCCACATTTCACATGCTCAGTAACCATATATGATTAATGGCTACCCTACTGGACAATGCCATTTGGGGCATTTCCATCTTTGCAGAAAGTTCCATTTGACAGCATTAGTGTAGACCAAAGGTTCTCAAGTGAGATCGATTTTGCCCTCTAGGGGACATTTGGCAATGTCTGGAGACATTTTTGGTTGTCACAGCTGAGGGATGAGGGTGCTACTGGCATGCCATAGCTAGAGGTCAGGGATGCTGCTAACGTTCTAGCAGGCAGAGGTCAGCCCCCGCAGAAGGGAATAATGTGACCTGAAACGTCAACAGTGCCAAGGCTGAGAAACCCCGGTCTAGAGAAAAGCTGCTGTCTGCTGCGGTTAGAATCTGAAGCTTTCTTGCTCTCTCTCTCTCTTTCTCAAAAAAGATGAGCACACACGTGAGAGGTGTTAAGACAGACTAGCACCAAAATGAGGCTTTCTCTCTGACTCTCCAAGGACTGAAAGAAACTGAAGAGAATAATGTTCTCACTCTGTCTTTCAGAACTTTTCAACACCACAGCCACAAACCACCTAAAACCATCTCATGTACCAATGTAACCCACTCTGCAAGAAACTGGACAGGTCCACCCCTCCACTTCCCGGATGGGAAACCTGAGGCCCATAGGGTGACCACTCCGGCCAGGAGGCTAAGAAGGGAGCCTTGCTTCCACTCTGGATGGTCCCCCAGCAAGGGCCGCCCAGGGACACCTGCCCCGCCACGCCTGGGTACCTTCGAATGTGCTGTTGCAGGTCAAAGTTTTTGGTGAATGACTTGTCACAGTAGGAGCACTTGAGTTTCTGAGCCTTTGGCTTCCCTGCAGCTGAGACACAAAGTGGGAGGAGGGGGATGGTGAGGCTGGGGTACCAGTGAGGGCGCCGAGGGCAGCCTCCAGCCACTCCACCCCCTGAACCTTGGACAGACAGCACAGCCCCTGGGGTGTCTACACCGATGGCCAGGTGGGGGGAGGAAGCACAGGGGAGCCTCTCACAGTGCCCAGCGGGGGAAAACCCAGGACATGCTCCAGCTAGGAGACCAGAGCAAACCCCTCAAATACTCCCCTCTGCCCTGGGATCAATCCAGCCTCCCTGCTGTGGCCTATAGGGCTCTGTTTCCTGCCAGCCTCACCATTCTCCCCACCCAGCTGCAGTGGAACTTGCTAACCTTGAAAGATCTCAAACGTGGTCCCACTTCAGGGCCTCTGAACCTGCTGTTCCCCCTTGCCTGGAATGCCTGTCCCTCAGACATCAACAGGCTGTTTTCTTCTCATCCCCAGACGGATAGGGAACATCATGTTCCAGCCTCTCCTCAGTATTCTCAATCATAGTTAGCCTCCTCCCTAGAGTAACCTGTAAGCATTTATTGATTCCCTGTCTGCCTCTCCCATTAAGCTGTGAGTAATTAAGGGTAGGGAAATCATGGACCAAGATGCTGGACCCTCAGTGTCTGACACCAAGCTTGGCACACAGACGCTCAACACACACTTGTGAAAGGAAGGAAGGTTGACTGGAAAGCCCCTGAAAAATTCTCCATTTCTCTGCCCGCCCCCACTACCACCACTTTCTGACACTGCCCTCACCCCCATACTTAGCATCTCCAAAAGGTGTGGCAGACATTGCTGCTTGCCTGCCTAATATCCACTCGCCCCTTCTTTCTTCACAAATCTTCTACATGATGGGACTATCTCTATTCCTGATTAAAAGAGACATTTCTCAGCTTCCTTTGCAGCTAGATATGATGATATGACTAAGTTTTGACCAATGAGAGGTAAGTAAAAGTATACAGAATTTCTAAAAGCTGGGAGACAGTCCTTTTATCCTTCTTACTGCCTGGAATATGAAATTAATGACTGGAGCTTCAGCAGCCATTTTATACAATGAGGTACTCTGCTAACAGAAGCCATGCTCTAGGGATGGCAGAACAGAAAGACAGAAGAAATGTGGGTGCCTGGTGACCACATAGGCACGCAATCTCCAGACTGTCTGCCTCTGGCCTTGTTTTGCACAGAAGAACAAAATTCTATCATTTTGAAGTCACTCTTATTTTGGATTTTCCATTACATGCAACCAAACTTAATCCTAAGCATCATAAAAGGGAAGACCAGAACAAAACAGCCTCTGGATACGCTGATGTCAAGGAAAAGGTGCCCATGGCAGGTGTGGGCCCACCTTCCGGGAGTCCACTGGCTCCTTTGGCCCGTCGGGTCTTCAGCGTTGGCGGGGAGTCAAAGGTGGCCACTGTGCCCCCAGTGGCACTGGTCATGGGGGCAGCAGGGTTTGGTCCTTTCGGTTTGAATCCCTGTTTGCCGGGGCTGTACACCGGAGGGGTGGGGTATACTGGAGCTTCCACACACTGGCTCGGCACCTAGGAGGACAGCACAGTCAGAGAGAAGCCCTGGGAAGGGAGGGGGAGAGCTGCCCCAGGCAGGGGGACCCTCACAGTGGCCCTGGCTAATGTCAGCCGCTCCCCACCGACACCACCATCCCAACACCCCCGCCTGGCTCAGTCACCCCATGCACACCGAGAGTCCTTGGAACTTTACACGGTCAGCAGGCTAGAGCAGCTTTGGAGCCAGGCTGCCTGGGTTCAAATCCTGACCGTCACTTAGTGCCTAAGTGACCTTGTCAAGCCTTTGAACTTCTGCCTCAGGTTCCTCATCTGTAAAATGTGGCCAAGCATCGTGCCCCTCTCACTGGGTCGTTGTGAGGATTAAGTAAGTTAACACGTAGAGAGCTTAGAACAGTGCCTGGCACAGAGCAAGCACTCAACAAACAACAGCTATTGTTATTGCCATTATTACTGCTGTTGGTCGTTGTTTGTTAGCACAGGAGAACCAGGAAGTCAGAAGGGTCTGTGCCCTCACCAGTGACTCCACTTCTTAACTGACCCCGCCTGAAGCCACACCAGCAGGCATCCCTCAGCTGAGAACTGAGACTGAAGCCACAAGAAACGACCGAATGAATTCTGAGCCACTCAAACTCAGCTGACGCTAAGCTTACATCGTGACACTGGGGCATGGTGAAGATTTCATTTATTCATCGGCCTATTCATCATTCATTGGTCTTCCCAGCCTAGCCTATGCAAAATTTCACTGCCTATCCTCCTGTGCTTTATTTTTCTCCTTAGACTTGCCATTATCTAATAAATTTTCTATTTACTTTAATGTCTATTATCTGCCTAGTTCCACGAAGGCAGAGACTTCCGTCCTGGTTTTGTTTACTGCTCTATCCGGAGGCCTAAAGCAATGCTTGGCACCCAGTGTTGGGTACTCAGTAAATATTTGTTGAATGAGTGAGTTCAATTACACACATGTTGCGCATCTGATACGCCAGCAGTAGGTGCTTCCACCAGATCTTATCCTTGGCACCATTCCTACACCCTCCCATGCTCTCTCTGAAATGCAAGGGTAGGAAGCTTGGAACCACGTTCCAAGACCCCCATGCCAGCATGGTTCTGAACACAGAAAGAGTCTGCCTGTGACAAGCATCTGCATGAGATCCGGAAGGCAGAAGGGACGCAGAAGCTACTCTCCTCCAGCAGCCACGGTGGGAGACAGACGGGTTTGCAGTCATGAGTTTGGAGGGGCTGGCTGAACTCTACATGCCCCTCCTGAACCCCAGCCCTGAGGACGGCAGGGCAGCCAGATATCAGCAACAGAAGCCTACAATTTCCTCACCTCTGGGCGCGGCAGTAGTGTCCTGGCTCTCCAGGCCGAGCTCCGACAGTGAGCCTGAAAACCAGGGGCACCTGCTAGCCCTGCCTTTTGCTCCCCTAGCCCTGCCATCACTTCATAAGCACCTAACCTCCTGTATTAAATCCCTCTGCCAGAAATACCTAGAGTGGTCTCTATTTTCCTGACTGATACAGCACTCAATAAATATTTGTCACATGAATGAATTCACTCATCATTCAAGTCATTACTGAGCAATTATGTGACTGGCACTGGGTTAGCTCTCATTAGCCTCATCAGTGCTGTTGGCGGGTTCCCATTTTAGAGGTGAGGAAACTGAGGTCAGAGGGGCCTATCTCAGATACCTGCTATAGGTATCTTGCAGGGCAAGTACTCTGCTAGGTGCTAAGGATGTGAAGTCAAAGATGACTCAGGCTCTGCCCTCCAAGAGCACCCTCCTCCATATGGAAAATAAACAATGGCAGCTCCCGTGTGTGGGCCCCCTCCGCCTACCAGGTCACCATTGTCTTCTCAGCATCTCGTTGACTTAATTTTTTTTTAATTCAACAAAGTCTTTAGAGAAACTTGCTTTATTCTCCCAGGCCGAGGAAATCCCCTCACAGGCTCTCATAACATCACACAGCTGGTGATGGGATTTTCCCACTGGTCTGTCTCCCCTTACATATAGATGCTACCTGACATGGGCCATCTACCTGACATGGGCCGTCTGTATGGCCAGATTTGAGGGTGAGTCAGGGTTAACATGACCTCAAGTGCAGGCAGGCTCTTCTGTCACAAGCATACCCGCTAGCACTGGTGTCTGGGAAGTTCTATGAACTCTTAGCGCCATGAGAGTAGACTGCTTGTAGCTCAGAGCTCCTCACCAGGGAATTAAGATGGTACATTCTGTCCATCCTATTCGGTCCATCCAATTGCATAATGGCCTCAATTCTATACCTCTCCTCTTACTCATGCCCTTGGCAGTGTGACTTGGCAGCTTTCCCCATCAAGAAGTGGCATCTATTTCCCTACTCCTTAAATCTAAGCTGGCCTTGTGAAATGCTTTGACCAACAGAAGCGACATGTGTCACTTACAAGCCTAAGCCTGAACAGGCCTTGAGCATTTCTGCTCGCATTACTGCACCTCCACCACTGCTGTGAGGACAGGCCTGGCTAACCTGCTGAAGACGAGAGAAGCGTGGGGCAGAGCTGAGTCAGCCCACTCGTCCCACCCCAGGCCATCCTAGAGCAGCCAACGGCCAGCCATCTCCAGACACGTAGGAGAGCCCAGCCAGGATGAGCAGAGCTGCCAAGCTGGCCACCGCAGATGTGAGAACAATAAACACTTTTTGCTATACACCTCTGAGATTTTGTGCATATATCTTACACAGCCAGAGCTAGCCAATATACCTAGTTTGTTAAAAAATATAAGAGACATTGACGTAGATAATCTTTCGGAGTCCTCTCACTAAAAGGCAAGTATTCTCTGACTGTTCTGAGCACTCCCTGAGGGCAGCTTGTATTTCTGCAACGACCTCTACTTCCCACCACCTTCTCCTGGTTTGTGTTATACATTCATGTGTATTACATTTCTAATGGCTTGACTGGAGCCCTTCTCCCCCACGATGTGGTACACTCCATGATCTCGTTTTGTCCCCCATGGTATCTCTGGCACAGTATCCGGCACACAGTTGGTGCTCAGGAAAGGTTGAGGTTATCCCTGATGACCAAGGCCAGCTTCTCCCCCACTACCCCAATCCCCGGCCTCTGCTCACCTCCAGGGGTGGGTAGGGCTGCATTCCCAGTGCCTGGATCTCCACCGTTCCACTCCCAGCCAGGGGCGCCGTGGCACTGTACACCTCCACCACACCATTCCCGCCAGGGTTGGGACGCCCGGGGGGGCCCAGGCTCTGGGGTGGGGGTGGTGGGGGTTGTGGGGGTGGGGGTGGGGGCAGTGGCGGAGGGGGTGGAGGAGGCGGTGGAGGCTGGGTGAGGTAGCTGGGCGCAGAATGCATGTTCAGGCTGCTCTGAAATCAGAAGAGAAAATTAAAGCGTCATAGCCTCGTGATACCAGCTGTCTTGTTTATCAGTGAGGAAGGACATTTGTCTTAGCCAGCCATGTGGTGGGAACAGGCACTCACAGGGTAGCTTAGAGGATGGGGCTAAGAGTGGACATGGAAACAAAGGTACAGGAGAATTCAGAGAGGCATCAGCCTGTTGTTGCTACCACTTTTCCCTATGAAAGTCGGCAAAATGGGGCCGGCCCCGTGGCCGAGTGGTTAAGTTTGCGCGCTCCGCTTCAGCGGCCCAGGATTTCACCCATTGGAATCCTGGGCATGGACATGGCACTGCTCATCAAGCCATGCTGAGGCGACATCCCACATGCCACAACTAGAAGGACCCACAACTAAAAATATACAACTATGTACCGGGGGGCTTTGGGGAGAAAACGAAAAAATAATTTAAAAAAAAGAAATCTGAAAAAAAAAAAAAAGTCTGCAAAAATGGCCTGGCCTGTGCAGGCAAGAATTCATACAGAAGGCCTGCTGCTGTCTTTAGAATGGCCTGCTTGTAGGACTGGCTTTGTCTGAGAACCCGCCTTGTGGAAGGTTCCCTATGACAATAAGGCTGCTTTGCTCACCTGGGGCAGTGACCATACTGTACCAGGTCCCCTCGACTGTCTGTACAAACAACGTGACTTATGGTGAACGCCTCCTTCCCATCTGGGAGTCTGGAATTTTGGTCGTTGTGGCTGGACACCTACATGACCAATCCCCAACAAAAGCCTGGGCCTTGGAGTCTTAGGTGTGCATCCCTGGGCAGAAACGCTGTGCACTTGTTGCTGTTCTTCACTGCTGGAGGAAGACATGTGTTTTGCGCAGCCTCTCCCCGCTTCCCCAAGGAGGAGAACTTTGGAAACCTGCACCTGGATTCCTCTAGACTCTGGCTGATGCGCCTTTTTCCCTTGCTGATCCTGCTGTGCATCCTTTTGTTGTAATAAACCACAGCCATGAGTAGAACCATCCTGAGTCCTGGGAGTCTTTCTAGAGAATCACCAAATGTGTTGGCAGCTGTAGACCCCCTGAAACACAGCCAGTAACTTCTAGAAACTTACTCTACAAAAATAATCAAGCAAGTGGGCAAAGATACCCATACACGGATAGTTATTCCAGTAGTTTTTATAACAGCAAAAAATGGCAACAACCTACACGTCCATCCACAGAAGCCTGGCTAAATAAATAGAGGATGGTCCAGGCACACTATGGAATCCTCTGCGATTGTTAAAATGATGATGCTGATCAGTATTTCATATAGGATGCTCCTCTTAAATTGCTGTTTCTTGGGTTCCACAGTCAAATACGTTTGGGGAAAACTAGGATGACAAAATCAAAAATGTTTCTTTACTGCAGAAAAAGCCCAGGGACAGAGCACTGGAAGAGGCAGAATGCCTCCACTGTGGGCTGGTTTGACCAGAAAGCCTGTTTGTATTGGAAAATCCCAAGGAGCCAGCGTTCCAAGGAACATTTTGGAAAACACTGACGAAGAATTGTATGCATAAATAATAACATTAAACAAAAGGCAAAGCAAGAAAAGCAACTTCCAGTGCCTATAACATGACCCATTTCTATAGATGCATTATAAGTATATTAATATAAAAAGCTGTTTCCACCTCTATTTGCACTCAAAGATTAGGGAAACCAGACACTACCATTTTGGTAGTGTTTTCTTCGGGTGAAGGGAGTATGGGTCATTGATTTCCCAACTTCTATTCTGAAATACTTCAAACCTACAGAAAGACTGCAAAAAGGAAAACACTGAACACTCTTTATTTATACTTCATATAATTCAGCAGTTGTTACCATTTTGCCACATCTGTGGTGTGTGTGTACATATACACACATATATATGTGTTTTGTCAAGCCACTTGAGAGTTATTTCCAAACATCATGACACTCTGTTCCTCAATACTGTGTTCAGGGGCAACTCCTAAGAACAAGGATATTCCCCTGCAAAACCACATACCATGATCACACTTAGGAAATTGAATACTGATACAACACTATTATCTAAAATATTCAGGGGCCAGCCTGGTAGTGCAGCGGTTAAGTTCGCATGTTCTGCTTCTGCAGCCTGGGGTTTGCCGGTTCGGATCCCAGGTGTGGACATGGCACCACTTGGCAAGCCATGCTGTGGTAGGCGTTCCACATATAAAGTGGAGGAAGATGAGCACGGATGTTAGCTCAGGGCCAGGCTTCCTCAGCAAAAAGAGGAGGATTGGCAGCAGATGTTAGCTCAGGGATAATCTTCCTCAAAAAAAAATAAATAAAAAGATTAAAATATTCCAATACCTCCATCTTCTAATTCCCTCAACTGTCCCAATAATGCCTTTATAGGTTTTTTTCCCCCAATCCAGGATACAACCAAGAATTTCACATTGTAGGGCCAGCCCCAGTGGCCTAGTGGTTAAGTTTGGCACACTCCACTTCAGCGGCCTGGGTTCAATTCCCGGGCGTGGATCTACACCACTCATCTGTCAGTGGCTGTGCTGTGGTGGCAGCTCACATACAAAAAGAGGAAGACTGGCAACAGATGTTAGCTCAGGGTAAGTCCACAGTAAAAAAAAACAAAAAGATAGAATTGCACACTGTGGTCAGTTGCCATGTCTCTTTAGTTTCCAGATTATTAATAATTAAACTTTTTTTCTTACTTTTCTTTTGCGTATTTTCTAATGGACATGAAATACTTTCCTTAAGAGTAAAAATAGCTGGACTGTGGCTGCAAAACCCCAAAGTCAAGTTCTGGGTCCCAACTGCCTGTGGCAGCTTTCCCACCCACAGCAGGGCTGGCCAAGGGGAGGCTGGGAGTCCCCTCGGCATGAGGAGAGCTTCTTTCTACAAGATTCTGAATCTGCAGGAGTCAACATGCAGGCTTGGCATCAAGACCCTGTGAGAAGCCAGCCCCCTCCTTACCTGCACTGGTGGGGGGCCCTGGGGCATGGGCTGGTCCAGGGATGTGAAGGCCGACATGGCAGACATGAGCACATCATCGCTCACCAAGATATTCCCCTGCACCAGGGTCTGGATCAGCGGGGACGGGGGCACTGTGATATATGTGGGGATCTGGACCAGGAAGCAGGGGGAGACAGAGACAGAGGCAGAGAGAGAACACATGCGTGAGGCTCTGGAAGGAAGCAGAGGACAGGATGCAAAAAATCTACATCTGCAATCCCACAGACCTGGATTCCACTGCTACCTCTTTTGCTCCCCGCTGTGTGAACCCCTGGGCAAGTCACTCCACTTCTCTGAGCCTCCATTTCTTCATCCATCAAATGAGGGGAATAAGTCACACCTCCCTGTAAGGCGTATACCCTGTGACTCAGCAATAATAGTTCCCAGCATCTATCTTAGAAACACTCACACATGTCCACAGGGAATCCACCAACAAGAGTATTCTGCACAGCCTTGTTTCCAATAGTGATAAACTGGAAATAACCTTGATAGCCATCAATAGGGGAATGGATTAAAAAATACAATACGGTTGTGGATAGAATACTATACAGCAGGTAAAAGGTATGAAAAAGGCATGAAAAATCAAATTATAAAATAACATGTACATTACGTATTTTTATTTTTAAAAACCTAAAACAATACTGCTATATAATTCCTGTGGGTACTTAAATAAGTATGTGAAAGTATCTTAAAAGGTTGAGAAGGACATCCATCAGTAGCTACCTGGTGGAAGGAGAGAGGAATAGTGTCAAAGGGGCCTTGATTTGTAACATTCTTTTAAAAAGGAGAAGGGAAACATGTATTACTTGCAAATGTACCAATTAATAATAAAAATAATAATATGTCCCCAGGGTAATAGGATGAAATGTAGACCTCATGAGAGTGTCAAAGGTGCCATGGCTGTACCCTCAGGGGACGTAAAGGGTGTTTCATTTTGTGTTTCTTGCTTTTCCTTACTGGCAGGCCCCTGGCATCTTTCCAGGTCACCTGCCTCTGTGGGACCTTTGGGAACAGCAGCGACTGGGTCCCCGAACCTAGAGTCTTGTTCAAACAGGATGTCTTTGCCCTCAATCAGGCAAGGACAGCCCAGGCAGGTTGGGGAAATGCCCCACATCACGGCCAGGAAAGGCAGCATAGGTCCTGGCTCACATGTATTTTTACAATGTCGTATGCATTAGGCAGAGATGAAAAACGAGACATCATATCCATGTCCACCCAAGTCACTGAGGCAGGGGGATCTGTGTTTGCCCATAACTGACCACTTGTGTTCTAAAGTTATTTCCTTGCCCGGGACTGGAGGAATTTATCTCTCTCTCCTTTTATTAAAAAAAAAAGGAGAGGGAATATTTTCTGCTAACAAAACTCATAATCAAGGAGTGAGAAAAAATGACTATGTCCTGTGTTAGAAGATGTCTGTGACAACTTGAAAAGTGTCAGTCTACACATCCTATGGGTTAGGGGTGAATGCATTTATTTTGATGGCAGGAATTACGTCCACACAGTGGATGGAGATAATGTTTTAAAGGAATAAGGAGACAAGGGGAAGTCAAACTCCTTGACCTGGCATCCTGAGACATGCCCAACCTCCTTTATGAGGATTCTTTAAGCCTTCTAAGAGCCCCCGACCCATGGTGCCTTTCCTCCCGAACTGTGTTCCGGAATGAGGACTCCGGAAGCCTCTCCAAATACCTCCAGCCTGGCTCCCTTCCCTAACTTCTAGACTTGTGTATCCGTCTGCATCTTCACCACCTCCACTTAACGTCCAATAGGCATCTTAAATCCAATGTATCCAGCTAAACTCTGGACATCCCCCCCAAATCTTCTCCTCACCATTTTGCCTACTTTGGTTAATGGCAACTCCAACTGTGGAGTCACCCTTGACTCTTGATCGCACACCACACATCCAATCCATCCACAAACCTGTCAGCTCCATCTTCATAATATTTCCCAAATCTCCTCCCTTCTCTCCACCTCCACCTCCACCTCCACCGCACGCTGCCTGGATCTGTACACAGCCCCCTAGTGCATCTCCTGGCTTTCTCTCCTGACTGCCTTCAAAATCTATTCTCAGTACAGCAGCCAGAGTGACCTAGTTAAAGCGTAAATCAGACTATACCCTTCTTCTCAAAACCCTCCAGTGGCTCCCAGCTCACTCAGAGCTAAAAGCGCATGAGGCCCATACAATCTGCCAGGATCCACTTGTTGCCTCTCTGACCTTATCATCTCCCACTTTCCTCCTCCTCTCTCAGCTCCAGCCACTCTCACCTCTTTGCTCTACCTGGAATAAACCTAGCACACTCTTGCCTGAGGGCCTTTGCACTTGCTCATCCCTCCTCCTACTACAATACTCTTCTGAAAACTGGCGGCGTGACCCATTCCCTAACCTCCTTAGGTCTCTGCTCAAAGGTCACCTCTTCACAGAGGCTTTCTGCAAGCACCATATATAAAATAGCAAGACCTCCCACCCCTGTCTTGGCATCCCCTCTCTGTCTGCACTTAGCCCAAAAAAAGCATATCTCAATACATTTTTGGGGTACTCACCCTATCTACCTCACCCAACTCCACGAAGGCAGTGACTTGGTCTGTTTGTCCATCGCTGTACCCCTGGTGCCTGACACACCGTGGGTGCTCAAAAAAAGCCTTGCTGAATAGACGAATAAACAAACCATTGAATGAATACCTGGCGACTGGCAGGAGGCGGGGCCTGCTGGACTGCCGTGGGTGCTGCCGAAGGCGTGTAGATGCTGTTGGTGGCCAGGGAGACCGTGGCCAGCGGTGGGGCATTCCCCTGGCACTGTTCCCGCTTGTGGGTCATAAACGCCGGCAGTGAGTTGAACTGCTTCTTACACTTCCCGCAGAGGAAGACATCTTCATCATCTAGGGGTCACAGGCGCAGAGTGGCAGAGAGAGGGGAATAACAAGAAAAAGCCAGAACAAAGGAGGTGGCATCACAGTGAGAAATGGGAGGAGACCTGTGTCAGGACCACAGAACAGCAAATCTAAAAGCATTCCATGACTCAGGGTGCGTGTGTCAAGCGTGGACTTTGTGCTTCCGAGGAGCTTTCAAAACCATACAGGCACTTGCAGGAGTATCCAGCCATGTGCATCCAGGTGTGAAAAAATTAGAAATCAGGAAATAATAAAGTGGGTTTGTGTCAAAATTGAGAAATTCAGGATCTTTATCCTGCCTGAATTTATTCATCAGTCCCCAAATGAGCCACGTGATCACATCCCTCTGTGCCTTTGTGTCCCCAATTACCCCTGCCAAGTTGCCTCTCTCAGAATGACTCATCCTGCAAGGCTCAACTCAGACATCACCTCCTCCAGGAAGCCTTCCTAAAGCAGTGGCCACAGTTCCTTCCTCGGGGCATGCCTCTCATATCACACTTCACTCTTACTTCTTAGACAGTAATACAAATTCTAGTGGGAAACACAGCTGTCTAGTTAAAGACTATATTTCCCAGTCTTCTTTGCAGCTAGACACGTCATGTGACTGAATTCTGACCAATAGGACAAGAGCTGTAGTACACTGTCTAATGCAACTTGCTCTTAAAAGGAAGGGGTATGACTCCCACTTCCTTCTTACTTCCCTTCATGTCACCTGGAGAGTAGAAATGAAAGTGGGAGGCTGGAACAGACATCCTGGGTTGCATGTTGAGGGCAATACAGCCACAAGAAAGAAAGGGTCTGAGTCTCACATACATAACCACCTCAGATCTGATCAGGACTTCATGCAGCAGAGAGAGAAACTTCAATCTTATACAAACCACAAGAAACTTGCATTTTTTATTTACAACAGCTAAAACCAAATCCCAAATAGCCTCACAAGACTCCTATGAGGTAGGACTTTTATCTCCATTTTACAGATGTGGAACCTGAGGCACAGAGAGGTTAACTCACTTGCCCAAGGACACAGAGCCAGGAACTAGGGAACAAGGATTCAAACCCAGGTGTGTATCTCTCTGTCCCCAGTGTAGTTCCCAAGGGCTCAGAAATGTTTGTGGAATGAATAAATGAACACATGGACTCACACAGGGCTGTAAAAGAAGTCCCTTGCCCTCTCTGTGTCTCAGGGGTCTAGCCTGTAAATTGGAGAGAGTCATGCGCAGCCTGTTCCTTCCATAGAAGGGAGGTTGAGAAATGACTTCAGGTCAAAGGTACAAGCATTGCCAAGCACTGGGGCTCCTAGCCATTCCCTGTGTCATGATCCTCACATTCACTAAGGGATTGAGAGTGCCCTCAGAGCTAAGTAGAGAAAGGCTTGAGCCTGAGGATCCAGGCTGGGAGGAAGGGGAGAGGCTTCACACACCAGAGGGCACCCTGGGGACCTCAGTGGGCAGTTCACTCCCACGCCCCCTCGTGAGCCCCTGTTTTTCACGGGGAGCCACTCACCCTTCCCCCGGGTGAACCCAGGCAGACACTCACCCAGTGGCTGGAGAGAGGGGGGTGCGTTGACGCTCTGGCCTGTTGGATCAGGGACTGCTCCTTGGCCATCCAACAACGACTGGACAGCCAGGACGGTCTGATTGTCCATTCCTGAAGAAAGAAACGCAGCCTCCTTGGAAGACGGGCCCAGCACGCCGTCTGACTTCACCCTCACAAGCCAGACCCATGGCTGGCTGTGCCCCAGTATACATTCTCCCCTACTTCCATTGCAACAGAACCCAGGATTTGGGGCTGAAACCATGGCCCTAGAATAAAGATGACTTTTCCCACAGCTCCTGCAGCTAGGGAATGTCTAAGTTCTGGCCAATGGGATGTAAGTAAAGGTGTTCTAAAGCAGCTTCTGGGAATTTTTCTTAAAAGCCACCAATACATGACCTCCTTCTTTGTCCCATCCTTTATCCTGCTTCCTAGAACAAGAATATGACGGTGGGAACTTTAGCAACCATCCCAGATCATGAGAACAAGGGCCATACCCTAAGGATTGCAGAACAAAAAACTGGAAAGACCCTGGGCCTCGGAGAACCTTGGAGAACACAGCCACCCTCGTAGCTCTGGACTGTCTTCCTCTGGACTCCCACATGAGAGAAATAAACTTCCAGCCTGTTTGACCACTGCTAGGTTGGGCTTCTCGCTTATTCGTGGCTGAATCTAATCCTAAGTGATATAGGGCCTCTGGAAATCATGCTAAGGAGTCTTCCCCACGTACACCTCACAAATGCCACAAATCTGCACTCAGGCATCCTTCCTTGCTTTGCTTGTTTTCTGATGTGTGTTTGTCTTTTCTGTTCCTCAATGAACAATGTAATCTGAATTTGTGGTCGGGGGACTCTTGAGAAGCTGAGTACTTTCATGTTTTCCAATGAGTTGTCACTGTCGAGGTTCGCAGTACACTGTTCAGCCGTGTCACTAGCTGGAGGACAGATCTCCTCGTGCCTGAGTGGCCACCCAGGCACACTGCCTCCCTCCCAAATAACCCAGAGGGTGCCTCTTTTCTCTCTCTCCCCACAGCCAATGCTCTGCCTCCAACCTCTCAGCATTTAGCCCATACCTGCCCCGGCTACTAACTGCTTTCCCCTGGCACAATGAAGGTTGAGTCTCTCCTGAGACCAGCCCTTCCCTCCATCCTCTCCTGCTCCCTCAGAAACCACTGTCCACCGACGGGCCCCTCTCTGCACACCACCTGCAACCTCTCCTTCCCGCCAGCAGCTACACATGCTCGGGTCTCTCTATAATGCCCCCCCTCAAACCCACGTTCCCATCTCTTCTCTCTTCAACGTCAAACGTCCGATGAGGATCATCTGATGTGTATCCTCCCTCCCGTCTGCCCTCCTCCACCCACTCTAGTGGGGCTTAAGCCCCCGCCATTCCACCAAAATCACCAAAGACCTCCTGACAGCATCTGACACTCCTTCCTGATACACTCCCTTCTCTGGCTCCAGGACCCCCCCTTCCTGGGTCTCCTCCCGCCTTTCTGCTGGCTCCTTCCCAGCCTCTCTCTCTCTCTTCTCCTGTCCGTCCCCTGAAAGTTTCTGTTTTGAAGGGTTCCTTTTGTCTGAACTTGCTCTCCTCTCCCCAGGCAGCCTCATTTACTCCCAGTCTACTTCTCCTCAGTATCCAGAGTTCCAGATCTGGGGTTCATGCTCCTATGAATTTGCTTCAGTAAATCTTCTACCATTTTATGCAAAATTGGGAGTATGTTAGCTTTTGTGTGCAAATCTGTACACAAACGTTCATAGCAGTTTCACTCAGAATAGTAAAAAACTAGAAACAATTCAGATGGGTGAACGGGTTCAATGGGTACGTGGTTAAACGAACTGTGCTATATCCACACCAGGGACTACTATTCAGCAATAAAAAGGAACAAATTATTGATACACACAACAATATATGAATCTGCAGGGAATTATGAGTGAAAAAAGCCAATCTCAAAGGTTATATATATGCTATATGATTCCATTTACATGACATTCTTTTTTGAAGATCAGCCGTGAGCTAACATCCACTGCCTATCCTCCTCTTTTTGCTGAGGAAGATTGGCCCTGAGCTAACATCTGTGCCCATCTTCCTCTATTTTATATGTGGGACGCCTGCCACAGCATGGCTTAACCAGTGGTGCACAGGTCCATGCCTGGGATCTGAATCAGTGAACCCTGGGCCACTGAAGTGGAGCATGCAAACTTAACTGCTACGCCACCAGGCTGGTCCCTTACATGATATTCTTGAAATGACAAAATTTCAGAAATGGAGAACAGATTAGTGTTTGCCAGGCATCAGAAATGGGGGGTGTGCGGCGGGGTGTGGCTATAAAAGGGCAATGTCTTACAGTGACGGAACTCCTTTGTATGCTGACTGGTTGTGATATTATACAAAAGTTTTGCAAGATGTTACATTGGGGGAAACTAGGTAAAGAGTACACAGGATCTCCCGGTATGATTTCCTTTGTTTTTTGTTTTTTGTTTTTTTGAGGAAGATTAGCCCCGAGGTAACATCTGCTGCCAATCCTCCTCTGTTTGCTGAGGAAGACTGGCCCTGAGCTAACATCCATGCCCATCTTCCTCTACTTTATACGTGGGATGCCTGCCACAGCATGGCGTGTCAAGCGGTGCCATGTCCGCACCCGGGATCTGAACTGGCAAACCCCAGGCTGCCGAGGCAGAACATGCCTACTTAACTGCTGCGCCACCAGGCAGGCCCCTCGGTATTATTTCTTACAACTGCATGGGAATCTACAGAAAAAAATAATTATTTCAAAATAAAAGTCTAATTTAAAAAATACTACCTGTCAAAACTCTGGAGACAAAAAAAAAATCAGGGGTTGTAGGGGAGGGATGAACACGCAGAGCACACAGGATTTTTAGGATGGTGAAAACACTCTGTGATGATATTATAATAATGGATACATACACTATATGTAATCCACTAACGTGAAGCATGAAAGGTGAACTCTAAGATAAACTATGGACTTTGGCTGATTATGATGTGTCAATGGAGGTTCATCCTTGGTAACAAATGTACTATTCTGGTGAGTTATGCTGCTAATGGGGCAAGCTATGCATGTGTGGGGTCGGGGGTATTTAGAAATCTCTGTACTTTCCTCTCAACTTTGTTGTGAACCTAAAACTGCCCTAAAAAAAAGTCTAAAACTGAACTCAAACTAGATGTATCATCTGCCACCCCTGTTTGTTCCTCTTCTGGTAACCCTTATCAGCAAGAATAGGGCATCACGGTGCACCCAACCACAGCCCCTGTGGCACCCCTTGATTCTTCCTTCAACCTACCTGCCCTCCCACCCCTCACTTCCAGTCCCTCAGCAAGTCTAGCCTATTTTGCCTCCCAAATGTCTCGCAGATCCACTTCCTCTCCATCACCACAGCTGTGCCCCTGGCCCAGGCCACCATCAGTTCTCAGCAGGACAACTACGGCTGCTTCACTCATGTCCCCACTGCCACTCTGGCCCCCTCCAGTCTGTTCTCAGAGCAGCCAGGGTGAACTTTATAAAACATACATCAGATTGTGTTGCTCCCCTGCTGAAAACCCTTTCTTAGCTCCACACTGATTGCAAGATAAAGTTCAGAAGCCTCATCTCTAACTGCACACCCACATGAACTTCTGTGAATCCCAAAAGACCTCTCTCTCTCTCCCAGACTGCCTGGGTCACCGCTGGATCCCCACAGTTCTGCTGCCCTTCTTCTAGCCCAGCACGCATCACACTACCCCAGGAACTGATTTTTCTTTTAATTTCTTCATCACTCAATACTGAACACATTCTTGTAGTAAAAATGCAAACACTGAGAAGTTCACAGAACCTAAAGAGAAGGCAGGCCTCACCCCATCGTACTGGCTTCCGGGAAGGAACCACCACTGACCCTGCCCCTCCACATCCATCATCTCTCATAGCACTGAATGCCAGCTGCCGTTATCTTCTTTTACTGTTGACCTTTTCCATAATTCTATAATTTCTATAATTGGATGTTCTATAATTTCTATCTGTCCCCCACCAGACTGTGGGGCAGGGACTATGTCTGGCTCAACGAGTGTTATGAAAATGAATCTCTCCAGATGGGTGGAGGGTTACCCCCACTTCCTGCCACGGCCCTGAAGTCGCTAAGGCTTCCTCCCCAACGCCCAGCAGGTGCACCTGGAGGCTCTTGGTGCTTGTTCTCTCCAAAGCCAATTCACCGCACCTGAGGACCACTCATCCTAAGATCTTGCAGACCACAGAACAATCAGGTGACACCCACGGTTTGTCGGTTTGAGTCTGGGAGCACCGCATTCCGGCCAAGCACACCGTTAGCACCAATCCTTTCTTGGTGTGAGTTTGTGAAACTCTGCACCCCAGCATGGTGCACACAGTAGGCCACTAGTGTTTGCTGGTTTGGGTCTGTGAGCACCAACGCCTGGCCTTGCACGCAAGTGGCACCTATCCTTTCCTGGTCTGAATTTCAGAAACTGTGTTACAGCTCGAGGCACATAGTTGTTACTCAATACAAGTTCTTCAGCGTCAGGACGCCTGGTTCGGCTGCTGCGTCGCCAAGCCCCTCCGGCCCCGCAGGCGCCCCTGCACATCGTCCCCTCGGTGCAGCCTCCCTCGCCCCGCTGTTCAGGCCTGGCCTACCCCACCCTCCCTGGCTGTTCCATCCAGGACACCCCTCCCGCGCCTGGCCAAGGACCTCGCGGCTGGAGCTGTTCAGGGCCGAGGGAGGTCCGGGGCCCCGCGGATCCATCCCTCCCCGGCTGTTCCGGTCCCGGTGCATCCCCCCGGGGCCGTCTCTTCCCTGCTGTTCCCGCGCCGTTGCCCCCCACCCCCGCCGGGCCGCGGCTCCCACGGCTGTTCCGGCCCCGATGCTCCCCCCCCGCCACTGAATCTTATCTCCACGGCTGTTCCGGTCCCGTTGCCCCCCACGCCGGGCCTCGGCTCCCGCGGCTGTTCCCGCCCGGGCCCCTCCCGCCCCGCGGCTGTTCCGGCCCGGCGCCCTCCGCCCCGCGGCCGCCGCGCGCCCTGGGCCCGGCGCTGCGAGGACGCGGCGGGAGGGGGCGCAACGCGGAACAGCCGCCTCCCCCGGCTCCGCCGCCGCTCACCCTCCAGGGCTTCGAAGATCGCCTGCGCCATCTTGGAGCCGCCGCCGCCGCGGGAGCCGAAGCGGGGCTACGCGAGCATTGTGGGAGCCGCAGCGGCGGCGGGGTCGGGGCCGCCAGGGGGCGCCCGGGAGCCGCCGCCGAGCCCCCCGTTCCGGAAACCCAGCCATGGCTCGCGGGACCCCCAGCATCCCGGAGCTCCCCTAGCCCCGCCTTGATGACCCCGTCACCGGCGCATGTGGACCCCCATCTCCGCTCCACTTGAACTCCCAACTCTGCGCACTGATCCCATCCCCGCGGCACACCTGGCACCTCCCGACCTACTTATCTGCACGCCCATCCCCGCCACACCTGACCTGACCCCCACCTCTGTGACAGAGACCCCCGTCCCACTGCACGTGAGACCCCTGACTTCTGCAACACGAACGTATTTCCACTGCCTACAATATCCCGCCCTTTGAAGACCTATCCCCATTCCCATCTCACACAGACCACTCAACTCTGTCACGAGGACCCCCATCTCCACCTGACATAGGACCCCTGCCCCAACTGTGCAACACTGATTCCCATCCCTGATCATAGCCTTCTCATTCTCCCTGCCACAGTGATCCCCATCTCTGCCCATTGGGAACCACCTACCTCTCCTCATGTGACTCCCCATCTCTATCTAGTCTTAATCCCTCATCATCTCAGAGGTTCCCCCATGGCTGTCACATAACCACCTCATTTCGACCTTCTGGGGGACCTCCATTTCCTCTTCACACAGATCTCCATCCCTGAGTCTTGAGGACCCTATTTCTGTCACATCGCGCCCCCACCCCCCAACAATACCTACCTTAGCAATCCCCAGCCCAGCCTCATAGAAAGCCCATCCAGGTCTCCTAGGGATCCTCCTGCCCCTCATTGGGATTCCCTATCACACACAGACTCTTCTCATCTTCATTTATGCTCCACCAGTCTCTCGCTGAGGACTTACTATGCATCAGGTCCTATAATAGCTCCAGGAATACAGTGGTCCTTTCGGTGGAGTTAGAGGTGGGGGAAGCAGACAGGCATTAAATCTTCAAAAATATTTAATTACAAGGTATGATCATGGCCTTGAAGAAGTACGCTTGGGCCACAAGGAAGAGTTGGGGAGTGGGTTGAGGGGAGAGGGGAACCATGGAGGTGCCATCCATGGTGATCTCTCTCATGAGCATAGCCGTGTCTGACTACTATGGATCAGACTCTAAACGTTCTCCTTGTTTTTTCTTAAATACTATTTTAGCCTCATCCAAAGCAGTAATCACAATTTTCATTTTCTTATATTCGCTAAATATATGAACTCCTAAAATTAAAAAATATTCATCCAAAGCTCTGCTGCCTTTGTGGAACACTACCAACCTCTGTTCCTGATAAGTTGCCTCGAAGACCCTCTGCCTACACACTCCCTTAAGGCCCATTTCTACCAGTGAACTTCCTCTCCTGCCCCGAACACCACTCCTGCCCCCCCCCCCCCCATACCCTTCCCCTTGGTATCCTTTCCTGCGCTGCAAGCTCTGAACAGATGTCCCCCACAGAGAACTCACCCTTCTCTCAGACTCCATGCCCCGACCCCTTTCCTGGGAACCCTGGAGATCCAGGGCCCACTTCAAGCCCCAAATCCCCCTTCCCACTGTCTCTCTGGCAGGAGTAGGGCCAGGTTCCTTCCTCCCTGTCTTGCCTTTAACATCCCCATTAATTCAATGGCCTCAGATTCTCATCATCTCTCCCCTTCAAGAGTTTCTCAATAACTGTTCTCTTTTTTTTATTCAAGTAATATATTAATACATACACATTCATTTAATTAATTTAAAAATATTTATTGAGTACTTATTGTGTGCTAGACACTGTTAGATGTGGAGGATGCAGCCATGAACAAAACGACAAAAATCCTTGCCTTCATGGAGTCATAGCCCAGCAGGTGAGATGCGCTGTAGACAAGAAACAAAAGAGAAATGTTCTATGACTTAAGATATTTTTGGGAGGAGGGGGGAAAGCTACTTTAGACAGGGTGGTCAGGGAGGGCCTCGCCGAGGGGGTGGACCTAAGAAGTGAGATGGAGTCAGGTGGAGAAAAGGGAACAGAAAGGCAGAGCTTATTAGCTATATTATCTTGGGCAAGTGCAAAGGCCCTGAGGCCAAAATGAAAGGAACAAGGACTGTAAAGGGGCAACTGAGGTTAAGAAGTGAGGTATGGGTACAGGAGGATGAGGATGGAGGGATGGACAGGGCCACAGTGAGGGTTTGGGTTTTATGCAGAGGGTGATGGAGGCACTGGACAATAAAATATTTCTCCAATGCAGGCCTTGGAAGCTTTCTATGTATTTCCATACATGCAGGTGCATGTACACATGTTGATTTTTATCTGCTCTTCAGGCCTTTGCACATGCTGATCTCTCTTACTAAAATGCTGTTCTCCCACCCCACCCCTATTATGTGACACTTTTTGACCATTGGAAGTTCCGCTTTTCTCTACCTTCTCAAAACAGAGTCCTCTGAGCAAGGGAGGTGCTTCATCCATTCTGGATGGACCTCAGGGCCTGGCACAGAGGCAACCTAGGAAATGCTTGTTGACTGACTGCCTGACTGATGGAACAACTAAATGAGCTTTCAAGGATGTAGAACCCTACGTCCAGCAGGCTCCCCAGTCAGGCTGCCCGCTGCTCCAGACTTTCTACTCCACACCTCCATCTCTTCCTCCAACTAAATCTGTCTGTCCTATGTCACATTCCCTAAGGGCCAGCTAGTTGGCACTGAACCTAATCTGATTACAGTTTAGAGACTCTTGGGATAAGTAATGTAACAATTTCAGGCATGAAGCCAAGTAAGGAAGAGGGAAAGTCTGGGAAACCTCCAGTGTCTCCCTCCACAATGACTGCTCCAGCCATTTCAGAAAAGTTAACTTGTCTAGGGGAAGGAGAGAAATCACGAGCAGCTTAAACCAGACTCCCAGCTGCAGGGGGAAGAAGGTAAGGACACACAAGGTGATGCTTGGCCCTGACATCTCGTTAGGTTCACTGGGATTGGTAGCAGACGGCAAAGCTTGGTGGTTGTCATGGGCTGAATTGTGCCCCCACAGAATTCATATGTTGACATCCTAACCCCTACTACCTCATTCTGTATTTGTAGATAAGGCCTTTAAAGAGTAATTAAAGTTAAATGAGATGGTATAGGTGGACCCTAATTCAATATGACTGACGTCCTTATAAGAAGTGGAGATTTGAATACACGCATAGACTAAGGGGTGACCACATGAGGACACAGTAAGAAGGCAGCCATCTGTAAGCCAAGGAGAGAGGCCTCAAGAGCAACCAAACCTGCAGACACCTTGATCTTGGACCTCCAGCCTCCAGAATTATGAGAAAATAAATTTCTGTTGTTTAAGCCTCCCAGTCCATGGCATTTTGCTAGGGAAGCCCTAGAAAACTAATGCAATGGTTAAGATCAAAGCCTCTGGAACCAGGGGGTTGGATTCCAAACCTGGCTCCATCTTGTATTAGCTATGTCATCATAGGCAAAGTTACTTTGCTTCTCTGTGTCTCAGTTTCCCATCAGTTAAATGGCATGATTATAGCGCCTACCTCATAGAGTTGCCATGAGAATGAAACGGTTAATAAAGCACTTAGGAAACAATTCCTGGCATACAGCAAGTACTCTGTAGGTGCTCGTTAAATAAGTAAGTTCACTTTTGCTGGGCAAAGGTGGATAAACAGGCTCTGCTCTGAGGAACTCAGAATTATGTGCAATCAAAAAGGGTCACCAGACAATGATAAGTGTTCCCACGTGGCAATTCTTTACCCTGGCCTCCTGGAGAGCAGAAACTTACTAATCTCCGTGAGAAAGCATTTAGCAAAAGCTAACACTCAGCAATAACTTGAACCAAATAGTTTCCAAATATCCTCTCCTGATGCTGGGCCACATGTCACGACTTGGTGACTGATTCTTCTTGGGAGTATCAAGTGCTATTTCCAGAAGTTCTGTTTGGTTCCTTTTCAAATTTTCCTTTTTTTCCCCAGTATATAATTTTCTGTTCCCTATAGCTATTTTCTAGCTTTAAATCTTGTGCACACAATTTTCTTTTAAAGATTTTATTTTTTTCCTTTTTCTCCCCAAAGCCCCCCAGTACATAGTTGTATACTCTTCGTTGTGGGTCCTTCTAGTTGTGGCATGTGGGATGCTGCCTCAGCGTGGTTTGATGAGCAGTGCCATGTCCGTGCCCAGGATTCGAACCAATGAAACACTGGGCTGCCTGCAGCGGAGCGGGCAAACTTAACCACTTGCCATGGGGCCAGCCCCTGGTGCACAGAATTTTCAAAAACCTGTCTGTGAATTACAATGCTTGACATCTGTGTTGCTCTGTTGCACCCATGTGCTGTGTCTGTTGATTGTTCTTCATGAAGTCCTGGGTGCCTGGTTATCTCCGGCTATGTGCTGGTCATCACCTTGAAAAATTACTTGTGGTGGATCCCTGAAGCCAAAGACACATGTGCCCTTCTTCAGAGAGGCTTTGCATTTGCTTTTGTCAAGGGTTTAGGGGCGCTTTCAGTCAGTTATCACCTCAAACCAGGTTTCCAGTTCATAGCTTGAGATTTCTTGGGCTGCCAGACTCTACTCTCTGGGGTGCAAAAGGACTCATCGATGGTCACAACTTCCCAAGGAAGGGCTTTAAAAAAAACCTCCCCTTTCTTCTTCCTTCAGCTGTTCTGCTCAGGACCAAGGCAATCTTTTCTGAACTCCCTTGGGGCTAGTGGTATGGGGTGTACAGCAGATTCATATCACACTAAACTTGAGGTGAAACCCTTTAGGGTCTCAGCTTAATGTGAGGAGATTCTTCTATAAGACTCCCCACTTGGACAAGCCCTGGACTTTCACTTCTGTGCCTCTTTCTCTATGTGGTTCACGAACTGAAACCCACAGGTTCAGTATTGGCAAATACCTTCATGTCATAAGTAGCTTTGGTCTTCCAATATCTTCCTGTTAACTTGTTACTAACTTTCACTCAATAATTGGCCTGGGCATTCCCCAGGCTTTTAAGCATTTCATTGTTTTTCAGAGGATATTTTTATATTTTATTTGACATTGCAAGTATTTTCAGAGGATTAACTGAATAAACCAGTCCACCCTTACCAAAAAAGAAAGAAAACTCAGTTTCAGCGACAAAATAGACCCAGCATAATTCCTCCTTCACTGACCTCTAACGTCATTTTCTGACACTAACCCAGGCAATAATATCACAGAAAAATACCACGTGGCCCAAGTACCAGGGGACACCCTTACAAGTCACAGTCACCACTCAACGTGTAGTTGTTATCCAGTGACAACTCCACACAGTGACATCATACATAAATGTCACTCATCAATGCTCTGGGAGATGACAACCCAAACTGTACTGCTTCAACAGGCATATGTTTGGCACCCACCATGCGCTAAGTGCCGGGGTCACAGCAGAAAACCAGACAGACAAGGTCTCTGCCCTCACGAGATTTACACTCTGGTAGAAGCAATGAACAATGAATATGCAGCAAATAATAATTTCAAAGAGTAAAAAGTTCTATGCAGAAAATAAAAGAGGGTAATGAGTCAGAGTGGGCAGTGTTACTTCAGATGGGATAGCTAGGAAGGCCTCTCTGAGGAGGTGGCATTTGAGCTGAAATCCAAAGGTTGAGAAACAGCCAGACATAGGAAGAACTGGGAGTGGTGCAAACCAGGCAGGGAAACAGCAAGTTCAAAAGAGCCCTGAGCGCTGAGGCAGGAGCATTCCTGGCATGCTCAAGGAATAGCAAGGAGGCCAATTTGGCTAGAGAGGAGTGAGTGGGAGGGAAAGTGAAGGAACATGAGGTTAGAGACGGAAGCAGGGTCTAAATTTTAGAGTCTACTCTGTGGGCCGTGGGAAGGAGTTTGGATTTTAAGAATAAATGGAAGCCATTGAGGGTGCCAAGTGATTTATACTCGGAGAAGATCGCTATCATCCCTGTTACCCAATCAGAACTGTCACGTGTAAAGATGAGGCCTGCCTCCTCCCAGTGTCATCATCTCAACTCTGGGAAGGGAGACTCCTCTTTTAGGAAGGCTTCTTCGAAGCTCACAGGTAACACACCTCCTTCCCAGCAGCCAAAAAAGTATGTTTTCTTTTCTTTTTTTTTTTTGAGGATGATTAGCCCTGAGCTAACATCTGCCCCCAATCCTCCTCTTTTTGCTGAGGAAGACTGGTCCTGAGCTAACATACGTGCCCATCTTCCTCCACTTGCTATGTGGGACGCCTACCACAGCATGGCGTGCCAAAGCGGTGCATGGCCGCACTAGGGATCCAAACCAGCGACCGGTGCCACCAAAGCAGAACGTGGGAACTTACCCCCTGTGCCACCAGGCCGGCCCCAAAAGTATGTTTCCTGATTGGACAAATTCAGGCGTGGGCTTCTAACCTTCCTAGGTTGAGTTGGGCGGAGCCCACTGTGATTGGTTACAAGCTCTCTCTTCTCTTCCAATCAGACCGCTATTCGGGAGAGTGCGCGCGTCCCATTCCACTTGTGAGATGATTCTGCCCTGTGATTAGCTCTCCCTGGATGAGTGACAGCAGACACAGCCTATGGGCTCAAGAGTCGGTGGCGCTGCCCAGCACGGCTGGCGCAGCCCGGCGCTGCGGGCTGTGCAGTTGGAACTTCGGGCTGTCTGTGTGCATCCTGCTCTGTGCCTGCCGCTTGGCGCGCCACCCGCGCTATGGCCACCCCACCGCGGTTGCGGGCTCTGCTCCTTGCGGTCAACGCACTATTGCGCAAGCGTCGCTACCACGCTGCCTTGGCGATGCTTAAGGGGTTCCGGAACGGGGTAGTGTGAGTAGGGTCGTTGGGTCGGGCCGGGGCTGAGGGACGGGCCTGGCTGGGGTCGGAGAAGCGGGTTCTAGGACCCGCGCTGCCGCGCTGTGTGCCCTTGAGCAGACCTAGTGTGTCCCTAGGTTTCAGTGTCCACCCTCTCCGCAGTGGGCCCTGGATTTGGGGTTCCCAGCGCCTTCTGAGCCCGGGCTCCCACTACGCTGTTTCTGGGTCCTCTGCTTTGCAGTCCGGCCCTCTTGCCGGGACCACCTTCCATGCCAGCCTCTGTATCCCCTCGTTTGAGTCCAGTTCCTCCCAACCCCCCTCCTCTCCGCTGTGTGCCCTAGGGCCTCTCTGGCTTCAGGGGCCCCATCTCCACAATGGGAACTGGACTCTGGCCTCTTAACAGGCTGGTGGCGCCTCCTACCCATGCTCCACCCATTAAGCTTCCCGTGGGCTCACATCCCGCTTCTCACCTCTCGTCGGTATGACTCTAGCGCGAAGTCCCCATGGCACAGGAGACTTCTGCAGCCTGGTCTCAGGAGTGACAAAGACTGTAAAAGAATCTCCAAATATTTGCTAGGCAAATTGATCCAGCCCTGGTCTTAAAGCCTGCAAGAGAGGAGGTCTTGGGGTCATTTTCGTTGGCTGGTGCCTAGAGGAGAGCTCCGCCTCCTGTGAGCCTCATGCGCAACAGCTATCATTTATTGAGAGCCCACTGTGCCAGAACTGGGGATGCAGCAGAGGACAAACCCAGCAAAGGTCTGTGTCCTCCGGGAGTTGGCATCCTAGTGGCAGCATGACATGGTGGTGAGGAAGTGGATTGTCTCAGGTTTTTTTTTTTCTGCTTTTTCTCCCCAAATCCCCCCAGTACTTAGTTGTATATTTTAGTTGTGGGTCCTTTCCAGCTGTGGCATGTGGGACGCCCTCCCAGCGTGGCCAGACGAGTGGTGCTATGTCTGCCCAGGATCCGAACCGGGGAAACCCTGGGCCACCGCAGCCGAGTGTGCGAACCTAACCACTCGGCCACAGTGCGGCCCAGGATTGTCTCAGTTCTAATCCTAGTGCCACCTCCCTGTGTGATCTTGAGCGAGTCATTTAGCCTCTCTAAGCTACAATCTGTATAAAATGGGGATGATAATAGTACTTATAGGTCAGAGGCTTGAGTCAGTATGTGTGCAATACTTAGCACAGAGCCTGTTATTTATGTAACTGTTGGCTGGTGTTTTCTTTTTTTTTTTTTTGAGGAAGATTAGCTCTAAGCTAACATTTGCTGCCAATCCTCCTCTTTTTGCTGAGGAAGGCTGGCCCTGAGCTAATGTCTATGCCCATCTCCCTCTACTTTATACGTGGGACACCTGCCACAGCATGGCCTGCCAAGTGGTGCGATGTCTGCACCCTGGATCTGAACTGGTGAACCCTGGGCCACCGAAGCAGAACGTGCGCACTTAACCGCTATGCCACTGGGCCGGCCCCTAGTGTTATAATTGTTATATTCACCTGGATGTCTGCCTGGCTCACTCCCTCACCTTTTTCAGACCTCTCCTTAAGTGTCACCTCCTCAATGAGGCTATCCCTGAACTCCCTACCTCTTCTCTGCTTAATTTTTCTCCATAACTAGTCACCATCTGACACTAAGTAGTTCACTTATGTATCCTGGTTTTTTGTTTTGTTTTGTTTTGGGGAAGATTAGCCCTGAGCTAACATCTGCCAATCCTCCTTTTTTTGCTGAGGAAGACTGGCCCTGAGCTAACATCTATGCCCATCTTCCTCCACTTTATATATGGGACACCTACCACAGCATGGCTTGCCAGGCGGTGCCATGTTCGCACCCAGGATCTGAACTGGTGAACCCCGGGCCGCCAAAGCGGAACATGCGAACTTAACCTCTGCGCCACGGGCTGGACCCTGTGTATCCTGTTTTTATGTGCTGTCTTGCTTACTAGAGAGTGTCGCGGGAGCAGAAATTTTTATCTACATTGTTCCTTGGTGTATTCCTAGTACATGATACATAGTAAGCTCTCAAATATTTATTGAATGAATGAATAAGCGTGCAAGGTGGGAATTGACATTGTCCCCGTTTTCCAGATGAGAAGACTGACTCAGAGAGGTAAACTCGTTGTTCATAGTCACGTCACTTGGTCAGGGTCAGAGCCAGGTCGGACTCAGGGATGGATGCCTGACCCCAGCGCCAGGCTCTTGGCTTCCGTGGGCACCCTGAATCAAGTAGAGATTGGTTCCTGCTGGGTCTGGCCACATCATATCAGCCAGGCCTTGCTGTGACCGGGGGTGAGCCTGAGATGACATGAGTGGCCCTTTGCCTGGATATTCTCAGGATAATGCAGGAGTGAGTAAGAGTCACAGAGGCCCTGGGACCAGTGGGCATTGTCCAATGCTGACTTTGTATGCCTGCTGCTACCCCAATTCTTCCTGTGATCTCACGGACCTTCCCAGCCTGGGAAGGTACTTGTTAAGGTCAGGCCCTTGGGGCTGCCCGGTGGCGCAGTGGTTAAGTGCACACGTTCTGCTTCGGCGACCCGGGGTTCACCAGTTCAGATCCAGAGTGCAGACATGGCACCACCTGGGAAGCCATGCTGTGGTAGGCGTCCCACGTATAAAGTAGAGGAAGATGGGCACGGATGTTAGCTCAGGGCCAGTCTTCCTCAAAAAGATAAATAAGTAAAATAAAATAAGGTCAGGCCCTTGGGTTCAAATGCCAGTTCCTTCATTTCAAAACTGGATGCCTTCGTCTCTTCTGGCCTCAGTTTCCTCCTCTGTAAAATGGAAACAAACTCACCCATACAAGGGTGCCCGAAGTCGGTGATCCCATTACTGGCTAGTGCTGAGATCCTGTGTCCATCTGTAAGGACCTGGAGTCTCGCGGGGGAGACTGATCATTAAACTACCATGGCAGTACCAGGGGATCTGGAATGCCTTACAGCATTTACAGAGGAGGCGATGGTGGTATTTCGAAGACTGAGCTGGAATTTGCCAGAGGGAGAAGAGAATGGTTTGAACGTCTAAAAAAATATGTTGTTTGTGCACACAGGCCATCCATTTAGGGCAGCAGGGCTGGACAACCGGGACGTATAAACTTTGTAAAATTTAACTCACTTTGATGTTCCGCTCCTAAATATATCAATGTGCATCTCTAAAAATAAAAGCGTTTTCCTATATGGCTAAACGATCATGGTTACATTTAATAAATTAATAAGAATCCTAAGATGTTGACTACTGTCCAGTTGATAGGTTGTCCAAGTTGTCCCCCAGATGTCCTCTTGGGCTAGTTTGTCCAGACCAGGATCCTCCAGGGCATCACGTTGCACCTGTCATTATGTCCGTTAAATTCTTTTCATCCAGGGCATCCCTTTGTTCAGGACACAGAGTAATCCTGTGAACAGTAACCAGCTCCCACCTGAGTTTAAGGACTTTGGGAAGGGGGTGTAGCAGATGTCGGGTGTTGGGGGCCCTGTTCCGCCTGTGTATGCGGTATAAGAAAGGGCCCATTTAGCGCTGGCCAGCTGGAGGAGGCTGAGGGCCTCTTTGTTTAGGGCGAAGAGATGCGACTTTGGAAGAGGTGGGGCCGAGAGCTTACTGGGGCCAGGATGAGGGTCCTGCCCATGGCTAGGCAGGCGAGAAGATAGTGATTCAGCCCAGCCACCACAACAATAGCATCAGCTTTAACTTGTTAACATTTTTATTTTATTTATTTTTTAAAATTAGGGAAAATGTAAGCTAAATAAGCCAGACAGAGAAAGACAAGCACACGTGATTTCACTCATATGTGGAAGATAAATAAACACAAAGAGACAGATTAGTGGTTACCAGAGGGGAATGGGGTTCGGCAGTGAGCAAAAGGGGTAAAGGGGCATGTTGTATGGTGATGGATAAAAGTTAGACTATTGGTGGTGAGCATGATGCAATCTATACAGAATACTGATAAATAATAATGTACACCTCAAATTTCGCAATGTTATAAACCATTATGACCTCAATAAAATAATAAAAAAATTAAGTAACATAGTCACAACAGGCATAAGAAGTTATCTGGTACAAAGTCCTGCTCACTCCGTCCTTCCATCACCCATTCCCGCTGCCTGGAGGTGACCCCTGTGTTCTATCTGTTATGTGCCCCTCCAGAAATATTGTCTGCATATATAAATGCATTCTTCTCTACACCTTTAAAACAAGTTTTACTTTGAAATAATTTTAGATCTATAGAATTACCTTGTTTTACACAATTTTACGTTTTACACACTTTGCTCTAGTAAATCCTGCAGTACACGTAAAGCCACCTCATTCTTCTGCGGCCGTGTAGTATTCCACTGAATGGTGGGACCATTGTTTATTTATCCAGTGGCCCCCTGTGGACGGACACGGATTCGCTTCCAGTCTTTTGCTATTTCAAACAAGCCTGTGAGGAACATTCACAGATAATCATACGACAACAATATGTGGCTCATGACGATTGTCTCGAGGAGGCTGTCAAGGATTTTTAGACCTTGTAGCCTGGTTAGATCAGGATCTGGCAGCTGGAGAACTTGGTTGGGAAAGAGGGAGTCTGATAAAGAAGAACAAGAGGGGCCGGGGTCGGCCCCCTGGCTGAGTAGTTAAGTTTGCGTGCTCTGCTTCGGTGGCCCAGGGTTTCACCGGTTCAAATCCTGGGTGCGGACATGGCACCGCTCATCAAGCCATGCTGAGGTGGTGTCCCACATGCCACAACTAGAAGGACCCACGACTAAAAATACACAACTACGCTATGTACCGGGGGGCTTTGGGAGAAAAAGGAAAAATAAAATCTTAAAAAAACACAAAACAATGCCCAGGCTCCATCCCAAGCCAACTAAATAAGGATCTGTGGGCACTGGGGCTCAGGCACTGTACTAAAAAAAAAAAAAGAACAAGAAAGGAAGAGATACCAATATTGGTTGAAGTAGGAACTTTTACATGTGCTATGACCTTAACTTCCAGAAGCGACCCTGAAACGGAAGATACTTTTCACTGATGGAAGAAGGGAGACTCAGAGAGGTTAAGCAATTGATCCAAGTTCGTACAGCAAAACATGGCAGAGCTTTGGCACCAAATATTATTTCCTTTCTACTACCCACTTGAGTATAGTTAAAACAATGAAGGTAAACATGAAGGTGAATGTGGTCTTATTCCCGTGATCCCCAGATGCTCAAATGAGAAGCTGAAAGGAGGGTCGGGGGAAGAGGTTTGAAGCTTAAAAAGAGGCAATTAGTGTAACACATAAAATGTATTTCAGGGGCCGGCCCGGTAGCACAGCCGTTAAGTTCGCATGTTCTGCTTCGGTGGCCCGGGGCTTGTCAGTTCGAATCCCAGGTGCAGACATGGCACCGCTTGGCAAGCCATGCTGTGGCAGGCGTCCCACATATAAAGTAGAGGAAGATGGGCACGGATGTTAGCTCAGGGCCAGCCTTCCTCAGCAAAAAGAGGAGGATTGGCAGCAGATGTTAGCTCAGGGCTAGTCTTCCTCAAAAAAAGAGAAAAGAAAAAGAAACTATAAAATGTATTTCAATTATTTTAATTTTAAAAGCAATGTTTAATCATTGTAGATCATTTTAGAAGTATAGAAAAATGTAAAATAACAGACAAAAATAAATTCCCGTGTTCCCCCAGCCCAGGAAACGTTGCTAATAACATTGTGGGATATTTCCTCCAGTCTTTTTTTTAAAATGCATTTTTACAAAGTTGAGGTTCCCCCATGTATAATAATTGGAAAGAGGTGCGTTTTGAGCAGGTAGAAGGAAATACAATGTTAGTTAGCAACTGCTTTAGAGAATTTGTTAACTTTAAGGTGGACTAAGACAAAGAGAATCTTCTAGAGATTATGTTCCCTCGCAGATAATTAAGGTCTATTCTGGAATCAGTCAGTCAACAATCATTTATTAAGCACATACTATATGTCAAGTACCATGCGAGCTGCTGGGGACTCTACAGAGGATAAGCCAGACACAGTTCCTATCTTCACAGAGCCCAGAATAGAGGGAAGGGATAATGAGAATAGAATAAGTAATTATGAATAATCAAGTCATTCGCTCAGGAGTGTAAAGTGCTGCAGAGAAGCTTGGGGATCTGTGCAATGAAAATATGGCCCTAACCTAGGCTGGGGGCTCAGAAGCCTTTACAGTGGGCCCAGCTGCATCTGGAAAGCTGAGGAAGAGGGTGGGTGAGTAATAAGGAAAGAGCATTCCAGGCAGAGGGAACAGCCTGGACAAAGGCCCAGAGTCAGGGAAGAACATGGTGTGTCAGAGGACCTCCAGGAAGGCCAGTGGGGCTGGAGCAGGAGAGGAGTGGCATGGGGTGAGGTAGGAGAGGTCAGCAGCAGCCAAATCCTGCAGCACTTTCAAGGCTGTGGAGAGGAGCCTGGATTTAATTTTGTGAGTAGTGGAAAGGTGTTGGAGGCTTTTAAGCTGGGAGTGATGTGATGTGATTTGTGTTTAAAAAAGATGAATCTGGCTGCGCTGGGAAAGTCAGGGTGGGCAGAGGCAGCAACTCCAAGCAGCCAGCCGACTGGGGATGGTGAAGGCATTTTACACACATTGTCTCCTTTCATCGAAATTGCAACCAGCCCTCTGACGTCTGACACCCTCTTTTGCTGTTGGGCACACTGAGGCTCAGAGAAGTTAAATCACAAGCCCAAGGCGACACTACCAAGAACCTGTCAGAGGCAGGATTTGAACCCAGATCTAACTCGAAAGCCAGCATTATTTCTCCTCCCAGAATGCTCTGAGAATTAGGAATGGAGAGAGGGGGCAAGGAGTCCGAGAGAAAGCTCAGAAAGAAACTGTGGTGCAGCGATGCCATAGCAACTGTTTCCTTTTGTTTCTACAGCTATGGAGCCAAAATCCGGGCCCCTCACGCGCTGGTCATGACATTTCTCTTCCGGAGTGGCAGGTACGCACCCCCTCCACACACCCCTCAAACTGGGAGAGAACGTGGTCAGCCCTCAGTGCCAGGACGGATGTCGTAGCTTCCTAGCTGGGTCTAGCCTGTCCCCACCTCACCACCTGAAGTACAATTCTGATTCTATTATTCCCGCTCTAAAACTCCCCTGACTCCCACTGTCCTCCAGAGAAGCCCAGGTGAGGCCTTCACGACCGTCTGCAGCCTCGTCTCAGCTGCATCCCCGCACCACGCGCCTACATCCCCCCAGAGCGCCCTGGGCACACAGGACTCCCTGCCATTCCATGCACGTGCCACGTGTGGCTCCCCCGTCACACATTCGCTCCTGCTGCGCCCCCACCAGAAATGCGCTTTCCTTCTCCACTCCGCCTTCTTTGCTCGTATGCCTTGGTCTTCCTCTGATCTCCTATAACTCTTCCCTCAAGGCTCTTTTCAGAAACCACCCTGTGGTCTAGTTTCTAATGTGTGTAGCCTGCAGCTTCTAAGAATCACATATGGACAGCCTCCTGGGCAAATCCAGCTTGCAAGACCTTCTCTTTTTGTATTTTTGCTTGATTTATTTATTTTTACTTGTCTTGGTTTTTGCCTTCCATTCTCTTAAAATTGAACTCGTTCATTCATTCAGGAAATAGTTATTGGGCATCTGGTATGCGCCAGACTCTGTGTTAGGTGCTGGGGTACAGCAGGGAACAGATGGACAAGGATCACTGCCCTTGTGGAGCTCACATGCTAGCAGGGCATGGCAGAGAGTGAACATCATAAATAAGGAAAGGATATGGTACGTTAGCAGATAATGTGGGCTATGGGAAAGAAAAATTAGAGCCGGGATAGAGGAAGGAGGGTCGAGTGCCGGTGGAGAGGCAGGCTGCAGAATTAAAGAGGGAAGGCCTCAGTGAGAAAGTGACATTCAAGTACAGACTTGAAGGAGTTGAAAGAGTTGGCCAAGTGGGTATCAGGGGAGTGTTTCAGGCCAAGGAAACAGCCCATGCGGAGGCCCTGAGGTAGAATCACGCCTGGTGAGTTTGAGGAGGCTGGAACCAAGGGATTAGAGAGGAGAGAACAGAGAGGAAGGTCACTGGGGCAAGCTGGGCCCATCCTGTCCAGCTTTAGGCGGTAGAGGGGAGGTGGCTTTTCCTTCAAGTGAAACAGGCAATTGTAAGATTTTGTGCAGGGACGTGCCATGACAGGACACATCAGCAAGACGGCGGGTTTGGTTCCAGACCACCACAGTAAAGCAGATATCGCAGTAAAGTGAGTCACAGCAATGTTTTGGTTTCCCAGTCCATATAAAAGTTATGTTTACACTATACTCTAGTCTGTCGCATATGCGAGAGCATTATGTCTAAAAAACAATGTACGTACCCTTAATTTAAAAACACTTTATTGCTAAAAATGCTAACCATCAGCTGAGCCTTCAGCAAGTTGTAGTCTTTTTGCTGGTGGAGGGTCTTGTGAAAAACGCAGTATCTGCAAAGTGCGATAAAGCAAAGGGCAATAAAACGAGGTGCGCCTGCATTTGACTTAGCTTTTGATAATGTGAGAGCGAAGAGTTTGCTGCCACACTAAGAAGAGACAGGGGCCGGGGACCAAGGGCAGAAGGAGGTGTAAATTAGGAGGCTGTTGCAGTAATCCAGATGAGCGAGGCCGGTGGTTCAGACCTTGGTGGTGCCAGTGGTGGTGAGAAGTGCCAGACTCTAGAAACATTTTGAAGGTAGGGTGAGTACCAATATTTAAAGACTGGGAAATCCAGCTTTCTTCCCTTAGAACTGGCAGCCCTGGGCCCATGTTCCTGTGGGGTGAGAATCAGCCGACTCCTGGCTGTCCCCACTCACCTGGCAGATTTCCACAGGTCCACTTTGGCATCCTTGTGTAGCCTTGAGGGCACTTGGGTTTGCCACCCTTGAATTGATCTCCCAGAGTACACTCTGCCCTTCTCCCTGTGTTCTCCCTACTGCCCCCTGGTGATTTAACTTTAAAAGATAACTGGAATCCCTCCCCTGCTTAAATGTTCACTTCTCTCAGGATAAAGACAAAACTTAGTGTGGCCCCATCCCTCCCCCACATCCTTTGCCCACACATTCTCTGCCCAGGCCTTGATGCTTTCTTTGTTCCTTTACTCCCCACTCTCTGTCCCTCCTCAGGACCTTTGCACCTGCTGATCCCTCTGTCTGGGATGCAGCTCCTCTCTCCTCTTGACCTCATCGACTCCTCATCCTCCAGCTCCCAGGATCATCTCCTGTCAAGGTCAACGTTTGACCCTTGTTTTGTGATTATTTATTTATATTTCCTTCTCCCATTAGATTAAACTTCTTGAGGGTGGCTAGAGATCTGTTTTTTCTCAGAATTGTATCCTTAGATCCATCACATAGTAGGCATTCACTCACTTTCTCACTCGTTCATTCATGTCTTCACACGTTCATGCCAAAAAAATATTTATTGATCATCTACTATGTGCCAGGCCCTGTTCTGGACCCTGAGAATGAACAAGCCAGGGGTAGACACCACTCTCTAGGAGCTTCCACTGGGATGGAGCAGGAGTCGGGGGAGATAAGAAAAAACATGTGAATGTCAGGTGGTGAAACGAGCTATGAAGGAAAAGAAAAGGATAAGGGGAGAGGATGTGCTGGGAGTTCTTTTATGTAGGATGGTCAGGGAAGGCCTCTTGGAGGAGGCGGCATGGAGTCAAAGCCTGAATCAAGTGAGGGAGCAACCCTGAGGACACGGCTAGAGGCCTCAGGTTGAATGAGCATCGGCAGTGAGTTTCTTGCCTGGGTCAGTTTTGCATGCCCAGTGGGCGAATGCCCTTGGAATGGCTGGCCCCGCACTCACAGTGGCTCCCTCTGTCTGTGCAGCTTCCGGGAGAAGCTGCGGGCCATCCTGCAAGCCACGTACATCCATTCCCGGAACCTGGCTTGCTTTGTGTTTGCCTACAAGGGACTCTGTGCCCTGCAGTCCCGCGTGCAGGGCGAGACCTACCAGGTGCACTCCTTCCTGGCTGCCTTCGTCGGGGGCTGGCTGGTGTTTGGAGACAACAATAGCATCAACAGCCAGGTAAAGATGCTCCCGGGATGCGGACGGGGGTGGGGTGGGGCCTGGTTCAGGCGTAGAGTTGGGGGTGGGGGTCGAAGATGAGCTCTTGGCTCCCTTCCACGTCTGAGGATCTGTGGTTAACCAGTCCTTGTGTGACCTTGGGAACATCAGTTTCCCCATCTGTAAACCAAGCAGCTTGTTGGAATTCCATGGTTCTCAAAATCAATGTAGGTGCTACTCTCTGGGGCAAAGACTTTTTTTTAAATAAAAACCACTCTGCAGTGAAATGAGAAAAAAAAATGACCCTGGAGTAAGATTTTCATAAAACAAAGCTTATTAAACTCAGATTATCTCTTATTCTATAACTTGCCTTTTTTTCTGGGCTAAAATTCCATTTTTTTATGAAATGATGAAACTAAACGCTAGTTGGGGTTTTTTTTTTTCTTGGTGAAGGAGATTGGCCCTGAGCTAACATCTGTTGCCAATCTTCCTCTTTTTTTCTTTTCTCCCCAAAGTCCCCGTACGTAGTCGTACATCCTAGTTGTAAGTCATTCTAGTTATTCTATATGGGATGCTGCCACAGCGTGGCTTGATGAGTGGTGTGTAGGTTCATGCCCAGGATCCGAACCAGTGAACCCCAGGCTGCTGAAGCAGAGCACGTGAACTTAACCACTCAGCCACAGGGCCAGCCCCTTAAATGTTTTTAAATTATAAAAATAATGTTTTTTTTTTTTTCACATTTTACAAAATGCAGATTAAGCACCCCCTAGGTCCCTGGCGCACATCTAGGTGCTTGGGATACATCATAACAAAATTAGAAAATGAACTGAAAAGCAAGTCCTCGTCCCCTCTGGTTGTCAAGCCATTGTCCAGGGACAGTCACTTGAACTATGTCTTGTGTAGCCCTTCAAAACCTGTCTGTGCTTGTGTCCATGCACATTCCACCAGGGAGATCGTACTACACTTTTTTTTCATGAAACAATATATCTTGGGGACCTTTCTCATCAGTCCTTTATCCTTTTTAACATCAGCAGAGCTCTCCACTGGGTGGGTGGACCAGCCTTGATCTCACCAGTCTCCTCTGGATGGACATTTAAGTGTCTCCAGCCATTTGCCATTGCACACATGCTGCAGTCTACGTCTTCGTTTGGACATCATCTTGCACATGTGTCAGTCTGTCCAAAAATTCCTAGAGCACTGGCCCTGTGTCCTGCTGGTTAAGTTTGGCGTGCTCTGCTCCAGCAGCCCAGGTTCACAGGTTTGGATCCTGGGTGCTGAGCTGCACCACTGTCGGCCATGCTGAGGCAGCGACCCACATACAAAATAGAGGACGATCGGCACAGATGTTAGCTCGGGGCTTGTCTTCCTCCAGCAAAAAAAAAAGAAAAAGAAAGAAAGTTCCTAGACACGCAATTGTGGAGTCTGTGGAAATGAACATATTCTATTTTGAGAAAGTTTCCCCAGTCTTGTTTTTTTGTCAGAAATTTCACTGGTCTGTGAACTTCTGAAGTCTAGGAATCCAGGTCACAGCCATCTCCCCCCACTCCCCTCCTTTCCCTGACCCCTGGCATCAACTGCTCTGACCTCCATTTCTAAAATTTTGTCATTTCAAAAATGTTATACAAGTGGACGTAACCTTTGAGGATTGGTGTTTTTCAGAGCATAATTCCCTGGAGATTCATCCGAGTCGTTGTGTATTTCAGTAGCTCATTTCTTTTTACTGTTGAGTGGCAATCTGTGGTATGGATGTACCAAGTTTATTTAACCATTCACCCGTTGAACGACAGCTGGTTTGTTTCCAGCTTTTGATTATTAGGCATACAGCTGCTAAGAACATTCCTGTGTAAGTCTTTGGGTAAACATAAGTTTTCATTTCTCTGGGATAAATGCCCAAGAGTGCAGTTGCTGGATCATATGGTCCGTGCATGTTTAGTTTATAAGAAACTGCCAAACTATTTTCCAGAGTGACTGTATTATTTTACATTCCTGTCAGGAATACACAAGCGATCCAGTTTCTCCACATCCTAGCCAGCATTTGGTTTATCACATTTTTTGTTTTAGCCATTTCGATAAGTGTGTAGTGCTATCTCATTGTGGTTTTAATTTGCATTTCCCTGATGGCTAACGATGTGGAGCATCTTTCCAAGTGCTTATATGCCATCTGTATATCCTCTTCAGTGAAATATCTGTTTGCATCTTTTGCCCATTTTCTAATTGGATTGTTTCTTTTTTTATTGTTGAGTTTTGAGAGCTTTTTTAAAAAGTACATTCCAGGGGCTGGCCCGGTGGCACAGTGGTTAAGTGCGCACGTTCCGCCTCGGCGGCCCAGGGTTCACCGGTTCGGATCCCAGGTGCGGACATGGCACCGCTTGTCAAGCCGTGCTGTGGTAGGCATCCCACATATAAAGTGGAGGAAGATGGGCACGGATGTGAGCTCAGGGCCGGTCTTCCTCAGCAAAAAGAGGAGGATTGGCAGCAGATGTTAGCTCAGGGCTAATCTTCCTCAAAAAAAATTAAATAAATAAAAATGAAAAATGTATTCCAGATACTAGTCTTTGTCAGATACGTGTTTGTGAATGTTTTCTCCCAGTCTATAGCTTTTCTTTCCAGCCTCTTCACATGGGCTTTCACAACCAAAAAAATTTAAATTTAATGAGTTCCAATTTATCAATTTTTTCTTTTATGGATCGTGCTTTTTGATGTCTGTGTAAATTTGAGTTTTGAAATGTGTAAATACATTCATTTTTAAGTTTTTTAATGAAAAAGAGTATTAAAGATGTAAATAGTAATATTAAAATGCCTGCTACATACCACTTCAAATCATCTGGCACGCCAGCTTTAAGAACGCTGATCCAGTGCACAGTAGGCGCCCCGGGGATGGGCATGCTTGGGAGCTTCCCATAGCTGTGCCCACCCGTGATCCCCTGCTCTTCCCTCCCTACAGATCAACATGTACCTGGTGTCGCGCACCCTGTTCGCGCTGTGCCGCCTTGGCGTGGAGAAAGGCTACATCCCTGAACCCAAGCGGGACCCATTCCCGCTGCTCACTGCCGTGGTGTGGGGGCTGGTCCTGTGGCTGTTTGAGTACCACAGGCACACGCTACAGCCCTCCCTGCAGTCTTCCATGACCTACCTGTACCAGGACAGCAACGTGTGGCACGACATCTTAGACTTCCTCGTCTACAACAAGAGCCGCCCCTCGCAGTGACGCGGACCCAAGGTGCTTATGGGGTCTTGGACACCCGAGTAGGCTCCCGGCTGTGTCTGGCTGTGGCTTGAGAGGTGTCCATCAGTGAAACCTCCCAGAGGATCCTGCTTTCTCAAGATCATGGGTCTCAGGCTCTAATTTTATTATCCCAGGGTTCCATTTGCCGAAGTAAAAGCACTGATTGTCAGATCCCATTAGGTACTCTTGAATGGTGGAACAAGTGGCTGCATCAGGCTGAGGAGCCTTGGGCATGGTTCCAGCTGTGCTGCCGACCTCTGTGACACCAGGGAAAGTCACACCCCCTCTGGGCCTCAGGGGTCATCGAGCTCAGAGGAGGGCCCTGAAGTCTCTTTCTGGTGGGTATGCTCTTTGGCTGTTCTTATGTAATAGTGGGCTCCTTGCTGGTGGGCAGTGGGTTGCAAATAGTTTTTACAAAATATTAAGTTCCTTGTCTCAGGTGATCTGTTGGAGAAGCTCTAGAGTTCCACTGTCCAATAGAAACACAGTGTGAATCACACATGTCCTTGAAATTTTTCTAGTAGCCGCATTAAAAAAAGGTAGAAAGAAGCAAGTGAGATTAACCTTAATTATATATTTTAACCCAATATTTCTAAAATATTATCACTTGAACATGTAATATAAAAATGAGATACTTTCTTTTCTTTTTTCTTGTCCTAAGTCATCAAATCAGGTGTGTATTTTCCACTTATAGCACATCCCAATTTGACCACATTTCAAGTGTTCAGTAGCCACATGTGGCTAGTGGCTACCATAATGGACTGCACTGATATAGAACACTTCTTTCCTTGTAGAAAATTCTAGTGGACAGTGCAGATATAGAGCTCAGGGGCATGGGTTTGAGTCCCCACTCTACCACTGTGTAACCTTGGGTAAGGTTCTTACCCTCTCAGAGCCTCAGTTTCTTATAAAATGAGGATAATAATAACACCCAGTGTCCACATTGGACTTGTGTAGATACAACTGCTGCAACTACTACTAATTACTTCCGTTTAGTGAGCCCCTACTTCCTCCTGGGTGCTTTGCACATATTTTTAATCGATACAGGGACCTTGCAAATATGTGTTTTGATCCCCATTTCACAGATGTGGAAACTGAGGATCACAGAGGGGAAGTAACTTACCCAAAGTAATACAACTAGTATAATAGCCAAATAAGGGTTTGAACCCAGGTCTATCTGATTTTAAAGCTCATTTGTTTTAGTGCCTTACTTTAAATTTAGAAACCTAGGGGTCGGCCTGGTAGCACAGCGGTTAAGTGCGCACTTTCTGCTTTGGCGGCCCGGGGTTCGCCCGTTCGGATCCCGGTTGCGGACATGGCACTGCTTGGCAAGCCATGCTGTGGTAGGCAACTCACATATAAAGTAGAGGAAGATGGGCATGGATGTGAGCTCAGGGCTAGGCTTCCTCAGCAAAAAGAGGAGGATTGGCAGTAGTTAGCTCAGGGCTAATCTTCCTCAGGAAAAAAAAAAGAAACCTAAGCTATGCTATGCAAATGTTAGCTAGTTATAGGTTCTGTTCTGGAGGGGTTGCAAACTCAGTGCCTTCAGAGGTCTGGCAAGTGGCATAAATAATAAAGTTCTGGGTGCTATGCAAGCGTGATGGGATGTGGTGTACTGGAGGCTTGTGTGCCAGACTGATTTTTTAAAACCACCACGCTGGACAAATCAAACAAATCTCCAGGAGATTTGGTCCATGGACCACCAATTTGAGACCCTTGGTCTAGTAGGAATACTTCAGTCTCTGTTTATATTTTAGAACTTCCTAGTAGAAATGTGCATGAGTCACTGGAGATCTTATTAAATGCAGGTTCTGATTTGGTGGGTTTGGGGTGGGGCCTGAGATTCTGCATTCCTCACAGGCTCCCAGATTCTGCTGCTGCTGGTCTGAGCCGCACCTTGAGTAACAAGGTAGTAGGGAATGATGTGAGGCCAACCATTATCCCGTGTGACAAATAAGGAAGCTGAGTCACAGAGCTGATAGGTAATCGAGGCGGGAATAGGTCTGGTTCTAAGAGCTGTGTTCTCAGCCACAATGTTGTACTGCAAGCTTGGAGAAGGTGACCTTGAAGGTTACTTAGTTCTCTCTGTGGAGGCTGAATGAGATCCTGAGGTTATGGGGAGGGGAGAGGGTGGCCATTAGCAAGTGGGTTTTATAAGCAGATGCTGGGGGTGGCTTGCCCACGTCCCTTTCTAACTTACTGCTTCAGTGCACAAGCCAACTTTTCCAGCTGCCACTCCTGTGTTTTTCTGCCTGAGGGCACCTTCTTCACCCCCCTATGGCAGACCTGCAAGGCCAGAGGATTGACACATCCCAGGAGCAGCCCTCAACCAGTGACTGATGAACCCCCCCGCCCACGCTGGGTGGGATAACTGAGGCACGTGCTGCACACTGGCTTCCAGAGCGCCCAGCAGGACTGAGATGCAGTTGCCCATGGTGGACACTTGCTTGATAACACCCCCTTCCCTGTCTTCCTTCCTCATGCCCCTACCATTGCTTGCTGGGACCACTTCCCATATAAACCACTTGCACTCAGATCCTTGTCTTGGGTCTGCTTTCGGGGGAACCCAAACTAAAATTGGCCTCTGGTGCAGCAGGTTGAGAGGTAGTACAACATGGTGGTTAGGGATGTAGGCTTTGGGGCCAGCGTGCCTGGGCTCAGCTCTGGCCCCGCTGTTTCCTTGGGCAAGTGACTTAACCATTCTGTGCCTCTGTTTTGTCATCTGTAAAACAGGCATGCTAATAGCACACACCTCATAGGGTGGTCTGGAGAATTAAATGATACGACTCATATAAAGTAAGCACTCAAAGTTTGCTGTTACTTCTAACATAATGTCCAAACAGAAGGGAGCGTGGCCCTGAGAACTGAGTACGCCTGTGCAGAGGGTTCCTGGACCCGATTCCAGCGTCTGTGTGTGTGTGGAGGCTTCCCCACACCCAGAAGCTGTCCTCGGACGCCAGCAGGGTATCCGAGAATTCAACTCAATTCTGACTCTCTCTACCCAGAGATAGAATCAGACTCCACAGGGAACGGGCTCGGTCCCACAAGAGACTGCCCTCCACTCAGAGGCCGGTCACAAGCCCAGATGGTTACCTGTGCTTCTGATCAATCGGCTACGAACCAGGGTTTCCCACAACCGCCTCCTCAGGTTCTATTGATTTGGTAGAACGGCTCACAGAACTCAAGAAAACCTGTTTACTCATTAGATTACCGATTTATTACAAAGGATACTAAAAGAAACAGATCAACAGCTAGATGAAGAGATATATAGGGCGAGATCCCAAACAAAGGAGCCTCTGTCCTCGTGGACCTTGGGGACAGGCACGGTGGCATGTGGAAGCTCTCTGAAAAAGGGTGATGAGCTGCCCTTTTGGGGTTTTTTGGAGGCTTTTTAAGTAGTCATGATTGACTAAGTCATTGGTCTTTGGCAATTGATCAACCTCAAGCCCCTCCCCACTCCCTGGAGGACCTGGGGTGGGACTGAAAGTTCCAGTCCTCTGATCACATGGCTGCTTCTCCTGCCAACCAGCCCCCACCCTGGGTGGGGTCCAAAAGTCACCTTTGTTAACATAAACAAGAAATTTCAAGGGTTTTGGGAGCTGTGAGCCAGGAACTGTGAACGAAGACCAGGTGTATATGAGAAATATATTTTGGTCATCTGGATGGCCAAATATATATTTCTTATAAATCACAATATCATGCCCTGCTTTTAGCCTGTCCTACCCCCCAGCTGAAGGTAAAGCCTTGGCTGCCACCCCTCCCGACGTCCCCCCACTGCCGCTGGAGTTTGGCTGGCTCCACCACCGACTGTCTCTGCTCTCTAAGAATAGGTTTCCCTCACAGATGGCATCGCTCTGGATCCTGCCAGAGCATCTGGTGCCTCCAACTGCTCACTCCAGGGAGGAAGGCAGTGTGGTCCTTGCCGGGGAGCAGAGCTCTGGCTTCCAGCAGACCTGGGGGGAGTCCCCACTCGGCTCCCTCCTAGCTGAGCTTCCACTTCCAAAGATCTGTAAAACAGAGATTGCCAAAGGGCCCTTGGCACACAGTTAGCACTCCGTAAATGCTAGTTCCTGAAGCAGCACAGTGGTTTAACATGTGTTTAGTAAGCACCTGCTATATTCCTATGAAGTCTGACATGCAAGACTATAAAAAAATAATTTTTCATCAATAAGACTTACACATAGTACAAAACTTAAATGGTACAAAAGGTGCATAACAGGGAAAAGTCAGGTCCCCTCCTACACCCGAGCTCCACCCCTAAGCCCCTTCCCTTGCCAGGGGCCCTCAGTGCTGGCACTTTCTAGTACAGCCTTCCTGAGACTGTCTGCACAGCCACCTGTCATGTCTTGTAAGTAACTTTTGCATTGCACTGTCATTTCAACAGCTCTTTGACATTTCCTCCTTGTCCTCTGCATGTTTGGTTTCTCTTTGATCAATAATCTGGTATGAAAGTGAGTCCTTTCTTTGAGCTGCTTCCCCCCCAACTTCTCCGCCAAGCCCCTACCCTCAATATCTCAGGCAGGTCCTTACTGTGATCCAGGTGAAAATGGACCACCCTAGCTGTCTTGAGCCTTACTGTAGATGGCGCCCAACATTCAGGCCCATGGAACTCCAAGTGAAAGGGGAAGGACAAAACCCAAGTTAATTTGGGGCCCTCCTGCTGCTCTGCTCCCAAATTAGAGATTGTTCGGTGAACCCATGTGAGAGCGATGATTCACAGGCTGGGATGCCAAGAAACCGCCTCCTGTGATGCTCGCTGCTCCCGCCTTCCACATCACAGGCTCCAGAAAGTGTCCTGGAGATGGCATTCCTTTCCCCGTTGTCCCTTCTCCCACTGCCGTGAGTGCATTTGGGGTTTATAAGAATCAGGCTTTGAATGTGCCACCCTCCTAAACCAGAACATTGTGCTGTGCTCCACCTCCCGGCGCGAACCCCACATCCTCACCACAATCTTCGACTTCAGGGTTGCTTTCTTTGATGAATTAGAGAGTATTTTAAAAAGAAATATATTTTTTTCTTTCCTTGTCTTGTTCCAGATTCATAGGGAGAAAGTGTGTCTTACCTCAGCTTTGAAGAGTATTTTGGGTGAGAGGGTTTTAATTTTTAACTAGAGGGTCTCCTGCAGGACTCACTCTGGTGAACTGGAGGCCACACGGGCCAGGCAGAGGACAGAGGGAAAGCTGGGCTCTCTTCTGAGGACTTTTGAGAGAAGGCTTCCTAACAGAGGGCTCTGCTTTCTGTGCTTGGTCTCTGTGCTCAGAGCTGCTGTAGATGCCATGATTTCATAAACAGGACAGGACCAGGCAGAACTGAAATTCAGGTCATGGGGTCTCTCTCTCTGAAACCTTGTTCTCACTGCTCTTCTGGGCTTCTCCCTTCAACCTCTCTTCCTGGGCTGGACGTCAGCTGAGAGAAGGATCAGGGCCAGACCACATCAGCTCTTTTAAGACACTCCTTTGGAGGGTGTGGTTTTTTTTGTATGCATCAGGAACCCTTTTGGCATCTGGTGAGGACTATGGACCCTTCTCAGAATGCTGTTTTTAAAACCCATAAAATAAAATACACAGGACTACAAAAGACAACAATTATATTGAATATGGAAATAATTATCAAAAAAAAATTTTTTAAGATTGGCACCTGAGCTAACAACCGTTGCCAATCTTCTTTTTTATATTTTCTGGTTTTTCTCCCCAAATCCCCCCAGTACATAGTTGTATATTTTGGTTGTTGGTCCTTCTAGTTGTGGCATGTGGGACGCCACCTCAGCGTGGCCTGATGAGCGGTGCCATGTCCGCGCCCAGGGTCTGAACTAGTGAAACCCCGGGCCACCGAAGCGGAGCTCACGAACTTAACCACTCGGCCGCAGGGCTGGCCCCTCAAAAAATTTTTAAAACTTGTGATTTAGTAATAGATTTTTTTAACACATTAAATAACAAGATCTATTGGCAGATCCAAAACTACCACAATTTCACAGGTGCCTAAACATAAACTCAAGGTCCCTGCAGCACCTGTGACATGGCAATAGCTGTGATTGCTGTTGGCAGTTTGTCTTTCTACAGTCCCAGGTGCCGCCATAGGCCTCTGGTGTGTTGCCTACATTCAGAATTGAAGGAAATGTTACATTTCAGTTAGAGGCCAGTGAAAATAGAGTTGAGATTTTTTTCCTGTCCAAGTTCATGGAATCTGGGTTCATGGATTGCAGATTCAGAGCCCCTGCTTGAGAGTGACCTTCCTGGCCCCACCTCATGGCCGCTGACATTGTTTACCAAGCCCTGAGCACGGGAATAATAAAAATAATGGCTAATGTTGACTGAGTCCTTACTAAGTACCTGGTGATATTGGCGGCTAGGATTCAGCAAAGAACGAAGCCAGTTCTTGCCCACCTGGGGCTTACAGTCTAGGGAGGGGAGACTGACAAATGAATACACAAATGCGCTAATTTCAGAGGGCGGTCAGCGCTGTGAAGTCAGTGGTACAGGGCAGCGTAATAGAATGAGTTGGAATAGGAGAACAAGAGCTTCTGTTTTCCAGGGAAGTCCTCTCTGAGGAGGTAGTGTTTGCTCTGGGACCTGAATGATGGAGGAGAGAGCCATGCAAAGGTGTAGAGGAAGGGGGTTCCCGGTATAGGATCTGCCAAGTGCACAGGCCCTGAGGAAGGAACGAGCTGAAAGCATTCTAGGGCCTGGCAGGAGGCCAGCATGGCTGGGACAGAGAGCGTGCAGGGTGGGGGCGCATTGGAGCCTTGGAGGTAGAGTCCAAGAGGCTGGCTGGGCCCATCAGGCAGGCTTTGTGGGCCAGAGTAAGGGGGTTGGGTTTTCTTCTAAGTGTGACTGGCAGCCTTTGGCAGGTTTAAGCAGGGGAGGTGATGCTGTGATTTGCATTTTGGAGAGAGCCTTCTAGCTGTGTGTGGAGAATAGAGCGTAGGGGCCAGATGAGAGACCCATGGTGGCCTGGACCAGGGTGGGGCTGCGAGGTGGAAAGAAGTGGGCAGATCTGGGGTGTAATTTGGAGATAAACTCAGTGGCCCAGGGTTTTGGAGGTGGAAGTGAGGAAGAGGGGCAGCAAATGACCCCCATGTTTCCCCTCCTTAGGCCTTGCCCCCCGCCCAACTGGGAAACAGGCCCTGACCTTGCCCCTGCTCGCCTCCTCAGCCCCCTTCAGCCCTCCATGGCCCCTCCAGGGCCAGCCACCCGCCCACAGGGCCCCTGGCATGCGGGCTTCCCAGCTGGCCCCGATTGTCGTTACTCCCCAGGGAGTCATGGGAACACACTCCGCCTGCCCCCTCCACCCCCCTCTTCCCAGACAGGGCCAGGCCCTAACAATGCCCCCTCAGCCAGCCAGTGGCCTGGACACAATGCCCCTGTTTCGGTTCATTGCCAGCTCCCGGAGGCCTGCTGGGTTTCCTGGCCTGTTTGGCATATATATAACTCTGGCTTCCAGCAGGGATTTTTTTTTTCTTATTAAAAATAAAAGCTCTCTGGCTCCTCCTCTCTGAATATCTTAATATATTATAAAAAGTCTTTCTCTCCTGAGCCCTCCCTGCTCCCCTCCCTGCCCGCATTTGCCATGTGCCTGTCAAAATGGGGACCAAATGCAGGTCAGCATCAGCGAGAAAAACAGAAAAAGAAAGAAAAGTTGCTTGCTACCCCGTGGCTAATCTCGAATATGCTGGAGATGCTGAAGGTGATAAGAATAATCTGAGGGTTTATGACATGGCAGGCACCGTGCCGGGCACTTGCTGTCCACCGTATCTCATTACTTCTCAGACACCATCAAAGAGGACGCACAACATTATTTTGAGCCCCTAAGAAAGAAAAGAGCTCCTGCCTAAAAATGGACGTGCCATCGGTTGTAAGATGCTCCTCAATTTCAGAGATGTTAAATAGGAAAAACGAAGTCTTAGAATCAGTGGAATGTGGGATTGTCTCCTCTACACACTTCGGTGCCCTCCACACGTATTTTTCTCTTGCCTCTGTGTCCACCTGTGCCTGATAGGGTTTGGGAGGCAGGGCAGGGATTGCTGTGTGAAAACTCTCCTGTTCTGCAGCCTGACGGGAACAGTTTTTCTTTCCTCTTTGGAAAAACTGAGAGGAGAAGTAGGCAAGCGGCTTCAGTGATCCATCCTTCATTCTTAATAACAGCTGACATTTATCCAGTACTCTCTATGTGCCAGGTACTGTCCTCAGCACTTTAGTAACTCATTTAATGTCCCAACAACCCTATCGGGTAAACACTATTATTATTATCATCCCCATTTTACAGATGACAAAACAGAGCCCCTCTGCTCTAAGGGCTCCCTACCCCCTCACTGTGGCCCTGGGCAGGGTAGGCATGGCCCCTATGTCTGGTTTTTCCCCCTCTCCCTGGAAAAGCATAATCCATCCTCAGGGTCTGAGGTGATGCAGAGAAAGGAAGTGGCACTGGCAAGGAGAGAGGTTCCCCAGCGCATGACTCAGGGAATAACAGGGGTTTGGGGGAAGGGAGGCTCCCTTATCGACCTGAGACCTGTCCACTTACATTGCACCTTGGACCCTCTGGCCGACACCCAACTGGACAAATGGACCAACTGATGGCCAAGGATTTGGCCAAGGTCACACAGCCAGGCAGCTATTGGCTGGCACTAAGCCCCATGTCTCCTGTTTTACCATGAAAGGCCACTTTTCCTTCTCTCCCATGTCCATGTCTTCTCTTTACTTACCTGCAAAGCCAAGGAGCTGTGCTGGTGCCGGTCAGTTCCTTGGCAGTAATGATAGCACTAATAGTAGTTAAAATTTATTGGCTGCTTACTCTGTGCCAGGCACAGGCATCAGGGACTGCAGACTCAGAAACCTGGAGTGGCAGGGCAAGTAAGGTCACTGAGGGAGGCAAGCCAGGCAGGGACTCTGATGGCCTGGAGGGTCAAGGCTCTGGCTAAATGGGGGACAGCAACTGCTTAGCACCATGATGGCCTGGCTAGTATTGCCAGATATTAGTTTTAAAAGAAACAGTAATATTTGAATTTTTATATAGTATTTCCCAATTAAAAAAATTTGTAACGAATTCGTAATTCAGAAAAAATACTCTAGGCAAATTAAATCAGACCTGTGAGCCAGTTTGAGAACTCTGCTGGTCCTGTTTTCTCAATTAACCCTGACATCTATCCTGTAAAGCAGCCTTTGCCCCTCGTTCTGTGGATGGGGCAAGCAAAGCCCTTCTAGAGGGTACATCACTTCCTCAAGGTCGTCTAGCCAAGCCACATAGTTGGGGTCTGCCTGACTTCCAAGGCTTGCCCCTGCATTAGCCGCAGATGGGGAGGGAGGGCTGTGTTCAGACACAGCCGGAACTGGCATGGCGACAGAACGTCTCCAGGGACTGTAAACCGTCAGTCAAAGGGAGAATTCAGTGTAGCAACGAGGGATCATTCGAGACAACCATGATGTTGCAGACATCAGACTCCCCACCTCCCTCTGCCAGAACTCAACAATGGCTTTCTCTGTGCCCCTTAATCAAATTAAGTCACCACAGAATCATTTCTCCCAGTTAGGCACTCCTTATAATAATGGGATGTTCATGTTTGGGGACTTTTTTTTTTCAAGCTAAGAATGTATGTTTAGGGAGGTGGTGTGTGTGGAATAAATACCTTTGAATTATTTGTGTCATTTGTCAAACTTCTTAATTAGCGTATTGTGCAGGTACGTAGAAATAATTCTGACTCTCCTACTGGACTGTGATCTCCAGGTATCAGAGCTGGGTCTGTTTTGCTTTCAGCCATCTCCCCAGCACCTGGCACAATGCTGACACGTAGTAGGTGGTTAGTAAATATCTGTGGTTTGAATGAGTGAGGCTCATTCAAGCAAGTGAATTGACTTGTCCACGTCACACAGACCAAGGTTCCTGTTGACATCCACTTGATTTAGAAGCTCATGTTATCACTTCTACACCATCCTGCCTCTTGGCAAGAATCGAGGGAAAAGCGTCTCCAGGCCCAGGATCACGGGCCCAGGAGCTTCCAGCCCCTGGATTCCTCTAGGGTAAGGGGTTGGTGGAGGTGGTGATGACGGTAAGCCACTCTCCACCCTAGTACCTTTGGGAAACCACACATAATCTTGACAGCCCCAAGCCTGGCTCTTGGGGTATTTACGGAGGATGACGGGGTATGAGGGCAGGCCCTCCTGGGCTTTGCCTTGAAACAGGCCAAGTTCCCATCTCAGTTCTGCTTTGTGACCTTGAGCTGCACTTCCTTCCTCCTGCACCATGTGGATAAACAACCTTCACTTATGGGATTATCAGGTTGAAAGGAGATCATCAATGGAAGTGGCTGCCTGGTAATTGTGGATGTTTTGGAAGCTTCCCAGCCTCAAGAGAACTGTTGATGTTGAAAATGGCCTTATCAGGATCTGCCAGGCTTGGGGCCAAGGGACCCTATCTCTCAGGCCTTTGCTGCTTTTGAGTGGGTATTAATAGATACAGAAGGCCCTTATCTCTTCCTTGATTTCACACCAGGAATTCTGGTCTTCACTCCTTTCTGCTGCAGCAGGGCAGGAGGGATTGTGGGAAGGAGGGCACCGGCTTCTACCTGGGAGGCTGTGGACTTGAATACTTCAGGGAGGGCAGGGCTCTGAAAAACCCCTGGCTTTAGCTTCACCAAGCCTGCATAATAGCCTTTTCCTCTGTTAGGGAAGCTCACGCCCTTTGGGACTCAGTTTCCTCATCATAAAATGGGGCAATAATAACAGTATCTGTCTTCCAGCAACCAGTACAGTGCTTGGCGCATGGCAGGTGTTCAATAAGTGTTTGTTGAGTGACTATTGGATATGAGAGGGCTTTACAAAAGTGAATGTTACTGTTATTGAGATGCTTTCGGAAGATGTGGAGGAAGGAATCTCCATCTGGAAGGGGGATGTTGCTGGCTTCTCTCACCCTCTGTCAGGGTCTGGCTTGGTTATTTCAGATGAGACCTAGCATTCCAATAGGAGCTTCTCTCACTGGGGAGGAGAGAGTGACAGGCTGGCCCCAGGCATAGGAATCCAGTATAGGCCTGATTCTATCACTGGCTGGCTTCACAGGTCTCTACCCCCGAATGGGCCTCAGTTTTCCCATCTGTGCAGCAAGAAGCTTGCATAGTCTCAGTGGTCCCTTCCAGGGTTGACACAGTCTAGGATTTGCAGCAAGTAATTTCACAGACTGCTTAGGAAACTCCCACTGCTTTCCTAAACCACCTCATAATTCATGAAACACCTTCAGATCCCTTAGGCTTTTCATCCTCGCGGCACCCTGGAAGGGGCCAGGGCTATGTGCCCATTTTACAGATGAGGAAACTGAAGCTGAGAAGTACCCTCGAGGGGCTGGAATTTGAGGCTGTCCCACATGTTTTGGTTATACAGGTATACCACTTTGTTCTCAAATGGGAAAGTACAGAAAAACTACCTGGAATGAGGTGGGGGGGGTTGCTTGTGAAAATGTGGATTGCCGGGCACTTGGGGATTCTTAATTGGCAGGGCTGGGGTGCACCCAGAGTTAACAAGAGCCCAGGTGATTCTGTAGCCAGGGCCCTAAGGACTACTCTCGGACAACCAGGGCTCCCTGTTGCATTCTAGGTGGCCTGTGGCATGAGCCTCTGGTTTCTTTCCTAACCCTTCTCAGTACCTGCTCTGGGCCAGGCCAGTGTTGGGAAGAAGCCCTGCTGGAGCTCCCAGTCTGGTAGGGGAAGTAGATGGAGAAACCAAGTGTGTGGTCAGTGCTGGAACAGAGGCAGCATCGGGCAATGGAGGACTCTGGGGGGCTCCCTGGAGGAGGTGATGTATATACTGGGCCTAGGGACTTGATTCTTGTTTGTGTCTCAGCTACTTTTTTTCACGTGGGTCATCTCCACAAGATGACACAAATTCGTAGAAATTATCAATTTCACATCTTTGCCCTCAGTGCTGGCACAAGGCCTGGCACAGAGGAGAGGACAATGTTGGTCAAATCAGCTGACCTGAGCAATGAGAAATGGCTGATGGAGAGGTCCCAGGGCCTCTGGATTAAATGCATTTTCATGCTCAGCACCCTCACCTCCTCCCTTTGTGAGGTCTAACATGGAGTTAGTTTAACGGTGGAAATTCCTCATCGTGTAGTAAACATTTGTTACCTCTCTGTTCCCCTAAACTGTGAGCTCCTGAGGGCCAGGAGTCAAGAACGGGACACAGAGCAGGCTCTCAAGTTTGTTGAATGAATGAGTTCAAGCAGGAGCTGTGTACGGGCTATGGAAGAGATTCCAGCTAAAACGGGTCTTGCAGGAAAATCCCAAACTGTATTAGGCCAGACGTCCCTCCACCACTCCTGGCATCCCCCTTCTACTTGGGCTCTGGGTGACAAAGGTAGGGCGGGTGCAGGATTTGGAAGGAAAGGGCAGAGGCTGGGCAAATTGAGGATGGGAGATGTAGCTGGGGCTTTGGAGGTGGGCCTGAGAACCTAGAAAAGAGGGGCGGTTTCTAGAAATCTGGGCTGAGGGTGTTGGGGCTACAGGTGGTGGCTTTGGTGGGGAACTCCGAGGGTCACGTGGGGTCTGCTGATGGTGAGAGGTGCAGAAGTGACGCTCAGTCCCAAAGGTCTCCAGACGGATCAGCAGGTGAGGTGTGTCGGGGCGGGGGCGGGGCCACCACGCCTCGAGCCCAGGCCTTCGCGGCTGGGGGCGGGGAGTGCGACCGCCCAGGGCCCCGCCCCGACAAAGCCTGCGCGCGCCCCGTCCCGCAATTGGCCGCCCCGCCTCGCGCCGCCGCCCCGTCCCGCCCCCCGCCGCCGGTCCGGCGCGCTGCAGCCAATGGGCACGGTCGCCGTCGTCTCCGTCACGGCCCGGCCAGCCAATGGTGGCTGCGCTCGGCGGCGCGTGGCTCTTTCGCGGCAAAAAGGATTTGGCGCGTAAAAGTGGCCAGGACTTTGCAGGCAGCGGCGGCCGGGGGCGGAGCAGGATCGAGCCCTCGCCGCGGCCTGCCGCCATGGGCCCGCGCCGCCGCCGCCGCCTGCCCCCCGGATCGCGCGGGCCGTGAGCGCCATGGCCGTAGCTGGGGCCCCCGCGGGCGGCCCGTGCGCGCCGGCGCTGGAGGCCCTGCTCGGGGCCGGCGCGCTGCGGCTGCTCGACTCCTCGCAGATCGTCATCATCTCCACCGCGCAGGACGCCAGCGCCCCGCCGGCCCCAGCCGGCCCCGCCGCGCCCGCCGCCGGCCCCCGCGACCCCGACCTGCTGCTCTTCGCCACGCCGCAGGCGCCCCGGCCCACACCCAGCGCGCCGCGCCCCGCGCTCGGCCGCCCGCCGGTACGGACACCCGGGACTCTGGGCCAAGCGCGCTGCCAGGACCCCCGCGCAGACCCAGGCGGGGCGCGGTGTTTGGCCCGAAGGCAGCGGGGGCGGGGGAGGGGGTGCTGAGGCTCCCGGGCTGGGCGGTGCCGAGCCTGGGCTGGGCCTCCGGGCCCCGCCCCGGGGTGCAGGGTGACCTCGGGCCAGTCCTTGTTTGCTTCTCTGCGCCCTGGGCCTCAGCTTCCTCACTGGAGCCGCGCGTGGGTCAGACTCAGATAATAATGGCCCACGTGTATTCACCTGGCGCTGACTGCCTGTCAGGCCTCTGGCGAACTTCGAGCCAGCTAAAACTCATAACCACGCTCTGAGCTCGGTGACCCATCTGAACTGAGGCTCAGAGAGGGGAAGCGACTTGCCCCCATCACAGGGCTCAAAGTGGTGAGACTGGGATTTGAACTGAGGCCCGCTGGCTTCAGACCAGAGCTTGTGGCCGGGTGGTGGGCACGGTTGCTTGGGGAAGTGAAGGGGGGCATCCTGGGGCTAGACCTTTGAAGGGCCATTAAGGAGACCCTCCTTCCTGCCTCAGCGCTTGACTGCCAGGTGCAGGCCTGGCCCTCTGGGCCTCTGGGGACAGGCCTCCTGGCTGGGAGGCCTTCTCTGAAGGGGCGGGGTGGCTGGGCCAGCTGCTGATCCCCTCCTTCTGCCTGTCCTTCCATCTGCCACCCTCCACCCGCCCAGGGCCTGGTTGCCATGGAGCCTCATTAATCAGGCAGGCAGACCCCTGGGCCCCTGTGGAAGTACTGGGTAGGCTGGGCCTCTGGGAGATGCCTTGATAAAGTGCTCCCTGAGCAGCAAGAGGCTCAAGACCAGGTCAGACTAGGGGGCCCAGAAGAGGCAGCTGAACTGCAGGGGGAGAAGGGAGTGGAGGCCTGGAGCTCGGACCTGTGGGCTGCAGGACAGGGTGTGGAGACCAGTTTGACTGGCACAGCCTGTGGGTGAAGGTGGGGCAGGCAGGAGGGGTCTCAGCAGGGGGCTTGGAGCAAGTAGGAGGGGTGAGTCAGGGCCCTGCGCAGGGAGATGGAAGCTGCCCAACTGCTGATGGGGGCCTGGGTGGCAGCTGGTCCCTGAGGCATCCAGACAAGGCTCCCCCAACCTCATTGGCCCCATGCCCAGTGCTGCCTTCCGGAATCACCAAGATGCTAATAATAATAACAATAGCAGCCACTATTGTTTTGAGACTGTTTTGTGTGTCAGGCTCTGTGCCAAGCACTTTACCCAGTTAACTCATTTAACCCTCTCGGCAACCTTCCCCTTTTACAGATAGAGAAACTGAGGCCTGGAGATGTTGGAACCTTCCCTAGTCCTTCAGCTAGTGAGTGGTAGGACCAGTCCAAACTTCCCAACTAGTTAACTGCTAGGATGCCTTGCCTCCTATAGATGCTAATAGAGATTGAAGGAAGCTCAGGGGCCCTTCCTCCTACTGAGTGAGGGGGAGGGGGATTGTACCAGGAGTGGGTCACCTGGCTTGTCTCCTATACCCTGATGGCCTATTCCTGCAGGTACCAGCTTGGGGCCCTGGACAAGTATCCTCCATTTAGCTGTCTGACAAGTACTTACAGGCCCAGGGCTGTGGGTCCTGCCCTCAGGGAGCTGAGCTCCAGGCTCAGAGGAACTGCCAGAGACTGGGCTGAGGAGACATGCCCTCTGCTCCACCCCCAGTGGTGTCAGGGGCAGCCTCACTGGGCCTGAGCATTCCATTCATTCAACAGTTGTTGACTTTGTGAGTGCCCATGAAGTACTAGGCACAGAGGCAAGTAAGGAGCCTCTGCCTTCACAGTACTTAGGGGCTAGTGGGCATTTTCTGCCAGTGGGTAGGGGTGGGGGCCTAGCTTTTGCCCTCCAACACCCCCCAACTCTTGTACCTGTGAGTAGCCACTGGCCGTATGAGCTGTGACCTCCACCGACCTCTGCACTGGCGTGCATTTGGGGCAGTCCTTGAAATAAGCTGCAGGGTCAGCTTCTGCACCAGTGAGCATTCATTGAGCACTTCCTGCATACAAGGCTTTGTGCAATTCAGCCCTTCCTTCTGGCCCTTCCTCTCCACCTCTACCCTGTTGTCATGGCTATTAAAAAACAAACTAAATGTAGTACACATTTACTATAGAAAAAGTTAAGAGACGAAGGTTGAAGGGGGTGGGGTCTCAGCCCCATCCATTTTTCCTTGTTTTCTTTTCCTAAGCCTGTTCTGTTTTGTTTTTTGGGGTGGTTATGACAGCTTTCCTTTTCTAAAGTTTTAAAAATTGTAGTTTTTCCTTTATTTCAACATTCAAAGAGTGCATCATTCACACTTTACAGACAAGGCATCAGTCCCCCATCCCCCCCCCCCATACAGAGGTTATCTCTGAGATGGATTCTGTGATAACAGAAACTGAATCAGAGAAAAACGATTGCATGAGTTTTTTAATCCAAAAAGGGATCATATAAATGCATTTCCCTATAACAGTGTTTTTCTTGTCACTATGTCTTGGAGAGGATTCTGCATTGACCTGCCTCAGTCCCTGACAGCTGCTGGTACTCCCGGGGCTAGATGAACCACAGTTTTTGTGGCCCCTCCTGTGGATGGGTGTTTTGAGTCATCAGGTTTTTTCACCAGTGTTCTGTGTATCTTCATCCCTGCCTTTCAGGGCCCCTGCTGGGGTCTTTGCCGTGGCAGCCATCTGCCTGAGCCCTTGTTTTAGCGTGTGGCATTGACCTGCCTTCACGGTGGGCGAGGGCCTGGGGAACAGGGAGGAGGCGAGGGGTGCAGTTGGCAGGAGTATGCCAGGGTACAAGTCCTTGGGCGGGGCTGGAGAGGGGTACATTCTGATGGGCTCGCGGGGATCTGGCTTCTGGACTGGGCTCTGCGCCACCCCACTCTGGTTCAGATCTGGGCTCCACCTCTCAGTCTGTGTGACCTCTCTGAGGTGCAGGCTCCTCGGGAAGCGAGGATCATCATGGCACCCACTGCAGGGTGGTTGGCGGGTTTGGTGATGAATGCTGGTGAAGCAGTTACTTAGCATGGTGCTCAATTCAGAGGAAGCACCCAGCTTAGCTCTTCTGTCCCCTCAGGGAGCCCATGAATGTGTGTGTGAGAGGGAGTGTCCAGGTCTGCCAGCACGTGGGGAGGTTCATGCAGCAAACGTTTGTTGGTGCCCAGGCCCTGTGCTGGACACTGTGTGCAGAGGTTATTGAGACCCAGTGCCCACCTCTGAGGGGCTCCCTGGCTTCTGGGTGAAACACATCTGCAGAAATTTGTAGTGAGAGACAGTGTGGGAATAGGTTGGGTTCGAGGCAGTTGAGAGGGAGAGGCACAGTCTCTGTTGCAGGATCAGAATGTCTTAAGTGGTAGGCAAGGTGTCTGTCCAGACGGGTGGAAGGAGTAGGTGCAAAGGGTGGGAGGCAGAGGCAGGGAGGGACCAGCATGGGCTAAGGCTCAGAGGCACAAGTTTATGAAAAAACACGTCTCAACAGAAGTTCATGTGGAGAAGTGGTGGCAGATGAGGATACTAAGGTGGAAGGGGACAGATGGAGGCAGGGGGACCAGTGGGGAGACTGCCAAATGGTCCAGGTGGGAGGTGGTAGTGGCTGTGGTGACAGGATTTCTTGGCCACTAGATAGGAGGAGGGCAGTAGGCGGGGCTGAGGGGGTGGGGCTGGTTTTGATCAGGATGCTTTTGAGATGCCCATGAGACTGCCAGGGCAATCTTCCTCGAGTGTGTGAACTAAATCACAAGGCATCCTGGGCGGGGATGCTGGCTCTGCCACTTCCTGGCCGTGTGACCTTGGGCCTTTCTGGGCTTCAGTTGCTTTATGTGTAAAGCGAGGCCATTGCTGTGCCGCCAGTCCCTAGGATGGGATGATCTAATGGAAGCAAAGCGCGTGATGAGCACCAGTTGCTGTCCTGTTCACAGATAGTCAGAAACCAGAGAGAGTCGGCGACTTGCCCAAGGGACCTGTATCCTAATGGCTTAAAACAACAAACATGTATTATCACACAGTTTCTGTAGGTCAGGAAGTCAGGGGGCACTTAGCTGGGTGCTTCTGGCTCAGTTTCTTCTGAGGTTGCTGCCAAAATGTTGGCCCGGGCTCCAGTTGACAGCAGGTGTGAATGGGGTTGGAGGATTTGCTTCTGAGCTCACCCATGGTCCTGTTGGGAGGAGATCTCAGTTCCTTGCTGCTTGGGCCTGTCCTTTGGGTCACTTGAGTGCCTGCATGACATGGCGACGAGCTCCCCCCAAAGTGATCCAATATAGAGAACAAGGAGGAAGCTCCAGTGTCTCGAGGACTCAGTCTCAGAAGTGACACACCACCACTTTCACCACATTCTGTTCATTAGAAGCAAGTTACCGGATCTGGCCCATACTTAAGGGGAGGAGAATTAGGCTCCATCTTTTGAAAGGAGGAGTATCAAAAAATTGGCAAACTACCACAGGCCCCCAGGGAGGTAGGGGTGGAACTGGGACTTCCAGTTGAGTCTTCTGTCCTGCAGTAGGATTGTGTCCCTTAGGATCTGCCCCTCACTCACACACTTAGGCATACTGGTAGAGAAACTGAGGCTGGGGCGGCCCAGGAGCACCAAGCCCTCAGCCGGGTCTCTTGTGGCCTCACTCTCCTGGTTACTGGGCATCCTCCCATTTATTTTGCTGCAGGTGAAGCGGAGGCTGGACCTGGAAACAGACCATCAATACCTGGCTGAGAGCAGCGGGCCAACCCGGGGCAGAGGCCGTCACCCAGGAAAAGGTACCCAAGGAGCACAGGCTGGGGCAGCCCCCCTGACCAGGCCCAGGTTGGGGTGTGGACAGACAAACGTGCTTGGAAACTAAATCTCTGGCGTGTCAGGCCTGGGCCTGAGCCAGGCCTCTGGGGGCCCCAAGGGGTAGCTGGAGTGGCCGCCTGGCATGGCTTCCCCAGGCCCTGGGGGGTAGGGAGTTCCCCAGCCGGAAGAGGAATGCTGTGGTTGGCAGGCAGCCGCCACAGGGCCTCCCTGCTTGGCCTCACCAAGGGGAAGAAGCCATCGCCCCACCCCACCCCTAGGCTGGCCCAGCTGGGGGTGAGGGTGGTGCTGAGGGACCCTGCCTTGCCTGGCCCCCCCAGGTGTGAAATCCCCCGGGGAGAAGTCACGCTATGAAACATCGCTGAATCTGACTACCAAACGTTTCCTGGAACTGCTGAGCCGTTCAGCTGATGGTGTTGTCGACCTGAACTGGGCGGCAGAGGTGCTGAAGGTGCAGAAACGGCGCATCTACGACATCACCAACGTCCTCGAGGGCATCCAGCTCATTGCCAAGAAGTCCAAGAACCACATACAGTGGCTGTAGGTACCAGCCAAGTGGGAGGGTGGGCAGAGGCCAGGGCTGGGCCAGCCTGGAGAAGCTGATAGTGATGCTGTGGCTGCCTGCGTCCCCATCTTAGAGCTGGGGATACAGGTTTAGAGAGGAGAGGTGGCTTCCCCGAGGTGATGGGTGCAGGAGAGTTCACAGGTCTTACGTATCCACCTCAGTGTGGCTGTACATATTTGTTCACCTGGGTAACCATCATCCAGATCAAGATAAAGAACATTTTCAGCATGCCAGAAAGTTCTCTGTGTCCCTCTCCAGTCGTCGCCCACCCCTCATACCCCCAGGTAACCACTATTCTGACTTCTCTTGCCATTGCCGGGCTGCTCTAACGCAACTCTTTTATTCCTGTAAATTCTTTTATTGTTCCCTTCTCACCTCTTTCCCTGCTCGTCCTCCTCCCCTCTCTTGAACACATCTTACCTTCTCAGTTTTTGGTAGATCATTCCATTCTGCATCATTCTTTTTTTCTTTTCACTTGACAACAAGTCTTAGAAGTGCTTTGGTGTCTGTACATCTAATGTATTCTCATCTTTTTATACAACTGTGGAGTACTCTGTGGCATGTCTATGCCATCATTTACTTATCCAGCCCCCTGCGAGGGCCACGTGGGTGTTTATAGACAGATTCAGGCCTGACTTTAAACCCAGGCCTGTCTGACTTGCAGCCCAGCTGTCAGCCCTCTGCTGTTTCCTAGCTGAGGAGCCAGACCCAGAGGGGCCAGGGTTTGCCTGGGCCTCAGAACAGAGGCAGCAGCAGACTGGATGCCGAGGGTCAGGGCTCCTGGGCAGAGGGGTCAGGAGCTGCTAGCCCTCGCTCTGCTTCCCCACAGAGGCAGCCATGCAGCAGTAGGGATTGGTGGGCGGCTTGAAGGACTGACCCAGGACCTCCGGCAGCTGCAGGAGAGTGAGCGGCAGCTGGACCACCTGATCCACATCTGCACCACACAGCTGCGCCTGCTTTCCGAGGACACTGACAGCCAGCGATATCCTTGCACTGCCTGGAGGGCAGCGGTTGGGGGTGCCTCACCCAAGTGGGACCAGAGAGGCTACCCTGGGTCCTAGATCCAGGAGAGGGCTCTGGCTTTGGATGCTAGTCCTGGCTCAGCGTTTACTCACTGTGTGATACTGGACAAGTTTCTTAAGCTTTCTGAGCCTCAGCTTCATCTGTAAAAGGAGAAAATAATCCAATTCTGAAATTGCACAAATTAGAACAAGAAAAGCTGGTGCCAGCAGTAATGAACATTATTTAGTACAGTGACTCAGTACATGGTTGTAGCTTCAAGGTTAGAGATGCAAGTTTTTGTCTGTTTTTCATTTGCAAAAGTAGAAACTTTATTTTAAAATAAGCTTTCTTTTTAAGTGAATACCCAAATTATGTTTGTAAATTTTGGACACAACCACTAATTGACAGCGAGGTCATGGCTCAGAATAAATCCTCAGCACCACACCTTGAGTTATGTTAAGTAATTTACATGAAATTATTGAAGGCAGCCATCATTACCTTGGGATTCAATGGGTAGAATGGTCTTATTGTACAGATGTGGAAATTGAGGCTCAAGGGCATGAGATAGGCTCAAGCACTAGTTATGTGCCAGGCCCTGGGGTGGGGGATGGAGAGGACAGCCATGACTAGGCAAGTGTGGGCTCTGCCTTATGAGCTCTTGGGGTGGGTGGCCCCCAGAAGTCAAAAGTCATATGATCCTTGACTCCACCAACCCTGGCCTATGTGACTTGCCAGGACCTTCGTAGCATCGCGGACCCTGCAGAGCAGATGGTCATGGTGATCAAGGCGCCTCCTGAGACCCAGCTTCAAGCCGTGGACTCCTCGGAGGTGAGACCTGGGACTCCAGGCCCCGCCAGAACAGGCTAGGCTGGGATGGTGGTCAGCTGAGCCTCACTTTACCCTGCCTGCTGCCTCCACCCAGACCTTTCAGATCTCCCTTAAGAGCAAACAAGGCCCCATCGACGTTTTCCTGTGCCCTGAGGAGAGCGCGGGCGGGATCAGCCCCGGGAAGACCTTGTCCCAAGGGACAGCTTCTGGAGAGGAGGACAGGGCAGCTGATCCTGCCACCACAGTGCCACCACCATCATCTCCCTCCTCATCCCCTGCCACGGATCCTAGCCAGTCCCTGCTCAGCCTGGAGCAAGGTAGGTGAAGGGTGGGAGGGGCAGGGCAGGGGCCCCTCTCCCAGGTGGGTGGGCAGGCATGACAGCCCCCTCTGCCCTCCCTGCCGGGGCGTCCCCGGCCTGTGATGCTCCCCCGTCTCCCCAGAACCTCTGCTTTCCCGGATGGGCGGCCTGCGGGCCCCTGTGGACGAGGACCGCCTGTCCCCGCTGGTGGCGGCTGACTCGCTCCTGGAGCATGTGCGGGAGGACTTCTCCAGCCTCCTCCCTGAGGAGTTCATCAGCCTGTCCCCCCCCCACGAGGCCCTTGACTACCACTTTGGCCTTGAGGAGGGTGAGGGCATCAGAGACCTCTTCGACTGTGACTTTGGGGACCTCACTCCCCTGGATTTCTGATGGGGCTGAGGGGGGCCAGGGCCTCCTGAGATGCCCATCCTGTCTCTACAGCCCTGGAGCCCCTGCCCCTGCCTCTGGCCGTCCTCCCAGCCCAATTGGAAACATTTAATTTATACCCCTCTCCCCTGTCTCCAGAAGCTTCTAGCTCTGGAGTCTGGCTACTGCCAGGAGGCTGAGCAAGCCAGGAAGGGAAGGATTCTGTTTGTGGTGTGTATGTGCATGCACCCAACACCCATCATGTGTGTACACGGGGTGAGTGGTGTGTGAGCATGTGTGTGTGCATGTGCCGGGGAATGAAGGTGAACACATCTGCGCGTGCACTGAGAACACGCCCCAGTGTGTCCACGTGTGTGTGCATGAGTCCATGTGTGCGCGTGGTGGGGGCTCTAACTGCACTTTTGGTCTCCTTGCTCCAGGGGCCCCACGAGGCCCAGGGTGGCCACCTGCCCCCAGAATCCTGCGTGCTGACCAGGCCGGGTGGCGAGGCCTTGGCCTGCTTGTTTGCAGGACAGCGAGAGCACTTCTGTCGTCTTAAAGGTTTTTCTGATTGAAGCTTTAATGGAGCGTTATTTATTTATCAAGGCCTCTTTGGCAAGCCTGGGGCACCAGCAAAGGGTAGGAGGGATGTGGGGCTGATGCCCCAACTCCCTGTACCCCTGAGCGAGGGCGGGGGTCCCTGAGCTGTTTTTTGCCCCACTCTGAAGGAGCTGAGGCCTGAGCGGTTTATTTATTGGGAAAGTGAGGGAGGGAGACAGACTGACCAACTGACAGCCATGGGTGGATTGAGGGGGTAGTCCCTCCCCAGGGGTCACTGCAGGGCCCCAGCTGCCCCCCAGGATGGATGTGAGATGGGAGAGGTGAGTGGGGGACCTTCACTGACAGGGTGGGCAAGAGGGGTGGGTGAAGGGCCTCCCCCCAGCCCAGACCACAGGGCTCCTCCTGTGGCGTTTGAAGTGCCCCCCTCCACCCCACTTCTTGCTCTGCCCCACCCTCCAATCTGCACTTTGATTTGCCTTCCTAACAGCTCTGTTCTCTCCTGCTTTGGTTTTAATAAATATTTTGATGGTGTTTGGGCCAGGTTTTGGGTCTGTGAACGGGGAGCAAATCTGGGGGGTAGGGGAGGTCAAGGTTGCCAAGAAAATGCCGGATCTCTACTTCCCTTCTCCTTGACCCTGCTTGGATTCATTACATTTGAGCCTCACAGCCCCAAGAAAGGTAGGGTTCATTATAATTTTTGTCTAACCTAAAAAAAAAACTGATCCAGTAAAGTAATGAGTGAACTCCTCTCCTTTCCCCAGCCCGAGGGAGGCCACTCTGATCAGTTTTCTATGTTCCTTCCAGATGTTTCTGGGCATTTGTAAATATGCAACAGATAATTGCAACGGGCTGACGTGTCCCGTTCTTTCAGGTTCTTGGAATGGAAACACAAGTTCCCTCCCCCTCATGAGGCTCTCAGGGTCTGCTGGAGGAGGCTCACACAAATGAGAAGATCCGGGAGGGCTTCTTGGAAGAGGTGGTGCTTGAACTGAGAGCTCAAGGATAGTAGGGGTTAACTGAGCAGAGAGGGAAGTATAGGCAAAGGCCCTGGGGCAGGAGGGAGCAGGGTGCAGAGGACCTTTGAGAAGCCAGTGTGGCTGGAGTCCTGAGGTGAGGGCCAGAGTGGAGAGAAGGTCAGTCTTGCAGTTATTCAGGGGTCAAGGACTCACTGGTGAGCCTAAGGCAGGAATAACACGTCCTGTTTTATATTTTAAAAGCTCTCTCTGGCTGCTGTGTGGAGGAGGGATTGAAGAAGGAGCCAGAATGGCAGAGGGGAGGGGGAAGAGTAAGACTGAGTTGAGTTTGAAAGTAGAGGGGAGGGTGACTGGGAGGCGGTCCACACCCACCTGTTTAACCCTTAGGTGGTTCTCTGAGCTAGTCCCTATTGTAAGCCCTTTACGGAAATACAGTGACTCCCTGCAATAATGCTATGAGGTGCCCACTACCACGCCCATTTTGCAGACGAGGATACAGACACTCAGAGGTGAGGACACTTGCCAGTTTTCCCTGTAGGGTGTCATTCTGTTGTGCTGCAGGTGGCTTTGTGGACCCTATGATGGTGTGGGGCCTGCCCTCGCTGGGGACGCACAGCCCCACCCGTTGTGTCCCTGGCTTGTAGTACTCCCAGCTGGCCGTCGTTTACTCAGCCAGTCCCTGGTGGAAATGGCCCTTCGGGTGGCTCCTTCCTCCGTAGTGGCCACCCCTGTGGGAGGCTCTGGTGGCAGAACTGCGGAGGTGAACGGTATTGGGGTTCTACATGGCGCGGTCCTTGCCCACCTAAAGGCTGGCATTTGCACCCCTTTTCCAAACGGGGAAACGGAGGACCGCGGTCTCGGGCCGGCGGGGAGAGGCCCGCGGCGGGCCTGGGCCGTGGGCGGAGCCGCGGGGGGCGGGGCGCCAGGTCCGCGCCGGCGCCGAGGGGCGGGCAGGCGGGCGTCCCCCAAGTCCGCGGCGGCGGCGGCGGAGGGCAGAGCGCGGAGCCGCAGCCGAGCCGGAGGCGAGCGGGTGGCGAGCGGGTGGCGGCGCCATGGCGTGCGCGGGGCTGCTCACCGTGTGCCTGATCCGGCCGCCCGCGCCCGAGCCCCCGCGGCCCCCTGCGCCCGCCGGACACGCGCTCTTCCAGGACGTGAGTGGGGAGCGGGCAGGGGGCTCTCCGGCCCGGGGGTGTCGCTGTCTCCGCAGTGTCTCTCCAGGTCTCTGTCTTCTCTCTCCCTGCGTCTCGCCGGGCTCTCTGTCTGTTGCTGTCTCTCCTTGCCCCTGTCTCTGCGTCTCTCTCGCTCTGTTTTTCCCTGTCGCTGTGTCTGTCTCTCCCTCCAGGTCTGTCTGGGGCCCTGCCTGTCTCTGGGTCTCTGTCTCTCTCGCTCTCTCTCTGACCCTGCTGCCTCTTTCCGTGTGTCTCCCTTTATCTCACTGCCTTCATGTCTCCTCTCTCCTTGTCTCTGGTTCAGTGTTACTGCCCCTGCTGCCCCCACCCCTGATCCCACCCCATCTGTGTGTCTGGTGGGATGGGGGCTGTCAACTCTTGATCACGTGAGCAGTCTCTCTGTTCCTCTGTGGCAGTCCCAGGCTGGGCTGACCCTGGCAGGGAAACCTGGAAGAGTAAGCAGCCCTACTTCCCGACCCAGTGCTGACCTCAGAGTCTTTTAGATCCCACCTAGGGCCTGTGGGGTCCCACAGTTGATCAGGGCTGCCCACAGTCATTCTCTGTTGTGTGTGCACCCCTCCCATGGGTGACAGGTGGCCCTGCAGCCCCCATGGGCACGAGCATGGAGCAGCCTGCCCAGGCCTCAGTCACTGCCCTGAACCCCTTGCCCACCTTTCACCCCATACTCAGCCCTGTCCTGGCCCTCTCATGCCCCAACTCCTAGAGGTCCCTGCCAGTGGGAAAGGCTGTACTCCTGCCCCCTCCCCACTGCCCCCCAGTGAGTCAGCACCTTGACCACAGTTCTCATGGCTGGAAAGGACCTGACTCTCCCGCTTCCCAGATGGAAAAACCAAGGCCTAGGGGTTAGGGATATGTCTGAGATTGTGCGTGGAGGCAGGGGCCCACTAGGGTGTGGCCTCAGGTGTCCTCATTCCCAGCTTGGAACTGCTCGCCCCAGTATCTCCATCTGCCCCAGCCAGGCCACACTGGGCTGCTGTGTGACCCTGAGCCAGTGGCAGGCCTTTCTGAGTCAGGCTTCAGGCTAGGGGTTAGATTCATCCCTGAGCCTCACTGACCCTGAGAAAACAACCAGAGGGGCGTGGCATTGAGGACCTGGAGCTGATAGGGGCTCTCTGTGCAGGCTTTTGCCTGCCCCTCCTTGCTAGGCCTGCTGGTCTCCCGTTTACTGGGCTGCTCTGGGTGACCTGGGAGTCTCTGGTCCCTGGGAGAGGCAGGGACCATGTCTTGACTCTGCTCCTCTCTGTCTATCTGCCTCTGTTGTCCTTCATCTCTGCTTCTCCATAAATACAGTCTGTCCACCCTTGCTTTCCACCACCCTCCCTCCCTCCCCTGCATGCACACATGCACATATGCACACATACAAATGGGCCTGCCCAAGGCTCTCACACTGAGTCAGCCTTGTAGGAAGCCCCAGCCCTGGAAGGGTTAACCCCGGGCTGCTCCCCCATATGCTGGTGGGAAAACTGAGGCACCACAAAGAAAGGACTAGCCGATGCTTGCATGTCAGGGTCTTCAGCAAGCACCCAGGGAAATAGCCCAGAGTGAGCAGAGTCTGGGAAGGACCATGGCCACACAGCAGAGTTGAGGTTCAGATCTGGGATAGGTGCCCAGCATCCTCAGGCCGCATCTTGGCTCATCTCCCCACCTTCCTCAAGCTGAGACTATGCCAAGGGCTGATGCATCAGACAGAACTTGGGATGGACACTGGGTGTGGGAGATGGGGGTGCAGGAAGTTGGCCTGGAGCACCCCCATGAGGCCAGGCCCCACAGGAGCAGTGAGAAAGTGCGGCCCGCTGTGCGCTCTTCCTGTGCCCCTCTTGTTGGAAAAACTCCTGTAGGGCCAAGCTGGGCAGGGGGTTGGGACCAGGCTGGGCAGGAGGAAAGGCGAGGCAGGGGGCAGGCTGGCCAGCTGGGGCCCTGTTGAGTTGGGCTTCTTGCCTCCCAGTCCGCACTCACAGCTTCCATCCATGCCCTTTTGTCCTCTAGGTTTTCCGCAGAGCAGACAAGAATGGTGAGTGTGGCTTCTCCTGGGTCCTGCAATGGGGGGGAAGGGTGGGGACATCAGGGAGGCTCAGGGGAGGATTGAGGGTTTGGGGGCACTGTCTAGAATGGAGAAAAATCTTGAGGGGACCTGAATTAGGAGAATCATCAAGGCATCCTTCCTGGAGGAAGTGCTGTTTTGAGCCAAGTTTGGCACGATGGAGAGTGGAAGAAATGTGGTTTAGCCAGAGGCTGGAGGTAGGGGCTTAATTTCACGTAATGCCCTGGCATAGTGGTGGGTACTTCCCATAGATGACCTCATGTTGTCCTCACAACCACCAGCTAGATGGGAATTCCCCATTTCACAGACAGAGGAGGAGAGGCTCAGAGAGGTGAAGCAGGTTGCCTGAGGTCACACAGCCTGTAAGTGGTGGGCCTTGAACCCAAGTCTCTGATGCTTGGTCCCAGGCTCCCTATGTGAGGGGCTTGGAAGCGTTGGGGTACGGAGATGAGGCCCTGTAGGGAGTTTTACTCTTTGACTTTTAGAGGGCTCAGCAACTTTCCATATGACCAACCATCTGGACCCAGGGAGGGCTTGGGCAGGATAAAGCTGGGTCTGGGGAATCAGCTCCTCCTGCCCTGGGTCCTGGGCAGTCTCAGACCCTGATCTGGGAAAACCTTGAAAGCTGAAGGTTTTCAGGCAGGTTGTGGCCCATAGATGGCTCAGAGCAGCCCCCTGTGCCCAGATTGGCCAGGTGAGGGTCTGAGCTGAGGCAGCCAGTCAGCCTTGGCCTCACTTCCGTCTGGAGTCTTCAGACCCTTCTGTGTTTCAGGCTCCTTGAGACAGGATCATGTCCCCACCCCTTGCTCCTTCTCCTTGGGTCTCTTCAGATTGGTGGAGACCGTTTATCCCAACCTGTTGATCAGGACACATGGTCCCATTTGGGTCACAGCGTTGTATCTGGGGAGGCTCAGTCCCTCCCCCAGCTCTGCTTCCCCCACCCCATCTGCTTAAAGACCTTCCAGGCCAAATCCCCAGTGTCTCTGGCCATCCTACTCATGTTCGTAGCCTCTGTTACATGCCCCCTGTGATGGGGAGGTCATTCCCCCTTGAGCTAGCCTGCTACTTCTTACAGGGGCTCCAACTCTTAGGAATATCTCATCTGCCTCTCTGTGGCTCCTCTGTGAAGGGCCTGCATCCTCCACCCTGGAGCCAGGCTAGCCAGCATGTAGGGCACAGATCTCAGCCTCCAAGTCCTCCAGGGGACGTCTAGGCCCTGTCGTGATCTGGTCGGTCTCAGGCTGTCGTTCATTTGTTTCTTCACTTGGCACACATTTATTGAGTCCCTACCCAATGCCGCTTGTGTACTGCCCTGTCCCTTGGGTGCCTGCAAAGTGGGCCCTGTTGCCTTCAGGGGGCACCTCTGGAGGCTCCAGCCCTTTTGTCACCAACAGCCAGGCCTCCCACCGAGCTCAGAATCCCATTCCACTTGGCTGGGTGGTTGTACGATGCTGCGAAGCCTTTGGGGGGCCTGGGCCTGGTGGCAGGGGTGCAGCCAGGGGTCAGGAATACCAACTCTGCTCCCTGCCCACCCCCCAGATGATGGTAAGCTCTCATTTGAGGAATTCCAGAATTACTTTGCTGACGGGGTTCTCAGTCCGGGGGAGCTGCGGGAGCTCTTCGGAGGCATTGATGGGCACCCCACTGAGTGAGTATGAGAAGGGGGATGAAGGAGCTGTGGGTAGGTGTGAAGCCGGATTGTCCCAACCCCACTGTGTCCCCTGCTGCCTTGGTTCCTTATGGAGGCCGGGGTGGGGGTTGCAGGGAGAAGGGTGCCAGGGCTTGGTGCCAACTTTACCCGCCTGCCCACCCCCTCCCTGGCTCCAGCTTTGCCCATCACACTGCTTCCAGCTGGGACCCCAAAATAGCCAGGCCTGAGTCACCACCCATGGTTCAGCCCACAGGTGCCCCCCCCCCACCACCACCACCATTCCTGCTTCCTGCAGGGACCAGAGGATGCCTGGGGACAGCTGTGCCCCGCCTGCTTCTACCCATGGATGCAGGTGCATGAACACATTCACCCCTCCCCACGTGTGCTCCCACATCTACAGGCCTTAGCATGAGTTTGCATGCTTTTTTCCCCTGCTTCCTCACGTGGTGCACACGCATACACAGCTGTCTCTCCCTCTCACTTCCCTTCCCCCCACCCCATCTCCTTAGAATAAATTCCACACTCTGGATCTGCATTCAAGGCTTCCATGCCCTCCATTGTTCTGAGGCTTGGGCTGGACCCTTTGTCTGCAGTGCTACCACCCCCGCCCCCCCCAACAGCACTCCAGTTATATTTCTTGTCCTTCAAGGCCTAACATAGTCAGCCCCTCCTCCAGGAGGCCCTCCCTGACCTACCAAGTAATACCCCATGCCTTCTCTGGACTTCCCAACCCTGGCTTCCCCTTCTCAGCTCTGACCACTCCCCTCTGGCCTGTGTCCATGTCTGTCTCCCCTGGCCTGAAATGCCCCTGGAGGCCAAGAGTAGGCTTGAGCTTGAGAGTGTTTGATGGGGCAGAGTACCCTTGCTCCCCTGGCCCCAAGGCCTCTGCCCACTGAGCAGCTTAACCTGCGCTGGAGGCAACAGTCGCCTCCTTGTCAGACTGAGCTGGGCAGGGAGCGGGGAGGAGCACTGGCTTCACAGTCCCACTTCACAAAGTCCCAGACCCAAGTCTGAGGGTCTGAAGTGTGCCTTCTCTTTTCCCTGCAGCAATTTGGAAACGGAGAAGCTGTGTGGTGAGTAGGCCCACGGGAGCTCTTGTCTCCTGGGAGCCTGGGCAGGTGGGTGTGATGAAGAGGCTGTTGCTGGTCTCCTGGTGGAACAGGATGGACTGGGCTCAGGATATGAGGCCTGGTTGGCTGCTGAGGAAGCCCAGGATGGGTAGGTGGTGGTGGGGGAGCGGTCCTAGGGAACCCTTGAGCACCTCCTCTGCCCGCAGACTACTTCTCGGAACACCTGGGTGTCTACCAGCCTGTGCTGGCTGCACTGGAGTCGCTGAACCGTGCAGTGCTCACCGCCATGGACACCACCAAGCTGGTGAGTGGAGGGGCTGGCGGTGGGAGGCTCAAAATGAGGGCAGGGATGTCTGCTGTGCTGTGGGAGTCTCTACCATTGCGGCTCAGGGCTGTGGAGCTAGAGGCCTGGGTTTAAATCCTGGCACTCCCACTTTCTGGCTGTGCCCCTTTACCTCTCTGGGCCTCAGTTTCCTCATCTGTAAATGGGATAATGACAGAGGCTGCCTCCATACCCTTGTTGTGACAATTAAATGAGAGTGAAGGCAGGGATTTTTGTCTATCTTGTTCTCTATTCCCAGCACCTAGAACTATCCCTGGCACACAGTAGGTGCTTAATACATGCAGCTGCTGCCGCTGCTACATTTTTATTACTGGCCAGCCCGAACTGTTGTGGGGTATCAAGCCCAGGACCCGGCAGAGAGAGGCTGCTGGGTGAGGCCTGCTCACGCACGTCCACAGGCCCATGCTGGTGTTCGCAGCCTGCTGGGGCATGGCCGGGCCTGAGGACGTGTGAGTAGGCAGGCGCGTGTGCACCCATGTGTTTGTGTGCATGTTTGGGCACGTGTGCGCACAGCATAAACAGTGCTCACAGCCAAGACTCCAGGCCCTTGGATGGTGACTTCAAAGAAACCACAACCCGCCCTCCCTTGGTGTATTCCTTTTAAGACATGTCTCCACCTCCCTTTGTCCCCCAGATCTTCATGAGGGAGTGGGTGGGAGCGTGAGCAAGCCTGAGATCATGCCTGTCCCCTCTTTTACGCGAAGGGGAAGCTGAGGCCCTCAGCAAGTGGATGATCAGCTGAGGACAGGCTTCCCCTGCTGGTTCCTTTCCCGTGGGATTTAATAGCTTTTCAAGGGATCACCCTTGAGGCCTTGCACGGCATGGGAATCCAAATGCTCCACGATGAGGGGTTGGCATGTCACGATGACTTCCATGTCTGTGGCCCGGACACAAGTGTGGGCATTGCCTCCCTTGTTGCCTTGGAAACAGGACACGGGGTGAGCAGCTGGACTGGCATTCTCTGAACTGGAACTGGTTAGGGGGACTCAAACTGCAGGTCAAAGTGAGGACCCAGGCCCGACCACCTCATCCTGGCCCAGAAAGGGGTAGGGGGTGTCCCTCACCACACGACTCTGCCACCTGCAATAACTTGAGACTTTTATTTGGCACTCGATGCTTCTCATAGAGCTTCAGCTCAGCCCGCTGAGCCTCTGCCGCCCCCACCCCTCTGTGGCACTGCCCGCTCCAGTCCAACATGACTGACTCAGTTGAACACTTCATACACCAGCCTGGAGCCACACTCCTGGTACATGGCCCGGGTCATCCAGTGGCATTGGAAGGAGTGCAGCGAGGCCACCATAGAGCCGCCTGTCCACACCGCTGTGCCGCGCTCAGGCTTGGCCACCAGGCGTGGCTGCAGTGCCCCATAGCCATGCTGCCGGCAGTGGGCTGCCAGCTCCATCTCCAGGCGCTCAGGAAAGCCTGGGAAAAGTGTGGAGCCACCAGCCAGCACCACAGTGTCAGCCAGCCGTTTTCGCAGTGTTGCGGGCACCCTCTGCAGTGCCCGGAAGGCCAGTGTGGGCAGTCCTGGCTCAGCCTGGCCTAGCAGACCCGGCTGGAAGATAGGCTCCGGGCAGCGGAAGCGCTCACTGCTGAGGCAGACAGAGCCTCCATTGCCTAAGCAGAAACTGGCCGGACGGTGGCGGGCGGGGTTATGGAGGTCACCCTCGAAGTCCAGTGATACATAGCAGCAGCGCTTCTTGAACTGGGTGATGGCCTTGCGGGGCAAGGCCTGCAGCTGTAGATTGGGGCACGCTGCCACCAGCAGGTCCCGCAGATAGCGTGACAAGGTGCTGCCTGCCACGTCCAGCCGGAAGGTGGCCTCGTGCCACGAGTGGCCGGCATAGATGGGCGTGGCGTGACACACACCTGCGCCCGCCTCCACAGCCAGCCCGCTGAAGGCGCCGGTGGAGCAGAGCGCCAACAACGCGGTGCTGGCCAAGTGGCACGCGGGCACTGCCAGGGCCTCAAACAGCAGCTCGGCCACGCGCTCGCGGCTGGCGGGCGGCGCGGAGGGCGAGTCGCTCACCAGCACGGGCCACTGTTCTGGGGACACCCGCAGGCCGCCCACCAGCAGGCGCTCCCACAGCCCCTCCAGCGCCTCCCAGTCCACCACCACGCCGTGCTTGATGGGGTGCGCCCGCGCCACGCCGCCCGCCAGCTCGCAGCCCGGCGCCCCAGGCAGCACGGGCCGGTCCCAGCTGGGCACCAGGCTGGAGCTCTTCAGCACCAGGCGCGGTTGGCCCTCGCCCGCGAAGCCCGCCTTGGTGAAGCCGGAGCCGTGGTCCACCACCACCGCCACGCGGCCCAGCGGGGGCGGCCGGCGGGCCTCGCGGCTCCTCGCCACCGACGCCACCCTCCGGGCTCCGCCCCGCCCTTCGGCCACAGGCTCCGCCCCCGGGAGCTCGGCCCCGCGCCCGCCTCTGCTGGCCCAGCCGAAGGCCGGCCTTTCAGCTCTCGGCTCTGCCCTCTGGTCCTGGGGTCCCGCTCTTCTGGCCGGAGGGGGTGTCTCCTTTCAGCTCTCGTTTCCGCTCGTAGGCCTTGAGGCCCCGCCTCTGGTTCAAGTGTCCGACTCCGCTCTCGCTGGGCTCCGGCTGCTGCTTGCCCTCTTCGTCCTCTTCTGGCTCAAGAGTCCACCTTGCACGAGGCGCCACCCTTTCTTTGAGGACTCGCCTCTGCTGTGCGGCTCCGCCCCCTCAGCCCTAGCGGAGGTGGATGATGACACGCCCAGGCCAAATACTTTCAGATAGTGAGAAGCCACCAGGAGCAGCAGAGCTCTGAGAATGAAGGGGCCTTGTGGCAATGTCATCAGGACATAAATACCCACTTGGGGACCCAGGAGTCCCGCCCAGCCCTTGAGCCCAGGTGGTCTGGTACTTCTCACCTGGGCTTGACAGTAGTTGTTCCTGGTTGTGGAGGTGGGAGGGGTGACCAGAGAAGGAAGGAAAAGAACTCGGACTCATTGTGACCTCAGCCCTCAGCACCTGCTGCGCTTCCGCAGCCCTCCCCCCCTCTGAAAACTCCCCGAGCCCATCCTCTCTCCTGGGACAGGGCCAAAGGCAGTGATTTTGGCATCCAGGGGTCTGGCCTCAGCCGCCCAGCACAACCAATCTGATTCCTTCCCCAAACCACTTCGGATTATCTGATATGCTCTGGCCAAATGTGCGGCCCTTCCCCTCTCAATACTGAGGAGAAAGCTCTTAATCACAGATCTGCAGCCCCTCTTGAGGATCTCTGTGCGCTCAGCCTTGAGGGGCCCAGGCAGCCCACAGAGGGAGTCTACCTCCAGGGGCTTCCATGTATGGACTTCCGTGGGCCTGAGTTTGTGACTCAGTTCTGAAGCTGACTCACCGTGCCCACCCTGAGCAAGTCCTAATCTCTCTCTGGGCTCAGTTTCTTCATCCAAAAGGTAGTAATCCTCACGCACAGGAAAGAGGCCACCTCTAGTCTATGCACAGTCTCATTATTCTCTTTAGGACACTTTGGTTGCAAGTTGAATATCCAGTCAGGTGAGCTTAGGCTAAAATGGTGATTTTGTTAACAAAGATCTTGCATGTTTTATGGATGCTAAGGGCAAGGGTGAAATCAGGTTTCAGGAACAGACTGGAAGCAGCGCCTGACTGCAGGGCTGTGGGGAAACCCAGGATATGCACTGGCTCTGCAGTGTGTTCTTATTCTTCTAAAGACTGGCTTCAGCCTGTGCACGTGCATGTAGAAAACAGAGCCTCTTACAGCTCATGAATTACAGTCCCAGGGAAGGAACTGATAGGACCAGTTTAGGCCAATCACTTATGGCCAGGAGGTGTGGCCACATTGAGGAACATGGCTACCTAGATTGTAACATGTGGATGGTAGCAAAGGGTCAGTTCTCACAAGCAGCAGGAGAGATGCTATGGATGGTGCAATCTGCAGCCTGGTGCAGGGGATGTGGCATGTTGATCATGTTGACAGGGATGAAAACACATCTTCAGCAGAAGCTGAACCACTGGCTTTAGTGAGCTGGGACGTTCACCCCTGTTGCGTCTGTCCCCAAAGGGGACATTCTGACATTGGTTGCCAGTGGAAGGCAGGCTGCAGGTTCAGCAGGGCTAGGGGAGCACTGGGGTCTGGAGCTGAGTTTGGGACCCAGGAAAGTGAGAGGCAGCAGCTGGGTCCTGCCCGCAGGAAGTGCCAGGCCTCTCATGGGTGAATTAGGGAGGTGAGCCTCGAATTGGAGACCACAAGTGGCAGTATGGCCAGAGCAGGGGTGAGGGTGGAAGTCACTTGAGAAGCCCTAGAGGGGAAGACTGAGGCTGAGGGGCTGAGCCTGCACATCCCGGTAATAGGTTTGGGCATTTCTGTGGGCAGTGGAGAAGCAGTGTGAGCCTCTGAGCGAGAGAGGGACCTGCTCTACAGAGAGGGTAATGGTTTGGAAGAAGCCTTAGCCCACAATATGGGGAAGGGGCTGGGACAGAGTAGGTTGAAACAAGCGACCAAGGTGCCTTGGGGGATATCCTTTAGGAGTGAGGACTCAGAGGCGGAGGGACCCCGGCCTCTCCTCCTGGGTGCTCTCACAGGCAGAATGTGAGTCTCAGGCCTGCCCCAGCTGGCCGTGGAACCCTCACAGTTCTTCCTCAGGGTGGTGGCTGTTTGCCTGGGACTGGCCCTCTGCCTAAGACGGACTTGTGAATGCTGGGACTCTTGGAGATGCCAGCCCTCTGCTGGGAGCAGTCTCCTCCTCCTAGCGTGGCCAGCCTGGGTTTGCCCAGCTCACCTCCCTTGGGCGTGTAGACCTGGCAGGGTCTGCCCCGGGCCTGGAGTTGGCGGGGGATGGGGTGGGGTGGTCGGGGGGGCGAGGCGGGGACAGCCTCCCTCCACCGAGGCAGGGTGCCCCCTCCCTAGCTCGGGGCAGGGGTTCTGACTCTTGGGTCACAAGGAAGGAGAAGGCAAAAACAGCCTTGATTGCGGACCATGGCCGTTGCTCTGCCGTCAGTCTTTTCATCCCTGCCTTGCTCTGGGCCTCAGTTTCCCCTCACCTGGATCAGCGCCCTGATGCCTCAGACAGAGCTAGCCGGCGCCAGGGTTGCTATGCGCTCTTTATTGGGCCGGGCCCTGGGGCCGGGGGGCCGGGCCAGGCGCTCAGGGCCGCGGGCAAGGGCAGCGGCGCCGCTTGCTCGGCTGCTCGCTGGCGGCGGCCTCGCGCTGCGGTGGGCTCTCGGCCGGCAGGCGCGCGTGGAGCCCGGGAGCGGCCCTGGCCCCGCCCCCCGCGCCGGCCCCGGGCCCGCCCGCCGCGCGCCGTCCTTCCTCCTGCAGCCGCGCGTCCAGCAGCAGCAGCAGGACCAGGATCTTCTTCATCTCGCTCGCGCGCGCGCCCTCGCGCCCTTCGGGGCCGTCGCCCGCTCCTCGCAGCATGGGCGCTGCCGTCCGGGAACCCATCCGGGCGCCCACCGCGTCCTCGCCGGGCCTCCCCGGCTGCGCGCTGGGGCCTGCTGCCACCTCGGCCAGCTGCTCCTCCTTGTCCAGGGGGAAAAGCAGCACGATCTTGGTCTGGGGGTGGAGCAGGGGCGTGAGGGGAAAGACCACGCTCCGCCTTCCTCCCCGGGACCCCTACCCACCCCTGTCTTGTCTCCCAGGACTATATCCCCTCTACGCTTCCGGGACTCTCGCCAGCCCCGTGCCCGGGAAGGGGATCCTCACCCTGCCTCACGGCCTGAGAGCCCCCCACCTCCCCTCTGGAAACCCTCACCTTTCCAGGCTGACCTCCTGAGACCTCGCTCCCTTCCACGTTTATGGGATCTCTGCCTGTCCTCCCAGCCTTGATGTTGGGAACTTCACCCACCCCGGTCCTGGCCCAGGGCCTCTGCCCACTTCAAGATGGGGAGAAGTCGCATGTTTTGAGACTGGGGCTGGAAAGGGGGCATAGGGGAAATCCTCCTGCCCATAGCCCCACTAGTACCAAGTAGGGCTGATATCCCGTGCTGGGACCTCCCCCCATCCCTCTGGGGTTGTGAGAATCTCCTGCCCACTTTCCTGGGCTCCCAAGACTCATCCCCCTCCTGGTTTCTGGGATCCCTGTCCTCCCTTCTGGGCTTTTAGGACCTCATGCACACCCACATGGGTTCCTGGGACCCTCATCCTCAGGAGGGGTTCCCTAGGGGGTCTTTCATGCCCCTAGGACTTCTTCCCACAGGGCCAAGACTCCCAGCATCCCCTCCTGCCCACCTATCCAGGTTCTCCTGACCCCCACCTGCCCCTGCCACCTGGCACTCACGCTCGGCTTCTTCCGCTTGAGGTAGCTGAAGAACTGCTGTTTCCACTGGGCCTTGTCCATGTCTGGTGGCTTCTCCTTGCAGGCCTGCTTGGGCACTTTGGTCCTCTTGTGGGAACTACTGTTTCCCATGGCAGGACTGGTCACCACTGGGGGCCACAGCCCATGCTGCCTCTGTCCTGCTCTCTGGCCAGGGGCCCCCTGCCCCAGCTCTGTCCCAGAGAGGCCACATTGTGACCTCATGGGTTGACCTCACCAGCTCCAGGCTCCATGTTCCTCTTCCCACAACCCACAGGTGAATATTGGCTCCATTTACTCTGTTTGTGACTTCTTCTGGCCTTGGCTTCTCAGCTGTAAAACTGAGCTAATGATCATAAATGAGGTGATGCTTGTAAGGTGCTTGGTGGTGAGTAGAGAGGAATTTCTGTGGCCTGGGTTTGAATTCTGGCTCTGCCACTAACTAGTTGTGTGACCTTGGCCAAGTAATCAACTGCTCTAGGCCTCAATTGCAAAATGGGGTCAATTATGGTTCCTGTAAGTTGTTATGAGGATTAAATGAAATTCTGCTTGGAACAGGGCCTGGCACAGGGTGGGTGCTTGTATCAGCTGGGTTCTTTGGTTGCAACCCACAGAAACTGGTCAGTCATATTAAGCGTGTGAAAGAGAATTTATTGGAAAGATTTCAGGTAGCTCACAGCATGGCCAGGAAGTCTGAGAACCGAGCTTGGAGAGAGGACAGAAATCACTGGCCTGTCTTGACAGGGCACTCAGCCTCTCCTCTGTCCCTTCCTCCCAGTTCATAAACCCATCCGATGGTTGAGCTGAGGCAGGTCATGAGCAGGAGACGAAGCTCCTGATGGATGGGACCTCTGGGGCTCCTTGTAGGAGGAGAGCAGGTACCTGGACCACAGCTCCCCAGGACTCCCGTTCGGGGCTGTGTCCTATGTAGGAATTAACTCATTGGAGCCTCTCAACAGCTCAGTGAGATGGCTGTTATCATCCCTGTTTTATAGGTGAGGAAACTGAGGCACAAGGAGGTGAAGGTAGTTGGGGAGTCTCTGAGCATTCCAAGTGGGCAGCACAGGGCCTGGCACATGGTTGGCTTCCCTGTCTCTTCGCCTGCCTTAGGAGGGGCTGGGAAGTGGCTGGTGATGTAGGTTGGGGTCAATGCTGGGGTGTGTGTTTGAGGACAGCAACTCGGCTGTCTTGTGTCTGCAGCTCCTAGTAAAAGATGCTCAGTAAATGTGGCATGGATGAGTGAGTGGATGAGTGCATGAATACAGATTGTGAGTTTGGGACCAGCTGGTGAGTATGGGACCACATCACACCATCCTTTTGCCTCGTGTCAAAATTGGCCTTTGGTGCCTGGTAACCTGCCCCACCCCCCATCAATCTAACTGTGCCGGAGCCTCACTGGCTAAAGGTGGTGGCCTCAACAGGGAAAGGGCCTTGAGGCCCAGAGAATGGCAGATGCCTCCCTGTGAGTTGACCTCTCACCTCCTAGAAAGAGAGGCCAGGTCCAGACAAGGAGGGGGTCTGGGCTCTGCTTGCCCATGGAGCCCCTGTGCCCTCCTGCTTCTGCCAGGTCTGCGTGCCCTCTGGCAGGTCTGTACGCCCTCTGCTCTTCATGCAGCCACTGTAGCTCTGTGGCAGGGTGAGGGGAGCAGGGGAGTGGCTCCCCATTCAGAAATACATGCTTGGGGCCGGGAGATGCAGACCATACCCCCTACCCCTAGGAATATGAGCGGGCCTCCAAGGTGGACCAGTTTGTGACACGCTTCCTACTGCGGGAGACCGTGAGCCAGCTCCAAGCCCTGCAGAGCTCGCTGGAGGGGGCGTCTGACACTCTGGAGGCCCAGGCCCGTGGCCCGCGGTATGTGAGGAGCCCTGCTGACCTGCAGGTGCAGTTCATGAACAGCCTTTCTCTCCACAGTACAGGTCCCCAGCTGGCACTGCTTTCTGTAGTTCTAGCATCCTGGAGCCCAAATTCTTGTTCTTGGGCAGGGAGGCCAAGAAGGGGTACCTGGCTGTGAGGCTGGGCCTCAGTGTCCTGGGAAGCCTGTCTTATTCCACCCAGGCCCTGTTCTAGGGACCCAGTCCTTGGCCCTGTGGATCTGGGAGCAGTGGGCTGACCTTCCGCTTCTCTTAGGTCAGATGAAGATAGTGTGGAGGTGCAGAGCAGGCCTCGTGGCAGCCGGCGGGCAGGGCGCAGGGCCCTGAGGAGTGTCAGCTGGTCACCCACCTGGTCTCCTGGCTCCTCTGACACAGGTGCACCTGTGGTAGGGTGGGAGGAGGGTCCAGGGCGGGTGCAGCATCCCCAGTGCCCCCAGTGCCTGCTCTTCCACTGCTCCTCAGTTCATCCTCAGATGCCTCCCAAGCTGAGTCCCCCCGGACCCCCCACCCCAGGGCAGAGCTCAGAGGCTGAGTTGCAGTGGCGGCTCCAGGTCAACCGTCTCCAGGAGCTCATCGACCAGCTAGAGTGCAAGGTGAGCAGCCATGTAGCCAGCGCCCCGTGGGGGACGACCTTCCTGGAATCCACCCAAGCCAAGCACACGCTGGGGGGCTTGGCCCACACTCCGTGTCCCTCACAGGCCCCCCGGCTGGAACCCCTGCATGAAGAGGAGCTTACCAAGGGGCCCGACTCGGTGAGTCTGGGAGAGGGACAGGCAGCAGGGTCCCAGGGGCCAGGAGGTGCTCATGATGTGGGGGGATTCGTGGGGCCAGCTGCCGACTCAGGCTCTGCATTGCACACACACATCTTTCCTCAAGCTTGGCTCAGCCCTCATCCCCCAGGCCTGGCAAGAAGGTGCTTTGTTCTGGCCCCCCCTGCTCTGTGACTCTGCAGAAATCACTGCCCCTCTCTGGGCATCAGTTTCCCTCATCTGCATTTCTGAAAGCTAGGTCTGGGGCAGTGTGGATGGAGGCTGGGGGAAATAGTAGGAAGTGGTAGCATATTGCAGCAGAGAGGGACAGTGACTGGCTCAAGGCAGCAACCTTGATGATGGAGAAAGGAGGATGGAGTTAGGGATATTGGGGGCAGGAGCCCGGCCTCAGGGTAGGCCGGCTCTGGTGCAAGTCAAGAAGGACAGGGTCCTCCTGGAGGCCCCAGCCAGGCCCTCACGCGTGCCCTGGCCTGCCCCGGCTAACCGGGCTTCTCTCTTACCAGCACATCCTTGTGGCCCAGAGGCAGATGCAGGTGGCAGAGGAAGCCCTGCAAGACTTCCACCGTGCCCTGTGCTGCTACGTGGACTTCACAGGGGCCCAGAGCCATTGTCTGCAGTGAGTCCTCAGCTGGCTGGTGGGCTGGCCGGTGTGGGGACGGTGAAGAGGGAGGAGTGCGGGGCCAGGGCTCCCATTAGGTGCCCCTGGCTGGGTGGGCAGTGGTGGTGGCAGCCGGGCCTGGCCTGGCCATCTCTTTGGCTCTGCAGTGTGTCTGCCCAGAAGATGCTGGATAATGCCTCGTTCACCCTGTACGAGTTCTGGCAGGATGAGGCTTCCTGGAGAAGGTATGAGTGGTGGTCTAATGGCTAACCTGTATTGAGTACGGGCCCTGGAGTGAGTCAGGGCTGGGTTCAAATCATCCTCTCCTCATCTGTGTGACCTCAGGGGAATTACCTAACCCCTCTGAGCCCCAGAGGCCTCCTTTCCAAAATGGGAGCGATAACAGTACCACCCTCGTATGAGTTAAATGAGATGACGTGTAAAGAACCCGACATAGTGTCAGGTACACAGTAGGTGCTCAATGAATATACACTGTCACCATTGCGCCACACCCTATGCCAAGTAACCCTCATATAACCCTCACAGCATCCCAGTGAAGTAGACGCTATTGTCCTCATTTCACAGAGGCAAAAACTGAGGCTCAGAGCCAACACGAGGAAGGACTGGAATCTGAATCCAGGCAGGGGGACTGGAGTGGGAGTAGGGAGCTCTTAACCGGGCGGTCTTGATCTCTGAGGGGCTGGCTCCAGCCTCAGCCCGCTCCACGGCCCTCCCCAGGCACCAGCAGTCTGCCTGCAGTAAGGCCTTCCAGCGCATCCTCATTGACCACTTGCGGGCTCCGGACACCCTCACTACTGTGTTCTTCCCAGGTGTGCTGCAGCCCCCAACCCTCTCCACAGCTCTGGGACCTGGGGAGGGGCAGTGGGGCCCTCATGGCCCCTGACTCCCAACCTCTGACCCTCAGCCTCCTGGTGGATTATGAATAATAACTGAGCCTGACCTGCGTAAGCCAAGGACCCCGGGGCCCTGCCTGCCTCCTTCTGGAGCTTCTGGACTGGTCAACTCAGCACCAAGACCAAGGATGCTGCTGCCTCCTAGACCCGAGGCCTGGCTTTCAGAGGCCTCCCACATGCAGCTGGTGGAGAGTCTCAGCCCAGGGATCAGGGACTGGGCTGCTTGCTTTCTATTCTTTATTTATCAGTGTATTTTATTGTTCGTAGCTTTGGCATTTGAGGCACTCTGGCCTCTGCCCAGCTCAGGAGGCCTGGATCCTGGTCCCCTCTGCCCCTACCTTGCTGTGTGACCCAGGGCAGGTCTTTTCCCTCTCTGAGCGGGCCTTAGGCCATCTGGCTGCCTAGTGGGTGCCCTGCTTTCTTCCTGCTGTTTTGGGGCCAGGCTTCTGTTCTTCTCCAAACAGCAGCAGAACCAGGGCTGATGCTCAGGGACCCCCCTGACCCTGAACCTTGACCCCTGAGGCTGGGCCAGATTTGTCTGCAGTGTGGAGTAAGGACCTGGGTGTCCCAATCACCCTCCGGGGCCAACAGGCTCCCAACTCTTCCAGCACCCACGGCTGCACCAGAGACCTCTGGAGGATCCTGGGTTGGTTTGCATGTTGTTTGCATATCATTTGCATGCTCATGCCCACCCATACTCAGGGCCCTATGGGAAGCCCCAAGGTGATCTTGCCAAGTAGCAATAATTTGGACCCAGAGTCACCTGCTGCCCCAGATACCTCTGATCCCCAGCCCAGGACCCCAGCACAGAGGCAATAAAGGCAGTGGTCACCTCTGGTGTCACATCCTCTTTCTCTCCCTCGGCAAGAAGGCCAGGCTGTGGAGCCGGTTTGCATCTCAGAGCAGAGACTGAAGGCAGGAAAGCTTCCTTAAGAAACCAGTGGCCTCCCATCTCAGCTCCCACACCTGCAGATGGTGGGCACTTGGTCACGGCTGACCTGGGGTCCCCCTAGGCAGGACTCTCCCACTCCACACACTAGGCCCTGGGGTCTTGTCTAGGAAAGAGATAGTGGACAGGGTCTCTGCTTTCTGCCCTTCAAAGTCCGCAGGGGTTCTAGCTTCACCCCCCACCCCCGCCCCCTTGCCAACAGGAGGGTCTGATACTAACCAGGACAGAGCACAGAGCCTTCTCAGGGTCCCAGTCAGTGTCGCTGGATTCTGTGTGGATCCTGTCCCCAGACAGAAGCTCCCCAGCCTGCCTCACCCCCTTCCAGGCTGGACTTGTCACCAGCCGTGCCCCCTGTAGAGCTGCAGAGCACTTCCAGGAGAGTAGTGGCCAAGCTGGCCAGCCACTGGGGGACCCTCCTTCCAGCCATCTAGGGGGAAGGGATTGGGGGTCATGGAGGGAGGTGACCAACACGGATGAGGGGTCTAAAGGGGAGGCACATGGCACCACAAGAGCACAGGATGGCCTCTGACCTGTCGTGGCGGCATGTTGGGGTCAGGGGTGTTCAGGCAGAAGAAACGTGCTCAGGCTCGGAGCAGGAGGAAAGCTTGCCTCCCTGAGCTGAAGGAAGCCCAGCAGCAGGCTGAGGCTGGGATGGGGGGAGAGTGGGCCGAGGCTGGGGTGGGGAGGTGGCAGGGCCTCGAAGGCACTTCATCCTGAGGAAGCTGTGGTAGGTTTAAGCGAGGGTGAGTGGCCAATGGGCTGAGTGACATTTCACCAGTGTCCTGAGTGCCCTGGTGGTGCCAGGTCCTTGCTGGGGGCTGGGGCATGGCTGGGAAGGCAGCTCAGATGGTGGCAGCTGAGGGTGGACATCCTAGTCTGGGAGTCCAGGCAGGGTCTTGCCTGAGGTTTCTCCCCGGTGACCCCTGCAGGAAATCAGACTTGCTGGGACACACAGCTGTTCCTGCCGGCCTGGCCACCTTGGCCAAAGAACCAGCACAGGGGTCCCTGGTGGCTCCTTGGCCAGCACTATACCTGGCTGCCCTCCTGCCACCCCACTTCCCAGACTCCTGGCAGTTCCCAGAAAGTGCTGCCAGCACCTGAATACACAGCTCTGGACGGGCTTGAGGAGGTTTCAGGGTCTGTCCTCGTTAAAGAAGCAGCCCCTCCAGGAGGAAACAATCCTGCTTTCTGTCCTGTGTTCTAATTCCTTCTGTTCCGTTTCCTCCATAAAACAGCAACAGCAAACTCTCAAAACTAAAAACCTTCCCATTGCCATCTTTGAGCAAAGACGCTGAAATCCTCAAGCTGACACCTCTCGAGTGCCTCCGTAGAGCTTGCCTGCCTCACTCTGCAATGGAGTTCTGAAAGTTCTCACCTTTTAAAAAAATAAGACAGGCTGTGTCCTCCCTCCCGTGCTGAAGGCTTGAAGGTGCTGGGGAGTGAACTGCAGGTGGATGGGAGAGTGGCCAGTCCTGCAGGGTTGGGGAAGGCCTCTTGCAGATGGTGCCATGAGGTTAGAGCTGTGAAAGATGAGCAGGGATCTCCAGACAGATGTGAGGGGCAGATAGGCAGGGAAAATGCTGCAGACGAGGGGAGCAGAAGGTGGAACCATGGAGGGTGAGGGATTGGACATGAGCTGCAGGTGGGCCGGGCCAGATGGAGTTTGAATGACCTCCTGCAGATAATGCAGAGCCAGGAGGTTGCCAGACAGGAGGGCACTGTGGTGAGGAGTGGGGGCTGCACTGCAGACAGGAAGCTGGAGTGATAGCCACAGGGAGAACAGTTCTGAGCTGGGACTATGTGGGCACAGAGGCCTTTACATTGTGTCTACTTAACTCCTGCAAGCCCACCTTCATCTCTATTGCGCCATCCCTGTGCCCCCCAAGTCTTGGCCATCATCATCTCTGGCCTGGAAGCCTCTTCATTAGGTTTTCTGTCTCCACTCCACCCCCTAACAGTCCTTTCCCTGTAAAGGAACAGCCAGAGGGGGCTTTTAAGACATTGCCATGGTGACCATGCCCCTCTGGCTAAGACCCTTCAATGGCACCCCACTGCCTTCAGTATCAAGATCAAATTTGATTTCTTGACTTGGCATTCAAGGCCTTTAGTAATCAGCCCCAACTCCCAGTATGTGCAGTCTCCTCTCCCTAAAATACACTCCAGCTGAGTTGGGCTATTTGCAACCTCAGTCACCTCCTTCCTTGGCCTTTGTTCTCCGCCCCTCTCCCACCCACCACAGAAACACCTTCTTAGCCTTTAGGTAGCAGGTCAAAACTGTCAGGTCTGGGTAGCCTTTCCCAATCCTTGCCCTCAATACCCTGCTCTTCGTGGCTCTTCAGCTTATTTCAACAGCCACTGGGCCCTTGCTTTGTGGCAGGTGCTGGGGATAATGAAATGTCCCAGGGTGGGACAGCACCTAGGTCAAGGGCAGGCAGACTACAGAAGCTGGGGGAGCACCTGGCTCCTTCTGCCAGCTGCCATCCCCACCCTTTTGCCCACTCCCTGCACCTGCCTCTTCACTTTGCTCCTACCTGTACCGGTGACTCACCTGCACACATTCAGACCTGTCCTGGGGGCTGGCCCAGTGCCAGGCCAGGTGCTGGAGAGACAGCAACAGTCTTCTTGGCTGCCACTGCCCTCCAGCTTTCAGAAACACGCACACCAGGTCCCCTTACCACAGCCTCTGATGGGTCTAAACAAAGGGACTGAGAAGTAGGTGAGCCTTCAAGAAGTTATTCTCAAAACAAATACTACTTGAGTAAGACAGACTCCAGGCAGGATGCTGGGACAAAGACAGATCCTCACAGAAATCACATGGTGGCAGAAGCCAGTTGTGACGGCAGCCTATTTACAGGGGGTTCCTGGGTACTGGGCCCTGTGCTAGAGGCCACTCCCACATGATCACACTTCACCTCACAACCACCCAGTGGTGTAGGCATCATTAGCATCCCCAATTTACGACAAAGCAGAAATGCAGCGAGTGAGTACCTTGCTCCAGATCACATAGCTGGATCTACTCCTTGGCACCAATAGCTACTTGCTGTCAAGTGTGAACAGCACTGAGGGAGATCTCGGGCATCCTCTGGTAATGAAAACCAGCCCAGGCTGGAGGACAGTGGCAGCTATAACAAAGGAAGGAGCAAGACCACACCCTGGGGCTGCAGGATCGCAGATGGGCAGCAAGGAAGAGCCACGGGAGCACAGCGCGAGATGGAGGGTAGATCTGGTATGGGCTATCCAGGGCCCAGCCCTCGGAAGGTGGGGGAGACCTGAATCCTGATCATTTCTGGAACTCCCTGGGAGACACCCAGAGAATGTTAGCTGAACTCACGGGGCAGGAAGGCAGCCTCAGAAAAGGGTGCAAAGGGAAAGGCAAAAGTTGCTGGGGTGTGCATTCTGGATAGGACGCTGGCTTGTGGAGGGAGGCGGCAGAGGTAGCAAGTCTGGTTCTGTCCACAAGAGGGCACCTGACACCAGGCAATGAAGCCATCCCAGGGAATCTGGGGTGTTTTGTTGTTGGTTCCCCCAACCCTCTTGGGAGGGAGGATGGCTGAGGACAGGATACCCTCAAATCACGACACTGAAATTCCAGCAGTCAGAAACAAGTACAGAAGGGCAAGATGGGTTTAGAGCGATGCATGTTTGTTTGTTCTGAGTTTTATCATCATCTCAGGCCAATTATTTCCCTTCACACTGAGAAACACGTGTCAGTAGACTTCCTGACTCCAGCTTGACAAAATTTGAAAGGGCTCTCCCCTCAACCTATCTTCCAGAAGGAATAACTGTCTCCTATTTTACATCTCCTCATTTCTATGAGAAGAAATCATATAGTAATGCTTCACTCATTTTCAGATTCGCCTAATTTGCTGTTCAATAGTGCATTGAGTACTTATTTCAGTGACTACTTGTCATTTCCAGGATTCTCTTTTCAAATCTGCCGAGTTATTTTTGTTCATTTTCTTTTTGCTCTTTTCCAGCACCATCTTTAGAGGTTTCAGTTATTTTATATTCTGTATCTGATAGTAACATCTGAACTCCCAGGGGTCTAAATCAATTGTTCACTGTTCCTGCTGACTCTTGCTCGTAGTGGCTCATTTCCTGGGATCTTTAGTAATTTTGGGGAGACAGTTTATAATTAGTTGATATGTAACATTATGATTGACATTTTTCTCTAGAGGATTTGCATTTTTGCTTCTCCCAGACACCAGGAGAGACTATAAACCTAGAGTCATCCTAATTTCTCAGACCGGGGAATCTTTGACCTCTGCAGTAATGCACATTTGAACCTCAGCCCAGGAGAGGGCAGGCGTGAGGACGGAACCTCCGGTCAGATTTTCTTTCTTCAAGCAGGGGCAGAGAGGTTTCTGTGCAGCTCCCTCTGCAGACTGGCCGATTCTCCCTGCCTGTCTTATTGCCGAGGCCAAAGCCAGAGTGACCTGGCTTCAGGGAGAGGTCCTGGTTTTGTGTCTCCATTTTATATAGGTTCAAAGCCTAGTCTCACATTCCCCCTAGAAGCAGTTAATCCCTCAAACTGACTTCTTAGAATTTCTTTTGCCCCCAAGCAGCACAGGATTCCTCTTTTGTGTTGCACTATCTCTGTGGTTTCAGTTTACTCTTCATTGTTTTCCTGGCCTTTGGGGATTTCCTGCACTTTTTCATCTGTGATCTCAGCAATGCAGTCAAAAGTGCATTCACTACAATTTCTCCAGCATCTGGGTCTTTTATGGTAACGGTAACACTTCCAGCCTGCCGTCTCTATGGCAAATTGCACACAGTATTTCACTATGTTATCACTTGAGTCCCTGGGACCTTCTTGTGAGAGCCAAGGCAGCCTGTGGATGGCTGATTGTCTACCAATGTGTCTTCGTGCTCGGCCAACAGTCAGGCTGAGATCCTGTGACTGTTCCAGGTGGTGGACTGCAGCGCCGGGCACCGTCTGCATGAAAGATCCTGGAGCTGAGCCACCCTGCCTCCTGGGGACAAGGCCACAGCCCAGCCTGAGATCTAGTAACCAACCTGCCCTTTGCATTTTGGGGGCCTGTGAAGCTGGTTGTGCCCACAAATCTCTCGGGCAAGGCTGCTCAGAAGTAGGTCAAGGGCAGGGGCCAGGGATGGGTATTCAGGTGACAGGAATGAGGCTGGGGCCAGGGCTTTGGGAAGTGAGGCCTCAGGTCATTGGCTAGGAAACTTCACTGACAGTCCAAGACTCCACACAGAGGTGCGCCTGCATCAATCTGGGGCATGTCACAGTTGGTTAGACCACCTCAGAGCCACAGAAAGTACTACTGGGGGCCCACTGGAGGCACGGCAAGCTGGCAGGCTTTCAGGGAAAGCAGTTTGAACACAAGCTTCGAGGATTCAAGAAATGTTCAGTCCTAGAAATCCCATTTTGGAAAAGTATCCCAAAGAAATAAATCCTGTGAAAGAAGATGTTCACTTCATTATGCTGGAGAGAGAAAACTTGAAAGCAATCCAACTGTCCAACAAGAGGTGAAGAGTTAAGAAAATTATGGCCTCGATGTAATCGTACCACCATTAAGCAAATAAATGTGAAGGCAACAGTGAACTTACGATTTAACATCAGTGTAAAAAGGACATGAGTGAATATTCACAAGTCCAGGTATATTAAGAATTTTTAAGGAAACACTTAAGAGTTATTAGAAGAAAGTACCTACAAGTTCACTACCCTATTTTTCAAACTTTCTGTGGTTGTATTTTCCTTATTAAAAGATCACTTAACAGTAAAGAAGAACACTAACAAGGAGGTGAGAGGGTCTGTGAGGCGTTGCTGGCGGTGGACTGCAGGTCCACGAGGTGGCCAGTAGCAGCATGAGCAGCCAGCCTGGTTGCGCCCGGGCCGCCCTGCTGGCTTCCCAGAGGTCCAGCACCTGGACCCTTCTCCTCAGCAGTACCTCTTGCTTTCATCCCACGTGCTCTTCAGGCCACAGCAAGAACCACTGGAGCCTCCCCACCCACCAAGATTGGGGAAGGTGGGGGAGGGGACGCAGAAGTCTGTCAGCAGGATGTCTTGCAGTGACCACCTTCCCTCCTAGTCCCATTCCAGCCTGAGTCAGAAAAGGAATATAGCCTTTTTATTGACTACTTTAAGTAGAACAAACTAAATACATATTTAACAGTTTTGGTTCATTTATACAGTACATTAAATAAGTTATGCACAGAGTTAAGTAACAAAAGTTCCTATCAGAGTAAAATGACAAAGCACAGAAAAACCAGACTCTACTGCATCCTGTGGGTGGTTTCATTCATCTTCACCTTTAAAAACCACGGGTGGAGGCTTAGTTTTCCACTTATTTACATTATTGGCTTTCTTCTAGGACGGAGCTTTTGCAGCCTCATCAGGAACTTGGAAAGCCATGAAAGTGGACCGAAGGCCTCTTAGCCAAACAGCACTTTCAACCATTCGCCTAATGCTTATTGCTGCTTTTCTCTGCCAACTCCAGCGCAGGGACAGGGCTGTCCCTGCCAGCCGCACATGCCCTATTTGGTATAAGCATCAATGAGTGTCCACTGGGCAGCTGTGGGCCTGACCAGGTGGGGTCTGCAGGGGAAGCGCCATCTCTGGGGCTGTAGAGGGGAAGGCGGGATGCCAGGTCTGCCCTCAGGCCTCCTAACCTTCTCCTGGCTCACGATGGAAAAGCTCACCTGCACCATCATCTTTGGAAATGAGCACGTCAATGCACATGGGCAGAGGCAGGCAGTCAACATTTTGGTTTCACAAGAACTACAGACACTGAGAGTTGGAAGGACCCTATTCAGCAGCTCGCCCAGCTCCCCACCCCACCCCGGGCAGGACTCCTCCCCAACAGCTGTCTGTCCGGCCCATGCTGGAACAGTCCAGGTTCCTCTGGTTTTTCTTACATTTGGTTCAAACATGCCACTGCCCAGTTCTCTGAAATAGCTAAAAAAAAAATCTAAGGAAGTTGGCTTGATCTACTGATCCAGGAGCCTGGAAACTAGTTCTGAAAAAAGCCCCTAAGATGTGTTCTACTTTAAACAATTTATTCAATCCATAATCCCTTCTACAGTTTCCAGGACAAATGGCCACCTGGTCATTATTTATGCTTTCATTCTGAAGAATTCACTACCATAGAATTGCAATTGTGTTGTTGAATCTTCAAATCCACTTGCTGAGATATCTTCTGGAACTAACCAGAACCAGGCCTACACCCTTTGCAAGCAGGTGACAGCACTGGAGATCAATTTGACTTTGGGACAAGGCCATACAAAGTAAAGTATAGATTTTCTGTCTAGAAGCTGAAGATGCTCACATAGACACCAAGAAGCGAGGGGCTCTTGGTAGACCAACCGGCTTGGATGGGCAAAAGAGGTCCACACAGCACAGGGCACACTGCAGCCAATGCCAGACATGGACTGTGCTGAGTAGATGTGTCCTGTTTCCAAACTTAGATCCATCGAGAGACATATATGACTCAGCACCGTCCAAGAAAAGATCTACTCACTCTGTGACCTCAGTCACATGACTGTGCCTGAGCAGATCTGCTAGAGCCCCACCCCTGGAGCTGCAGGGGCCCTCCTTAGTGGAGTGATCTCACCTTATAAGGTGGGCTGCCTATTCCTGAGCAGGTGGAAAATTAACCAACTTCTTCCCATGTCAGTTTTCACCACTGGATGGAGTCAGGCACGGTGCAGCAGTGGGGACACAAAGGACAACTGAAGATATGAAGATCCAGCCCCAAGTATCCCTTGGAACATTTAGAGACGACTCCCATTTTGGCCACTTTTGGTCTCTTCTCTGTTTCCTGCAACAACTCCTCACTGGGCCGAGGACAGTGATGCTCCATCACTCATCAGTGTCCCTCACTGGGTGATGCTGAGCACTGGCTTCATCCTCCAGATTTGTTCTGACAGGTGAGTAGGCATGTGTCACATCTGCTTTTGGTTCTACGATAACATGGAAGAGCCTGTCACTGCCCTGACAACACCCTTAGTATCACCACTCTGAGGTCCTCTTTGACTTTTTGTCCCCCTAAATATTAACTATAAAAGTTGGTCCTCTAAGCAGCCTGATTATATTAAGATATTTTAAATCTAACTAGATGAAAGTGAGAAGTCTGAACCTGCGCCCCTAAACTGGTAGTTGGGGTAGTGCCAGCAGACACTGGATACCAAGTGGAAACCTGGACTCACCCCTGCTCCTCTAGCCACCCCCCTTCCTCCCGCCCCTAACCAGAAAGCTGGAGGATTTCAGAAAGGAGGCAGCTGGAGAAAGGGATTCTTCACATCTAAACAGGAAGTCTTGGACAGATGCCCTATGTGTGTAACTGACTAAAATTAACACAGCAAAAGGTCTGAGAACTGAACTACAGTTGGAATACTGCCCAGGTTTTCAGCTTGGTCTCTGGGTAGCACATGAGCAAGGCAGTATGCAATAGCATTACAAAAACTCTGAAAACTAAGCTGTCACTGGAACCACAGCCCACAAAGGTAGGCTAGGACCTGCACACACAACCTAAATGTTAGCTGTAGAAAACAGACATTGAGCCCTGACGAACTATATCTTGTTGGTCTGTGCTACTCTGGCTAGTCTTGTGGCCACTGAAGATTTAAAGAACCCACCTAGGTGTTCAAGTGCCGATGAAAAGACAGTGAGCCAAGGACAGACCTGGTGGACACATGAGACACCCTCTTGCTATAACTGATTAACAGGTTCCACGACTCTTCATGGGACATCCCACATCTTGTGGAAATGTAAGCAAGTCCTGTCCAGGGTACTAATTTCATCAAAAGTCAGGACACCTCCCAGCGACTGCAGTTTAAGGAGTTCCACAATAAGGTAACATTATTCCGTTAGTCTTTCTCTAGGTCTACTTTACTTTATGCCATGGAAATCCAGGTAATTTAAAGGTGCTTTGTACTGAGTTTCTTTGTAAGACAGAAAATCCTTAGGTAAGGTAAATTAGGGATTTAAAGTTCTTAAAGTAAGATACACCTATTTGCAAGGACAATGCTACCTATGCTGATCCCTTTACCTTTCCGGGACCAGGAGCTTTTATTTCACTCTGGTCAGTGCACAGAAGGTTGCCATCTAAAGCTGGGCCAACCAACTCACCCCAACTGGTTCCTTGGGGCGACTGGGTGCTGCAGACTTGGAGGTGGAGAATGGGAGAGTCAGGGTCCTAGGGCTCCCAAGGAAACCTGAATGGCAGGGAAGGATGTGTGTAGCTGTTCTTAAGATTTTCAAAGGGGTATAAGTGATGTCATGTTTGGAGAGCCAGGTAAACTGCTGGAAAACTCTCTGAAGACAGGAAGAAAAATTGGTCAGGCTTTCTCAGAAAGGTTCTGACATTTCACAAAACTTCTCTTAGCTCAAAGAGGGCAGGTATCAAACAACACAAGAGAAGGGAAAGTGAAATTGTATGCCCGACAGTAAACTGACGTAGTATGTAAGACATGAAACCACGAGGTTTGAAGAATTCTTTCAGGTCCAAGAGGGCTGCTTAGAAGTGACCAGGCCTTGACTGGTGAGGAAGTCCTAGCCACACCACATCACATCCTATGGGACAACTGCAGCTTACAGGGCGCCAAACAGAGACCACAGGAAGAAGATCCACACAGTGATCTGGACATGCGTGGTCTGAGATAAAAGGATACAGAACAAGACGACTGTGCAACAGCCAAGCGGTGGTAAAAGCTTCTGCATTTCCAGTAAATGATCCATTCAATAATCCGACGATACAAGTTTGGCCAACATGCTCAGAGAGAAGAGACTATCCACAATTGAGTCTCATTCTCCCTCAGACCAATCCATGCGCTGGAAACTATTTTCTGCACAAGCAAACTTAAAGAAGAGAGGAAAAAATGGGTCCCAAACTAATGTAGCCAGCCAGGTTGGAAAATCTTGTCCAAAATGATCTGTGATGCCTGGAGGAAGTTTTATTTATTTTTTATTATTATGGTGCTTTCACTGAAGTGGTGACTTCTTTCCTGTGGTTTCTGAGAATCTTAAGTCTCAACAGCAGGGTCAAGTGGGCGAGTCCTGAGTGCTGCTTTGTGCCTGCCCAAGTCTCCATGGGGCCAATGAGTGGCACCTGCTGAGGGTGAAAATGGGGCTCAAGGAGCTGTTCAGGGGTGAGAGGGCCACTCTCTGTTAGAGGAGGGCCTCCCCCTCGGCCTGCTGTCAGCCTCCAAGCCTCTGCTGCAGAAGGACGACGGAGTAGCAGACAGTGCAATGGAGTAAGCTGCCTCCAGCCTGGCTGGACACGTTCGACAGTCTGCTGCCTCAAGAGGCAGGGAGGGGAGCTGGTGGTCTACACTGGAAAAGAGCTGGGAGAGGAACAAACCAGAAAGCCATGGAGGAGGCAGCTCCAGCCAGCTGCCTGTGTGCAGAGAGAATGGCACACTAGCTCCCACAGAGGGAAACTGGGGCAAGTGTCCAGAGGGGTTGTGGAGCAGTGTTTGCTGGGCTTGCACTCTTCCTGCCTCCACTTCACTGCTTGTTGATGACCCAACAGCCACTTGCACTGGTTCAAACAGCCAGCCCCCGGTGCAGTGCTCTGCTGTGCTGCAAGGTCATCAGGTGAAGTAAGTCTGCAGCTCAGAGTCCATTGGTGTCGATGGCTGTCACAGAGGCAGGTGTCGAGGAGCGCGAGGTGGTTGCCGAGGTCTTGTCCAGGGCCGGGCTCGGCACACTGCAGTCGGCAGACCGGGCCGAGGAGCCCCTCACTCCAGGAAGCAGTGGCCGGCTCTGGCTGTGGGGACTCTGGCCATGCAGGTTCTGGCCACAGAGGCGGTGGTGCCGCTCCCAGTCCTTATGCTGGCAAAAAGAGCCGCAGTATCGTGCGATATTGCAGCCACTGCAGGTCTCACTGGCTTTGCGGCCACAGTTCCAGCAGTTCTGCAAGACACAGGCAGTGGTTAGTTGCTTGGATCTCATGGGGCAGGCTTGTCATGACTCGTCACCTGCACTGTTGAAGAGGGGGCTGTATGGGGACAGCATGGGTTCTTGGGCTACATATACCTGCGCTTGTCCTGCCTCTCCTGCTATCTGCTTTCTGAGTTTCCTTCATCTGCAAAACAGGAAAACTACCTACTGGGCTGACGGGACAGAGAGACAACGGGTGTGTAAAAATACCCACAGCATCATCACAGGGCAGGTGGAAGTCCCATCTCCTGCTGGAGGCACCGACTCATTATTTTCACTCCTATTTTAATCCTCAGTGACCAAACCAAGCTCTGTCCCAGGGTCCCCCCACCACAGCTATCTATTCTAAGACCACAAATACATACGTGTCAAAAAGGTGTTTTCTCATCTTGATTGTTTTCACTGACAACACCTGACCTTTTAAAAAAGTCACCTGCCAAGGGACCAAGACCGGCGAGAAGGAGTGGGGGTAGTTGTGCTACTTCCTCTGTGCCCACTCTCCTTTCAGTGATGTGCCTCGTCACAGGTGGGCTGGGATCTTGCAAATCCTCCTGGTTCATGTATGGGAGCCTCCTGCAACACCTCAGCACTCAGGGCCCAGGAGGTCTCGGTCAGGGAATTTTCTTACTACTCTCTGCACTTTCCTGCAGAGAGGGCACGAATTGCTAGGGCTTAAGAAGAAACCACGGCAGCGTGGGACTGGGGGGTTGGGAGGGTGTCTGAAGTGCACCAGCTGAGAATGCACTAATTCTATGATAGAAGATATGAGCCAAGTGATGCTTGGTTACAGCTAGAAGTAGTGCCATGAAAGAAGCACTAGAAACAGTATTTGAACAGATGATGCTTCACTTCTCTCAATCAACTAAGAAGGAAGAGCAGCATCCTGAAGAATGCTGCCACCAAGTACAGCTCCCAGCACCTGCCCCTTGGTACCCTCCTTCCTGTAGTCTCCCTTGAAGACGCCACTAGGGACACATGAGTGTTCTGCACCTGAGGTCTCCAGGACCCACTTATAAGAGAAAAAGCCCCATGACTTTGCTAGGTGAAGCTATCAGGAGTGGGTAAGGCTTTCTTAGGTGTCAGGAAGGACTTGAGTAGTCAGCACCCCACCCCCTCACCCCAAGTTCTCCAGAATGGCAGAAGCCAGTCACGAGGCCGGGCCTGACCACTCCTGTAGTCCCCTCAAGAAAGAAAGACACCACCCCCAAAGAAACCAGGACACTTGCTCAAGTGAAAAACAATAGACAACAAGTGCTGAAAAGGGCCTTGGGTTCATCTTGCCCACTTCTTGTACAGATGGGACACTGAAGGCCAGCGGGCAGAGACTTACCTAAGGTTATAAAATGATTATGTGGCTATGCAAAGCCTGGAACCCAGACCTCCTAACTCCGCAATATTCAATGTACAAGTTTAGTTTCAAAGAGCATTAGAAAGGACTGTAGATTCCCTTCCAACACAACAGGCTTCTCAGGATATATACTCTGAGGACTGCCAAACTTGCCGATACCAACACCAGGGGACCAAAAGAGGGAACAGAAGGAATTTTTAGGTCACCGTTACAGATCCTCAAGCAAACTGCATTCAGAGAATTTCAGTACTTTGGAGTCTGATAGGCTGACTCCAAACAATGCTTTGGCAGAACATTAATACTTGTGGGGAAGAACTCAGTTGTTGCCTAGGTGGGGCTGCTGTGGCAACATACGCCACAAGGTCAACCCCAGGCGAATGAGAGAAACTTTACTCTCTTTGTCCAAGTCTGAAAGTAAATCTCACACCGGGGCACAGCATTAAACCACTGGAACTTGGGGTCAGCCTCATGGCCGAGTGGTTAAGTTCGCATGTTCCGCTTCAGTGGCCCAGGGCTTCACTGGTTTGGATCCCGGGCAAGGACATGGCACTGCTCATCGGGCCACACTGAGGCAGCGTCCCACATACCACAACTAGAAGGACTCACAACTAAAAAACAGACAACTATGTACTGGGGGGCTTTCAGGAGAAAAAGGAAAAATAAAATCTTTAAAAAAAAAACGACTGGAACTTTCACCGTGGCTGCCTATTTAAAATAGCTTATTTCATGATTTATGAGATACAATGAGACAAGATAAACAGCTTCCCACAGAGGCAGGATCACAGAAATGCAGGAACAACGTGGTTAGTGTCAGAGTAGCCAGGGTGAAAAAGACACTTTCACGTTCCCTTTCCCTGTAGCTTTTCCCTGACTTAACCATGAGGCTTTTTGCCAAGATATAAGATAAAAGACTTATTACTGTTGTAGCCACCCTTCAAATCAGCGTTCCTCAAAGCTGGAGCAACACATTTGGCCAAACAGTCCCTTGTAGTTAATGGGAGAAGGTTATAAACCTTCTGAGTTACTGACTAGGAAAGTCAAAAATGGGATTCCAGAATTTCCTTTGTCAAGAATGGGCCATAAGTTTATGCCAATATTACACCAAGCGTGGCCTGGGGACCACCTGTACCAGGACTACCTGTTGTTTTTAGTGCCATCAAGCGGATTCCAGCTCCTAGCAACCCTGTGTACAGCAGAGCAGAACTCTGCCAGGTCTTTTTGCCCCATTCTCTCATTTTTCAGAGCTGTATCAGACAATGCTCTGCTGCTATTCATAGGGTTTTCATGGCCAGTTGTTTCAGAAGTGGTGGTCCTTCTTCCTAGTCTGTCTCAGTCTGGAAGCTCAGCTGAAACTAGTCCACCATGGGTGACCCTGCTGGTATTTGAAATAGTGGTGGCAGAGCTTTCAGCATTACGGCTACATGAAGCTGCCACAGTATGACAATTGACAGGTGGTGTGGTTCCCTGATCAGGAAATGAACCTGGGCCATGGAAGTGAGAATCTTAACCACCAGACCACCAGAACTGGCTAGAACTACCTGGGGCTTGTCAAAATCCCTGGAACCAATCCCAGACCTCCCTGACCTTACTACAAACCTGGCCCAAAGGAGAAATGACTCCTCATCTTACAAGCAATTGCTAGCCCATTGTGTTTGCCAAGAAATCCAGGCTGGGGACAGAAGGTGCCCTGTGGTAGAGATAGGGAACCTCTTACTTCATTCCTCCACCCAAGGCATTACAGGAGACATGCTTGGGTCTGGCCTCAAAGAAGGCGGCTGTTTTACAAGAGTAGGAGCTGCCACAGCTTATACATGTATGTTGTTAACAACAGAACAAAACCCTTTCCAGCTGCACAGTGCATTGCAGTTTAAAAACACTTTTGCAACCATGATCGAATTATATCTTCCTAAAAACTATGAGACTAGCACGATAGGGGCTGATCATACAGAGAAGGAAACTGACTCCTCAAGGGTACACTGCCATTGTGAAGGGGAACTGGGACCAGAACTCAGGGTTCTTAACCTGCAGCCCAGGGCTCCTTCCGCTAGACCAAACCACCTCTCACAGGATGAATAAGAAACTTCAGGGAAACCTACTAAACTTCAAGTAGAATTTTCTGGATGACACGGAGGGAAATCAGTCCTCCTGGCCCAACGCAAACTCACCCAAAGCTTAGGCCCTGCTATCCCTGCCCTGTTTGGGAAGGTTTGCTGGGATGGATGCTGGTGTGTGCCTCACCTGCAGGCCACTTCGGGCACTGTTTAAAATGACAGCTCCTTAAAAGCACAGTCCTATAAATGGAGAGCTGGGATTTAAATCCTGCAGGGCAAATCCAGAACTCATGCTCTTAGCCAAAATGTTACACTTCTTTGGAGATAGACATAATTAAAGATAAATATAGATATAAAAGTAGGTAAATATTGACCTGGATGGCTATAAATACAGAATTAAATACAACAAAAATAGAGATATCACTGCTTAAAAACAATTCTAAAGAAAAAGCAGCAGGGGAGAAGGAAGAGACGAGGGTTACAGGAACTGTTTTCTCACACTTCAACGTCTTTGCTGCAGTGCTACAATAAAGAATTTTTCCACATCTTCTGTGATAGCCACATGACATTTAGGCATTTCATCTTCATATTGCCATGCTTGGCATTGCTATATTGACAGGGCTCATTTAAACAGAATGAGAAAATAAAATCTCCATTGTTTAACTTCAAGAGAATGTCCCAAGGACAGCTGATCTCTCAAGTGGTAGATGGGATCTATCTACTTTCAGAAACAGGCTTCTTTCAGGTCTTAAGTTTATCTGAAAAACCCTAAAAGTTACAGAAAAATTTTGTTACCATTCAAAAGGACTGATGATGATTTTGTCATATGCTCTTTTCTTTCCAGTCAGTTCATTTTTGTCCTCATTATAGAACAAGAGTGTCCTGTGCAGAAGCATCACCAAGTCCTGGGCCCTGAGTCTGGGAGAGTGGGGCAGGTCTGCTAGATCTGTCACTTCAATTCATAAAAGAACTCTCCTGTTTAGAAACAGACCGGATGCCACAGGGCCCTGCTTTTCCTCATCCTTGCAACCTGGCTTCAGCACTGTGGGATTACTCAGTTAAATTCCCTGAGCCACAGTTTCCTCATTTGTAAAATTGGAATCCAACAATACCTACCTCACAGGGTTGTTCTGAGGACCAAAAAGACAATGCACACACTTAGCTCTGTGTCTGGCACATAGGAAGCCCACTCAGTCAATGGTGGTCATCGTTATCATTCAATTCCACAAACTCCGTCTTTAGGGTGAGTTTTCAAAATTTAAACCAATATGAACCAAGACAATATAATAATTGAGGAACAAAACTCTTCCGGTACTGAAGAAAAATTATAATCATCTAGTTCAAGAGCAAACTATTGTGTCTTACTGCCCAGCACCTGAAAAGAAAGTAGTGGGCTTGGTCACTCCAGCTGCCCCAGCCCCAGCCCCCAGGGCTAACAGAGCTCTGACCTCCGTAGACTCTTCTTGCTCGTTTATGACGAGGAAGGCGTCCTCTGCAGCCTGCCGTTTGACGTCTGCTATGGTTTGCTCCATCCGAGCTCTCTCTGTTGCAATCACTTCAAAGGCTTTTTGTTCTGCCTCGGCAACGGCTTTCTGGACTTCTGACATGGCCTGAATTTTCACCTTATTCACAGCTTCTTCTAGAAGAAAGTGACAGTAAAATCAACTGGCCGAGAAATCTTTTCCCTCCCACTTCACATCATTTCCTAAGAAGGGACAGAGCTGAAACAAGATGACTTTTCTAAAAACATACAGGGATGAACATATGACATACGCATTCACTTTTATTCTTATACTCACTTGTCCATTCATGCAATTATTTGTTGGGTAGGTAGATAAAGGTGGGCACTGTGCCAGGGGCTGGGGATACCTGGTGATTAAGACATAATCCATCTTCTCATAACTGTTTGTGAAAGTATAAAGGTGGCTTAGGTGCCATCATATATGTCAGTATAAGACAAGAGTTCCAAGGGAAAAAGTGATCAGCTTAACAAGTGGCAACGGAGCATCAAGAAAATGTGTCTAGGTTGAGATGGTTGAGAAATTCATTCAAAATTTAGTGAATTTTTGGAAAGTCTTGCATCCCATGCTAAGGAATTTGGCCCTTTTTCTAAAGAAAATATGAACCCCTAAAGGGTCCCATGCAAGGAAAAAAGACTGAAGACAGAGATACCAACTGAGAGGCTAAGGCAATGATCTAGCTGATACAAGAGATTCTGAATTGAGGCAGAAGCAAGTGGCATAGAAGGGATGAGGCAGAATGAGGATGGTAGCCTCTAAGGGCCTGGAGGTGGAGGTAAAGGAGAGGAATGCTAGTGCTATGCAATGAAACAGATAAGTAAAATGCTGTGGAGGCAAGTGAGAAGGTGAGGTGCCTCTGGGGTATCCAGGTACAAAGGACCAGGCAGCAATTAGGAATATAAGACTGAACTCAGTAAGAAACATGAGCTGTAGGGGCTGGCCTGGTGGCCCAGCCGTTAAGTGCGCACGTTCCGCTTGGGCGGCCTGCGGTTCGCTGGTTCGGATCCCAGCTGCAGACATGGCACCACTTGGCACGCCATGCTGTGGTAGGCATCCCGCATATAAAGTAGAGGAAGATGGGCACGGATGTTAGCTCAGGGCCAGTCTTCCTCAGCAAAAAGAGGAGCATTGGCAGCAGATGTTAGCTCAGGGCTAATCTTCCTCAAAAAAAAAACAAAAAAGAAGAAGAAGAAGAAGAAGAAGAAGACAGACACATACCAGTTTTTTTCCAAAACTCCACAGGTACATATCCTGTTGTTGGCCTACTGTTGAATTCCCGCTGAGAATCTACAGAAGAGAGATAAACAGCATAGGGTCAGAAGCTATCTATAATCGACATGTTTTATTTTTATGAAAAATTTATCAGGCCTCTCATTCACCACTTAGAAAGATCAAAACATATACGGTCATTTAGTGCAAAAAATATTCTGGTAAGGGATAAAAACAGATCATAAAATAGTACACTGTTTAGTTTTAAAACAGACACAAGTGTAGACGCACATACACATGCATACCTCAAATATTAACAGTAAAAGTAGTGAGATTTTTTTTTTTTAAAGATTTTTAACATTTTCCCTTTTTCTCCCCAAAGCCCCTCGGTACATAGTTGTATATTTTTAGTTGTGGGTCCTTCTAGTTGTGGCATGCAGGACACCGCCTCAGCATGGCCTGATGAGCAGTGCCATGTCTACGCCCAGGATCCAAACTGGCGAAACCCTGGGTTGATGAAGCAGAGTGCGCAAACTTAACCACTCGGCCACGGGGCCAGCCCCAGTAGTGAGATTAAAAGTGATCTTCCCTTTCTTTTTTTTTACTTATCTGTATGCTCTTATTTTTTCCCTTATGAACATGTATGTATTTTTAAGGCACTCCCTAAAATATAACTACAGATAAAAATTTCTGTGTGTGTCTGTATCCAATTTAACTGTCCCCATCATGCACAGGTTGCTGGCAAGTGCTCTCTGATATATCAGGGAATATGGCTTTTGTTTTGTGGCAACTCTGAATCCTTACAGGTAACTTAAGGAGGTTTCCTTTACAGTTTCTTAAAATGCTCATCAACAAAGAAACAAAAAAGCACGTAGTAAAGAAAATACTGATCTGGAACAGTGTATTTCAAATGTACCCCAAGAGGCATCCAAGGGGGTTGCTGGGAAGGGGACAAGGGTGAGTGACTTATCATATATGTTTATTGTGATTATAAGAAATGGTACCATTGCTTTAAAAAGTGTGAAAACTAATTAAGGTAACTTGAATTTTCCTTCTTCTTCTTCTTCTTTTTTTTTTTTTTTGGTGAGGAAGATTGCCCCTGAGCTGACATCTGTGTCAGTCTTCCTCTATTTTGTATGTGGGACGCCTCCACAACATGGCTTGATGAGTGGTGTGTAGGTCTGCGTCTGGGATCTGCACCTGTGAACCCCAGGCCGCAGAAGCAGAGTGGGTGAACTTAACCACTATGCCACTGAGGCAGTCCCTGAACTTTTTTTTTAATGAGTCAGTGCTAGCCGACTTCCTCATTTCCTTATGCTTTGTTGAGGCTAATCTGAAAAGTAGATTTTATGCTCTGAACACTCACTCACCAACCTATGGTGCAAAGAGGAATCAGGGGAACAGCCAGTGTGGCAGGGGATGCCAGCCTGGCATGAAACGCTGTCTGAGGAGCCTTAGAAAATGGTTAGTCCTCATGAGAATGCCCAGGAATTGGCTGCAAACTGGTGTTGGATAGGGTGGGAGTCTCTCCCATTCCAAGAGCTATCATCAAAAAGAACCTACTTCTGTATCCCCTGGAGTGATAAGGGGATAATAAGATTTTTTTAATTCATGTAAAATACACATAAAAATTTACATATATATATATATATATATATATATATATTTTTTTTTTTTTTTTGAGGAAGATTAGCCCTGAGCTAACATCCAGGCCCATCTTCCTCCATTTTATATGTGGGACGCCTGCCACAGCATGGGTTTTCAAGCAGTGTCATGTCTGCACCCGGGATCTGAACTGGTGAACCCCGGGCCACTGAAGTGGAACGTGAGAACTTAACTGCTGCACCACAAGGATAGACCCTGGCCAATTTTTAAAACTTATTTAAGCCTCAGTTTGCCATGTAAAAGAATATAATAGTAGTTCCTTTATCTCATTCGGCACTTTTGAAAACACATGTAAAAGCCTCAGCACTGGCTGAAACATAGTAAGAGCCCAGATAAGCTCTTATTACTAAAAGTGCTAACTAATATAGTCAGAAAGGTCAATGAAGGAACCAGACTGAAGTATTTAATAAAATGTAGCATCTGATAATTATGTCATTTCAACAGATAAAAGATGAGCATCATTAACTGATGGCAGGAAAATTTAAACTACTTGGAAAATTTTAAATGTATGTGTTTAAAACTCAAACATATCAAACTTCAATATAACATAGATGAAATTTATTGTACCGTGGGTAGGGATGAAGGTCAAGGAACAAACCACAAAGGAAGACAGGTTTGACCCCATAAATATTAGCTATCCTATCCATCAAAACAAACCAAGATCAAGTGAACAAAAACGCCTATATCCACAATCCATTCATTTTACAGCTAAGAATATATCCTAAGGGAAAAAGGCACGGTGTGAAAAATTCTTACTATACAGAGATTTTAAATATTGCAGTACTCACTGAAAAAGAAAAACAAAACAAGCAAAAACCCATAATGTTCAAGAACAGGAATAGCTTAAGGAAATTATAGTATATTTACAAGGTATAATATTGTATAGTTACTAAAATTGTTTATAAAATCTATAATGATGTGAGATCATGCTTAATATGAATGAATACATTTTCAAAGAAATCAGTACAAAGTTGTAGTTCAGTATTCTCAGATACATTTCCAAAATTCTTCAGTGTGGGATGATGATCTAGTAAATTCTTTATATGTTTCTGTATTTTCTGCAATAGGCCATGCAGTTTCACTAAAAAATGATACTTACCTCATAAGGTTGCTCTGAAAATTAAATGGTAATGCACAGAAAGGAATGTTTCTCACCTCTGGTAGCCCAGGTCCCACCTCAGACCAATTAAATCAGAATCTCAAGGTGGGGCCAGGGCATCAGGAGTTTTGCAGAAGTCCCCAGGTGAGTTCTAATGGGCACCCAGGGTTAACCACCAAAGACAAGCACCTGGCTTAGAATCCAGCCTTCATGGTTAAGGTCTTCCAAACCACACTAGGAGATTTACCTCTCTGCAGGTCATATATATTTGCTATTATAACAATGGTAAAGTGTCTTTTAGCTGACTCTTCCTTCCAGTATTGCTACATCTTGATTTTTTCAGTTGCAGATATTATTGATTGACTAACCATTTCATTAAGAAAAAGTTTCATTCTCTTTTAACCCCCACCCCGACCCCACCAGACACATTCACGATTCCTTCCCCTTCCTTTCCCCTAGAGAGATACTCAATACATCAATAGTCAACATTCACAGTACTCAATGTAAATGCTAATCACAGCTAGTCACGTGGTTCAGACTCTATGAATCTTTTTATCTTCTTCAACAAGTTTTTGTTTTTCTTAGAGTTAATAATTGCCTTGTTTATTCACGTGCTAAGTTTCTTATGTAAATATTTCTAAGTCAATCTCAAATTCTCCTTCTATTGTGTAAATATTTTATAAATTTCATTTTCTGAAAGAAATCTCCAGCAAGCTTCTGGGCTATTCCAGTGTGAACTGGCTGCTTTCCAGGCTTGCTGTACCACTGTTGCTGGGGACCCTCCTTCACCATCCTAGGGATTCCCTTCCTCTCTCTTTATCTAGTTCCACCTTCTGGTTTACTTCTTGTATTGGCGTAAATCCTACCAACCGTGGTAGACACCATGATAAAGGGTAGATGGGAGGTGCATTTTTCGAAGAATTGTGGGTTGTTAATCTAACACTTAATTGTTGTGGTTGAGTACAGACTTCTAAGTTAAAATAACTTTCCTTCAGAGTTGTCCTCTAACTTTCAGTGATGCTAACTGATAAATCTTTCTTCCACCGTGTTTACTTGGGAGAGTGGTTCAACCTGGAACACTGTCTTTCAGTTCTAAGTAAATTTTTTGAATTATTTCAACAACTATTCTCTCTTCTCTTTCTGTTCTGTTCACTGTTTCCGAAACTCAGATGATTTGGATATACGAGTTTCATGGATCCTCTTATTTTCTTATCTTTTTCACTCTGGTGATATTAACAATGTATTTTTTGAAGTTTTCCTTTCCCTGAAAAGCTGCTGTTAACTCCTATTTCTGTTTCCTATTTTGGTCTCCACTTTTATAATATCAGAAGCTTACCTAACTAAAACTTTGGTCACCCTTGACTGTTTGCTAACGCACGTCACTAAAAAGCTTCATGAAAGCCCCATGACTGTGGATGGTACTGATTGTGGGCTTAATTAGAGGCAGCTCTCCCAACTCATTAAACATAGATATTCAGATGCCTGGGTCCCTGAATTATAACCTCCAGGGAAAGACTTGGAATGTGTATTTGTTATAAAACAGCTAGGTGACTCTCATTCTCAGGAAAAACTGATAGCTGAGTCAGTTTCTTTACTTTTTTTTTTAAACTTTAATTGCAAAACATTAGGTGGCTAACAAGTTCATAAAAATATTAATGCATAATTTAATGAAAAATTATGAAGTGATCACCCATAAACCTCCAGATCAAGAAATAGAAAACTTTCAGCAACCCAAGTCCCCAAGAAGTGAGTAAGCCACAGCACTGTTTAAATGATGCTAGCCAGACTTGCAACTGTCCTGAGAACAGCTAAGAAGGATGGCAAGAGCTCACTCTGCACTCTATGCCATCTGCACCCTCCACCTCACAACCCTAGAGGAGACCATTCTCTTAAATCCTCTAATAACCATTTTCTTGCTTTTTTCTTAACATTTTTGCACTTATTTACGCATCTTTAAATAAAATACCAAAACATCCCTTGGTGTCTGAACAGAATCTGTTTCTGAAAATACTGTGAAACACAAATTTTCAGATTGAGAGAACCTATATTTTATTATTTCAAATGGCAAAAGGAATAATGCTATCCAGTCTCTAGTTGATTTCTCTCCAAATCACCAAAAGACTTAAATACTAAAAAATAACAATCCACCTGGATTTCTGCATAACACCAAACATTTAAAACACTAATTATCTAATTATTTAGAAGTCATTGGTGAGTATACTTGTGTGCTATGCCAAGAATACTGCACAGTATAGGACAATGCTACTCAAAGCAGTAGTCTACAAACTGTTATTGGTCCATGAAGAGATAAGGAACTTATGCCAGAATGCAAAACAATTATGTCTCTGAGCACATAAAGCAAGCACTGCTTAGTTTAGGGGACTCTTCTCAAAGTGAAGCAAGCAGTCCCCAGTACATCCGGGGTAAGCACGTCATATCATCACAGACCAGTAACAAGTAGTTTCTGGAGTGGTTTTGGTCCACATTTTGAATAGCACGCTTGTTTAGGATATGAATTATGCTTTCTTTCTACACTGCAACCACCATGTACTATAAGAGAAACAGTGAAATAAAAACACTAAATATGTATAATATGCACAAATAAAGATATTAACAGCTACTGTTTAAGTCAGACAGATTGATAGTGCCCTGAGAAACGTGAGAGAAGGAAACACTGTGATCCGTGAAGAGCTAAACCTAGAGTGACAATATAATTTATCATCCCAATTGTTGTCATTTCTGAGAATGGGGGAGATGCTAGTAATAGTTATGAGACGATAACAAACATACACTGGAACTGTCTCTGACAAATCAGAACACACAGGCACCCTAGCTAAACCTTCAAGCAAAAGATAAAGATGAGTAGAGGTCCATGCAAAGCAATTTTTTGTGTCTGTGTGAGGAAGATTGTGGCTGAGCTAACATCTGTGCCAATCTTCCTCTATTTTATGTGGGATGCCGCCACACTGTGGCTTGATGAGCACTGCCAGGTCCACGCCCAGGATCTGAACCTGTGAACCCAAGGCAACTGAAGCAGAGCACACGAACTTAACCACTACACCACTGGGCTGGCCCCAGTGCAAAGCAATATTTAAATGACACCAGCAAGACCTGCAATCCTGGCTGGAGGAGAGCTGACTCATGACTCCAGCTCACTCTGCATTCTATGCCTTCTTACCTGCATGCAGGCAGACTCGTTGATGGAAGGTTTGTGATTTGGATGATGAACTTTCTGAAGCTGTTACAGGGAATATTTGTGAAGGTTCAGATGGTGAGGGAAACCTGAGGATTAGCTTTGAAGTTTTTATGAAAGGAATCATACCACAACTATAAGTATTCTTTGATATCTGGCTGTGCTAGATATTCCACAATGGTGCTAATCTATGGTTGGCTCAAGAGTCACCTCTGTGGGTGGAGTGGGGGAGTGGGATTCCTTAGTTACCAACGTCTTTGCCTCAATTTTTGTAGTCTTTTTGAGAATAATGTCTGTCTTCTGTGGAACATGTGAGGTCTGTCGTAAGAAGATATTCATTCTCATTGGTGAAAACTGGGAACCTGGAGCAGGTGGGTGAGGAATGAGTGATCACAGATGGCCCGTCATTCAGCTGTGCCTTTGCACAGGGCACCTTTTCAGTTACTAGGTGAATGTGATGGAACATTTTTAGGGAAACGGCTGTGGGGCCCTGGAAGCACCTTGGATTGAGAGAAGAGTTGCTCATATCTCTGCTGCTTCATGCTGGGAAAAGGCAACACAGCTTGGTACAGTAAAAGTTTTGTAGGAGGCAGTCAGGCAGTGGTTGATAAATGGTATTTCCCTGGATGGGAAGCAGGAAAAAGAGGAGGGAAGGTGAGGTGAACACTTTCAGGGCTACTGTGAGGAATAAATGTGATGTACAGGAGAGCACCCAGTATACTCAGTCAGGCTGAATTTAACAACCAAACACACTTTGATCATCATCTAGCACATATATAGAGTTAAAAACAGAACGAAATCAAATATTCTCATTCTTCATGAGGAAGACAACATGTCTTGAATGTGCCAGATACTCACTCCTTGACATACTTCCTCATTTACTCTACATAATAACCTGGGTCTCTCTAACTCCACGATCTAGCACCATCTTCCTTTAAAGTAAAATATAAAAAAGTCTTCCTTGTCATGTTAGGTGACAATCTCTCCTTACCATTGCTGAGAGAATCTGCACTCCCAGGACTGTGCTGCCTGGAGACCAACTCGCTCCCTGTCTTCCTCATCTCTGTGTTTTCGTTATATCGTCTTTTCCAGTAGTTGAGTTCTTCACGATCAGATTCCTGACAGCGCCGCAGAACCGCCATGGAGCGCCTTGTTTTCTCTACCATTTCCATAATACAATTCAGGGCCTGAGCCAAAGGGGAAGTCAGGCAGAGGCAAGATGAGGACATTCAAGCAACCAACATAAAAATCAAGAACAGGTAAACTATAAAGAATGAAATTTTAACTGTTTTATAAGTTTAGCAGGATCAAGTTTACATTTGAAAGCCTTTCTCACTGCTGCTTTTTTTTTTTTTTTTTTTTTTTTGCCAAGGAAGGTTAGCCCTGAGCTAACATTTTGCCAGTCTTCCTCCAGTTTATATGTGGGTTGTTGCCACAGCATGGCTGATAAAACAGTATAGATCTGCACCTGGGATCTGAACCCGCAAACCTGAGCCGCCAAAGTGAAGTGTGCTGGAATTAACCACTACACCCTGGGGCCAGCCTCTCTCACTGCTTCTTTATATATGTATATATATATGTAGACACACATACACACATTTAATTTTTTTTTGAATTTCAAAATAACATTTTTTTGGATTCAAGCTTGAAACAGCCAGGGTCTCATTATAATATGGTCCTTTAAAGACTATGGTGTAACCACATTATATATCAGCCCAAAACATACCAAATCATCTGATAAAGCCAGAGATCTATATAAGAATGTAATCAGAAAAATAACATCCAGAGACAATATCACTCAAGAAGGAAAAGCTGCTGTACGTATATTTCAAACAGGTACTACATCTTCTCTTCCCTTTTTAATGAGAGGAGAAACTCTCTTCCACCAGGACAGAGAACTCAGGCTTACATTCTGTACTATTACACTAATTCTCATTTGTATTTGAGGAAGCTCCATTTATTTAACACTTCCTATATACCAGGCCCCGTGACAAGCACCTTAGATATTACAACCCTCTTGTGAATTCAAATAATTCAGCATTCTTTTTTTTTTAAGGTATAAAAATTAAGGATACAAATGGTGAAGCAATTTGCCCACTGCACAAAGGTAGGAAGTGGCAAAGCTGGGACCTAAACTCACAAACCTATGTTTTAACCATTAAACTACATAACTTCACTTCGTTATGATCTGAAGTGATCACCCCACGATAAAGATTTGAGAGTTATTCTTAGCTCTCTAGCTGGGGGAGTAGTAGATAAATCAGCTTTTATTGCAAAGACTTGTGGCTCTGGTTAAATTCACTTCAATTACTATTCGTAATATTGAGAATTAAAAGTAATAAGTACTTAGGAAAGTTACACACTGTAAGAGTCTTACATGATCAAGATGTTTCCATTCATCAGCCCATTCCCTTTCTGTCAAACGGTGGTCTACCAACTCATCTTGATAGCCTCCATTTAGACCTATTAGAAATTAGAGATTAAATTTCAAGAATACAGTAAACAGAATTCCACCAAGTAAATACACACACATTCATACCAAGTGTCAGCACACTACTAAGGCCATGATTCAGGATGGAGTGTGGGACCCACAAAATGACATAAAACCAACAAAAAAATCACTATTCAGAATACATAAAAAAACTCCTACAAATCAATTATGAAAGACAAATAGCCCAAAAGAAAAAGAGGCAAAAGAAATAAACAGGTATATCACAGAAAGTACAGATGGTCCATAAACACAGGAAAAGACACTCAAACTCATTAGTCACACAGTGCAAATAAAATCATCATTAAGATAACATTTTACATCTTTACATTGGAAAAAATTAAATTGTCAGATAATACAAAGTGTTGACAAGGATGCAGCACAATGTAAATGCTTAACCACCACAACTAGAGTGGGTACTGTACAAGCACTTGGAAACAACTTAATGTTACCAAAATATTAATTTTTACTTGGTTTTAATATATACTGAAATTTGCAGGAACACAAAGACTGTGTGAATCAAGGGTATATAGAGTTAAGAGTTGTCGACTATTTTGAAGAATGTCACATATTGCTAGACTGCTCACAGAATTTGAATCATTAATATAACACATCTGTTATCACTCTGAATTTATAAGTGTTGTATTCATAGTGATTCTGTATCTATGCAAGCAACTGCTTATTTGATTATATCTTCTATAGTGATGAATGAGCACTAACGTATTATAAAATACTTTCTTATATATTACGCTTTAGAATATTGATCCTAAAATTATATGTCTAAGGTAGGCTACAGTATTCATAAATTTCATTTTAGGAGAATGGGGGTGGGGTGTTACAATATATTTGTTTATAAAGGGGCAGGGAAAAAAATGGTTTGGTAAGAGCTGAGAACCACTGTACTATGGCATATGTTTTCAAAAGAGGACTGGGGAGGGGCCGGTCCCGTGGCCGAGTGGTTAAGTTCGCGCGCTCTGCCGCAGGCAGCCCAGTGTTTCGTCAGTTCGAATCCTGGGCACGGACATGGCACTGCTCATCAAACCACGCTGAGGCGGCGTCCCACATGCCACAACTAGAAGGATCCATAAATAAGAATATACAACTATGTACCGGGGGGCTTTGGGGAGAAAAAGGGAAAAAAAAAATAAAATAAAATCTTAAAAAAAAAAAAAAAAAAGAGGACTGGGGAAAATTGAGGAATCTGTAATCAGCCTGGAAGACAAATGGTTAAACCTGAAATAAACAATCAAGGGAGAGGATTAAAGGTCTTTCAAATAGAACATTTCAAGATGAAAAAGTTTTTTTAAAATTGTTAGAAATGCAAGGAAAATCTGACCAAAATGAAGTTATAGCTAGTTTTTAGGACACTTTTCTCTTAGAAAGTAACAGATTGAACTGGCAAAAAATTTGTATGAATATGGAAGAAACCAACAGCAAACCTAGTTTTTAACATAAAAAGAGAGACATAGGAAAAAGGGGATTGGATCATACACAACAGCTGCTAAGGGGGGCGTCATAACATGCGGGCAACGTACCTAAGCCTTGGGCACTGGACAGCTGGGGTCTGAATCTTATCTGTGCTACTTTGTAGCTATGGGATTTTGGCCACAGTTTTTTCATCTGTCATCTACAAAAAGGGCATAACAACTGCATAGGACTGCTATGAAGATTAAGTGAGATAATGTATGTACACCACAATCTACATGGTACCTAAGATTCAGTAAATGTTGGCAGCTGAGAACACCACTGCTGTCACGGGCCTCACCATTCAGCCCCACTGCATGAAGCCAGAGCCCTATTGTGCGGTCCACGCCCCTGAAAGATGCTAGTGAGCCTAAGTCAGAACAGGGACGGCAAATGTGTTGCAACATTTCACTCCACAGGGGACCCCACAGATGGAAATAGAGGGGAAACCCTGGAAGCTAGTAGCCAGTTGGTTCTCTGCTCTGACACATGCTCAGCAGTTAAACTCCAAACAACCTCCTGCAGTAAACTTGAGTACATGACAAAGAGCTCTTGTTCAAAACTGATCTCCAGTGAGGTTTGTTAAGGGCCTTTTTGTTTCTTCCTAAATTTAATGGTTACAGAGGTGGCATGTGCCAGGTATTCCAAATGTAAAAATGACCCAGCACAGGTGGTGGTTATCTCCACTTTAGAATTGAGTTATCCGAGGATCAGAGAGCTGAAGCAACTTGCATAAGATCTCACAGCTAGTTAGGATGCAGAGCCAATATTTAAATTTACATATACCTTACCTCTCCTGACCTAAACCATCTATGCACTTTCACCTCCAAGACCATATATTTTAAATCTTTCTTAGTTTTAAAAATGTTTCATTCTGAAATAAATTCAGACTTTCAGAGAGGTTGCAAGAACAGTACAAAGACTTCTCATTTACCCTTCATTCAGATTTCCCAAAGGTCCCCTGCAGTACATAGCTGTATATTGTAGCTGTGGGTCCTCCTAGTTGTGCTATGTGGGACGCTGCCTCAGCATGGCTTGATGAGTGGTGCTAGGTCCACGCCCAGGATCCGAACCAGTGAAACCCTGGCCACCGAAGTGGAGTGCACAAACTTAACCACTTGGCCACGGGCCCAGCCCCTATCATTCTCTATCTTTTTTCTGAATCATCTGAGAATAAGTGATACCCTTTTATTCTTAAGTATTTCACTGTGTATTTCCTAAAATTCATTTAATTCTACTTCTATCATATGATAAGAAGAAGATACGAAGTAAGATCAATTCTAATAGTCTTTTTAATGTATAATATTGTTTTATCTTATCAGCAGAAAAAAGCAATAATGACATTATTTTGCTTTATCACTGAGTAGAAAAGAAACTCAAGGATTCAATCTGAATTTAAATCACTACCATGCTGCTTACGTCACTTACTAAGATTGTGGTGTCTGTCACGAACTTCTCGATGTTCCAGCATCTTGGGTTCACGATACAGGTGGGAAGTTGCAATATCTTCTAAGGTGTAGTGCTGAAGAGGCGGAGGAGTAGGATGAAACTGGCCCCCAGGATTCATGAGGGGCACAGTGAGGGCAGGACTGTGCCGGGGAGCAGGGCTGATGGTACACACTCTCTTGGCAGGAGGCTCAGGAGCAATTGTCTCTCTTTCAAACCCGCTCTCTTCCCTCCTGTAAAAGAACCAGAAGTACATATCTGAGCCCGTCAACAGGCATTCACACAAACATTTCCTGAGTACCTACTTTGTGCTATGCACTCTCACAAACAAGAAAACAGCAAGAAATGGTTTGACATGAGGCATAAACGGAAATGTCCCTCAGGGACCAGGCAGATAACGGTTCCTGCTGATTTATTCCAGTATTCAGAGGTCAAATCCATGCATATCCAGGCAGAAACCCCTCAACCTCAAAAAGCAAAGGAGAAACTAAGGAGATGACAGCATTTTCTTATATGAGAGGAATATGAGTTCAACTATGTTTGGGAATGTTTTGAGATCAAATTTGCTATTGTGGAGGGAGGTCAGTTACTAGAAAGAAACAATTCTCTACGTGGGAGAAAAGTGTCACATAATTAATACACTTGTGAGTTGGTAGGGTTTTTAATCATTTAGGTTCAACTGTAACAAACTTCCTACTGTTGTTAAATTATTGCTTCCTTGACAAAACATAGAACATTGTGGTAGACACTCATACTAAAATTTACAGAATAAATTAATATAACTTCAATCTTCAAAGTAAAGGTGATTCATTAACAAGTACCAATAATTAATTGTTACACTTTTACAAGACTTCATACATTAGAAAAAATGCCTTGGGAAGATTGTATTTCTTACGGCTCTGGAACAGTGAACCCACAGGATGCTCTGGAGCAGAATTTCTCACCAAGGGTATACAGAATCATCTGAAGAGTTTTTGAAAAATACTCATGTCTGGGAGCTACACCTATAGATTTGAGAAGCATTCTGCTGCCTGATGTTGGGACAAAGCAAAACGAATCTTAGAAATTCTGAGTCCATACCGATACATAACCACTGTAATCAAATTCTTTCACAAGCAAAGAACAAGCTCAGAGTGGTTCCAGAAAAGCAAGAACAACGAAGCTCTTCTCTGCTCACCTCTCTGGACTGGGCCTTTTCCCATTTCCATGCACTTCCATGAGCAGCTCAGAAGAGTCTGCAGGCGACGCAATACTGGTGTTGAGCAGAAGGTGCTCATGCTGAGCCAGGTACTGGGATGGCGTCTGCTTAGCAGCCCGAGCGCAGTGCAGCAGTTCTCGCTGCAGCAGTGGCAGGTTAGCCTTGAAAAGAAGAAGCAGGGGCTGGAAGGTACTTTTCCCAGTGTTGGGCTCTACACAACAGGGCTCGCCACCTCAAAAGGTTTCACAAACCAGATGACACAAGACAAAAGCCCTTTTCTCCTTGTCAGTCTGATTTTCAAACGCCTCTCTATGAATAAAGTGACATCTATTATACTGAACTTGAGTTATTGGTTGACTTGTCTCTTGCCCCCACAAGATGTAAATCCCCTTCGGGAAGAGACTGCATTTTATTTACCTTTGTGGCCTAGTAGAGAGTCAAAGCTCACTGTAGGTTTGTTGAACATAATAATTTAGAAACTTAAAACATTTTTGAAGACTTCAGTCAGAGAATTAGTACTGCCTACATGGGAGTAGGAGGAATTCATCCTTTCCTCTATCATTACAAGCCCTGGTTTCTGTCTTCTGAATCCCAACTTGTCTCTTATAGCTTCCCTTCATGTGATCTATGAGAGCTGCCAGGGAATTCTGGAAATAGTGATTATTCCAGCTTGGTTGGAACATGGTGTTTTGAAAAAAGTATTGGGAATGATGATAATGAAAGCAACAAGCCTTAGACTAGGCTCTGAGGATTCACAGGTAACACAAGGACATGCTCTATTTCTGTAGTGTGGCACCCTAGTTGGGCACATTTCCTTATTCTGTAAAAGGACAGTTAATTATCTACTGATTATTTTTCCTTCTCCTCAAACTTAGAAAAACTCTAAAGGTGATAAATCATATAAAAAATGCTATCCATCTTTAAACTTAACTATAGTTCCTTCACACATAAAATGTACTTTTCCCATATTCCCTTTTATTAAAAAAAAAAGTAAGAATTATATTTTTCTCCCAAAATTTAAAAATAATTCAGCCTGAGCCCATAATAGAAGTCTTTATCCCACAGGAAACAGATGAGCAAGTGAAAGGAGAGTTTTAAAGTAGTCATCCCTTTACCAAAGGTTAATTTAGCAGGCACCATAATTAGAGATCATTTTAAAGCAGAAATAAATTGACAAAAACCCAAATGCTAGCCAAAATGCTGCTATAACAACCTACCTCATGCTGTTTTCCAAAGTAACAGAGTTAAGAATAGAGAATTTGACCACATAAAACAATTTTTAAGTCTGTTCTATAACCTCAATCTTGTAGCAACTGTAAAAACTTAATTGAAAAAAATACCATGTCAGATCTTTACACACCTGTGCCATGTGTCCTTTGATGAATTAAAAAGAAAAAAGCTAATTATTTCCTATTAACACAAATTTCACAATTTTTCTTGATTTCAAAATCTGAGGGGAAATAATTGTCTACTGGCTCTGACATACAGAAGAGAGACCAAGACAGAACTAGCACAGCTGGTTCGGGGCTGAAAAAAGCACTACAGACTGCTCTGAGAGGCTGAGACTTCAGTGCTATCAGAACTGAGCCACAACACAGGCAGTATACCTGAGACCTATGCACTTCCTTGTATGTCTGTGATGCTCTAATTTTTTTTTTTTTCCTGAGGAAGATTCACCCTGAGCTAACATCTGTGCCAATCTTCCCTTATTCTGTATGTGGACTGCCACCACAGCATGGCTGCTGACAACTGGTGTAGGTCTGAGCCTGGGAACTGAACCAGGCCACCAAAGCAAAGCATGCTGAACTTAACCACTAGGCTACAGGGCTGGACCCTATCTCTAATTTTTAAAGTTATAAAAACCTGGTATCAGTACTTCAGTAAGATGACCCATCTTTTTGACGTTACTCTATTTTCTTAGGAAATGAAGGTAAAGTACAAGAAGGCAAAGGGGCATTCTTACTTGGCTAGATGCTTGACGATTTGTGAGTCAAGAGGCAAAATTGAAGATACTACGTAGGTACTCATACACAAGAGAGAAGAAAATTAATTTCCACAAATACTCTACTGACAAAAGTTAAATTACAAACACACATGAGGTACAGTTTTCTTGTGCTATCATTCTACTACTAATGAAAAGAATAGTATTCATTTGGGGAGAGGTGATGGATTAAGGATAATATTTAGCTTAACTGGAGTTCAAAGTTACTGTTCCCTATTATCAAATCAACTATAAATGTTCATCTGTAAAAACCATTCCCGGGCTGTACAAAACCATGTAGTGGGCTGGATTTGGGTCACAGGTTTCCAAATAATGCCTGGTCTAAAGCACACCGCTATTTGACTCTAGTCTTTCACTGCCTTTGAACTATTTTACAACTCTACAAGTTACAGATAACTGATGGCAATGCAAAATAATTGTTGTCTATGGACATGCATAAACTTATGTCCAGTAGAGCTTTAACCGACTTCCGTTGCCCGCTCTAGAAGCCAATTTTACTTCTGTTTGCACACTCATCAATAATCCTGATCTACAAATGTGTCTGTTCTGTGGATTCTCACCTGAACTAGTTATAACACATTACTAATTCCCTCAGCAATAATGAGTTAAATAAAATCTTTGATGTGAGTTTGTTTTTTATCTGTATGAGTCATAATTTCACCTGTTTTTGAAAATTACAGTTTAAAAGGAAAAGACAGAAACTTTACAGTGGAAAAGCATGGCAGACACTGCCTTTACCAAGTGATCAAAGTCAACATCACCGATTCTGAGACAAGTTAACATCTCTGTCTCCTGAGGGCATGCAGTGATACCACTTACTAGCTAGTCCTGCCTAAAATGCGTAACACACACACTCTCCACCCTCTGTCTACAACCAAAAGATTTAGTGTCCAGTTACTTCCTCTACTAAGAGCCCAGCCTCCACGCCACCCACACCTCTGGCCCACTCACCTCCTGCTACCCCTGCTCCTAACTTGCTCCTTCTATGTGTTACCAGCAGCATCTGCATACAGACCACAACTCAAGACTTTTGCAATTCTCATCTTATCAAGTACATGGCTTATCTGCAGACTGCCCTCACATTTCTCTAGCAGCCCAAAATAAAATAAAGATAGGAAAATGTGACAAGATGCCCTGATTTAAATCACAGAACAGGGATCAGCAGCAGATCTTGAGGAAATGTTGAAGCTAAATTATATTCAGTAATTATCTCATAAAATTTACCTTGAGGAATGGAATCACAAAAGGACGAAGAGGAAAGTTTGTAGCCTCTTGGAGCTTGCAATGGAACTCTTCAATTGTTACTGTTGAGTTCTGAAAAGATAAACAACATTGTTCAACTTCTAAAACCGGACAGTGTCCTCCGAATATAAATCTGATAGTATTGAATCTTTTAAAATCATAAGTAAAAAGATAATTCCAAGAGCACTACTGTGAAAGATCCCTTTCAAAGGTTAACTGAATTCTATTATTTATGAAAGAAATTCACCTCCTTGATTTTCTTTCCTCTACTACCCCAAATCTAAATTCTCCTCTATGCTCAGCAGCCTGGGCTGTAGAACAGGGCACTGCCTTCCTCACTGCCTGTGAAGACAAGCAACTCAGGTCTCTTGTATTGAAGGATGCATCACAAGTTGCCTCAGGAACAGGAAACCAAGCTTAAGATGTTCCCTGAACAGATCCTGAATCAGTCCAGGACATCAACTTAAAGACTCAATAACGTAGAGCCTCATTTCTTTAGAAGTTCATTTCTTCATAGCTTCTGCCTACCTCCTAGCATCAGTTCCCCAAATCTTCTAAATCAGAAGTTAAAAAACCAAACCAAACCAAAACAAAACCCAATAGGTGCCCTCTACCTTCAAGGGGTCTATTTGCATATCAGAGCACCTCCAAATAAGCAGACTCTCACTGGTAAGATTTTAGTATTCCTAGCAAAGTTATTAGCACTTCGCCTGTACTTTTTCAAGTCTGGCTTTAAACTAAGATTCTCAGCTCCTTTGTTAAAGGAGAATGGTACAGAAAAATATTTTTTTCAAAGTTCACAAAATATTTTCAATTCCCTAAAACACAGCATAATAATGACTTAAAAAAAACAAAACAAGGGGCTGGCTCCGAAGCCGAGCGGTCAAGTTCGCACGCTCTGCTCTGGGGGCCCAGGGTTTCGCTGGTTCGAATCCTGAGCGTGGACATGGCACCACTCATCAGGCCATGCTGAGGCGGCATCCCACATGCCACAACTAGAAGGACCCACAACTAAAAATACACGACTATGTACTGGGGGGCTTTGAGGAGAAAAAGGAAAAATAAAATCTTAAAAAAAAAAAAACAACGAAACTGGGCATTAATCTGAATTCTTGCTCCCCTGAAAGAACAATACCATTTCTAGGAATTTACTTTTATAATCATCAAGTGTTCAAAGTTGTAACAAGTATCATACAAATTATTCATCAGCACAATATTGCTTCTTAACAATAAGAAATGAAGAACACATAGGTCCACCAACAGGAAACTGCAATAAAAATTACGATACAGTCATAAATCAGAACACTTGGGGGGTACAGATTTGTATGAATTAATGAAGAAAGGTGTCTATAATATACTGTTAAGTGAAAAACCAGAAACAAAATAGTATGTTTTCCAATAATCCATTTATGAAAATAACACACACATATTTATATAGTATTTTAAATGTCTGGAAGGACAATTCACCAGCAGTTATTTCTGGATGTGAAATTATGTTGAATTTCTCAAATATATCATATTACTATTCAGTAAAAATTAAAATGTTTCCCTTTAGGGAAAAAGGGTATATATCTTAACCATGTTAAGTGAAAATGTTTGAAAAGTTTATCTCATTTCATTCTTTTAAACTTTAACTGAATACTTGTTTTAAGTACATGACAGTTGTACAATGCAACCAAAGGGACTGGTAATCATGAATACACAGTAAATGTAAAAATGTAAAAAGTACGACATTCTTTCCCTGCTACTTGAATGTTATCAGGCCTCACAAAATAAACACAAGCAGAGTAAATCTATGGAAACATTATATGACTGTTAAGTTTTCTTGTGGATGGACAAAGGAAGGAAAGGATAGACTGAGTGGCACAGACAAATAGGCCAGAGAAACTGTCTTAGGGCTATATACACTGTAGATGCAGAGCAGTCCTCTGAGAGGGATGATAAGCTGCTGTTCTGTTATCCTTCCCTCTCATTCAATTATTTAATAAATAAGAGCATAGTTCTTTTCCTAAGAATTCATAGTCCAGTGGGAAAACAGACAAGTAAGCTATTCATTACAGTATGACTGAGGTACACGTGGGCAGGACCTTACAGCAGGCAGAGAAGACATGTTTGAATCAGACTTAGGAAGACAAGGAAGGCTGTAGAGAAGCGCCACCCGGAGAAGTAAAAGTGCAGCCTTGGGGAAGATGCTTCTGACAAAGAATAACGTGAAAAGGCAAAATGGTAGGGGCTCTGGTCTCTGGATCACAAGGGCATCACCTATAGTCGTCTTAGAAGACAACGGATATAGATAGGCTATGAGACTAAAATTATTCTTTTAAAATTTTCAGATTATTATAATCATAAGAAGTTGCAAAAATAGTACAGACAGGTTCCCATGTATCCTGCACCCAGGTTCCCCCGATGGCTACATTTTATATAACTTTAGTGCAACACCAAAACTAGGGAACTAACACTGGTAAAACGTGTATATAGTTCTATGTCATTTTATGGCATGTGTATATACAGGTCATCATCAATGTAATCAAGATACAGAAGTCTTATCCACGCCAGTTTATAATTTTCCTAAATATTTCCTTGATAGATACTGACATCCATATCAGACATGTTATATTTTTGCTTCAACCACCAAACATAATTTAGAAAACTCAAGAGGAGAAGGAAAGTCTACTGTATTTACTTATAATTTTACTCTTTCCATTTTTCTTTCACCTATTCTGATATCTTAAGATTCCTTCCTTCATCATTTTTTTCCATTTCAGGAATTTCCTTTAGCCATTCTTTTAGGGTAGGTCTGCCTTAGACAAATCCTCTGAGTTTAACTTCACCTGAGAATATTTTGATCCCTCCACCTTTCACTCCATAAGGATATTGTCAATAGATAAAAGATTCTATGTTGATAGTTCTTTTCTTTCAGCACTTAGCCTCTGTGGTTACTGACGAGAAGTCCACTGTCCCTGGAATTTTTCCCTTGTAGGTAAGATGTTTCTCGCTGCATTCAAGATTTTCTGTCATTTTTGCGAGGGGATTGAGGAGGGTGCGGTATTTTGGAGGCCTGCTCAGCTTTTTTGAATCTGTAGGTTTAGGATATTTGTCAAATTGAGGAATATTTCAGCCATTATTTCAGCTCTTTCTCTTCTCCTACTGTGACTCAGATCTTTTGTTATATTCCTTCAAGTCCCTGAGGTTCTGTTCATTTTTTTAAAGTTATTTTATCTCTGTTGTTCAAATTAGGTAGTTTTTTCTATTGTTCTAGCTTCAAGTTCACCGATCTTTTCCTCTGTCCTCTCCATTCTACCTTTGAGTCCATCAGTGAGTTTTTAATTTTGTTATATTTTTCACTTCCAAAATTTCTATTTAGTTCTTCTTTATATCTTCTATTTCTTTGAGGAGCTTTTGTATTTCTTCATTTGTGTTGATAATTGTTCACTGAAGCATTTTTTGTGACGGCTGCTTTAAAATCCTTGTTAGATAATTCCAACATCTGTGTCAGTTTAGCTGATGTCTGTTGGTTATCTTTTCTCATTCCTGTTGAGGTGGTCCTGGCTCTTGATATGACAAGTGATCTTCTACTGTATCCTGGACATTTAGGGTTCTGTGTTGCAAGACTCTAGATCTTATCTCTGTTTTCTGTTTTGAAGGCCTCCTCCGACACTGTGCCATTGGGAAAAGAAGAATCCTTGATGCTGTCAGAATCCTTGATCCTAGGTTCCCCCACCCAACCTCTGTTGATTTGGAGAGGCGAGGAAGGAGGGGCTCATTACTGTTCGGAAGTGGTGTAAGTTTGGTTTCTCCACTGGGCCTTTGACCAGAAAGGGAAGAGTGCCCATTACTGCAGTTTTTTCCGAGGTGTTTGGCTGCAACAGGGTGGTTATTGTCTAAAAGTTTTCTATCTTGTTTGTTTCCTCCTTTCCTAGGCCTTTGGCTAGAAAGAGGCTTTTTTTTTTTTTTTTTTTTTGGTTTGTACTCCTGTTTCCAGATTAATAGCTTCTCCAGACCACAATGTAGGATATATGATGAAAACAAAACCTAGGGAATTCACTGCTCTGTACTTCCTTGGGTCCCAGGGTGACTGGCCAATCTGACTTCTTCTCTTCGTCTTTTAGAGTCTTATTTTTATTTTATATATAACGTTCAAGGTTATTTTCTCTATTTCTCAGGAGGAATAGGAATAGGAAGAGGCACACCTTTCTGTTGCACCTCTGAACCAGACTTGATAGTTAATGACTACATCATATCCCCTTAAACTGATGTATCGAAACTTACTCAAGCTTCTATAGGACATTCAACAGGTTTCAATTTTTTTTGGCACTATAAATAATATTGAACTGATTATCCTGGTGCACATTGTTTATTATTTTCTTAGGATGAATTTCAAGGAGAGAAACTGGTGAGTCAAAGGAACGGCCTAGTTTGTGGTACCTGAAACACTGCCAAACTACCCTCCAGAATATGTATTCTCCAAATAAGTGGGTGGAGTACAGAACATTTCCCTTTACCTTGCGGTGGAAATCAGTCAGGCCTGCTCCCTGGCATAGTTAGAGACTACCAGTACTTTACCTCCGATACACCAGAAACACAGAATGCACATAGGGAAACTAAACTCCAGCTACCTAACCATGCAGCCCTTTCTGAGTTGGCTAACAATGTCTCCTCCATATGGAAAGACTGTTCCACTTACATATGCCCACCAAAATCTTAACCATTCTTTTCATAAATAGAAGACTAAATAAGGCTTTCTTGAAAGAGAAGTATAACAATCTAAAGATGTTCATTCTCCTCCAAATTAGACAAAGTTTTCAACAAAATGGTAGCAAACCCAAAGAAAAAGAAAAAAGAACAGAATGGTAGGTTCAACTGCAACACACATAAGACAATCGTTTTATCTATGAATAAGGGCAGTTTTATTTCTGTCTTTCCAATCTTTATATCTTTTTTTTTTTTTTGCAGAGGAAGATTCAGCCTGACCTAACATCTGTTGCCAATCCTCCTATTTTTGCTTAAAGAAGATTTGCTCTGAGCTAGCATCTGTGCCAGTTCTCTTCTATTTTGTATATGGGTCACCAACACAGGATGGCTGCCAATGAGTAGTATAGGTCCACGCCTGGGAACCAAACCTGGGCCACTGAAGCAGAGCGTGCTGAACTTAACAACTAGGCCACAGGGCTGGTCCCCCCTTATATCTTATTTTCTATGCTAGAATATTCCGGGTTACATTGAATAAAGAAACATCTTTATATGATTCCTAATATCAGAGGGAAAGCTTTCAAAATTTCAGCATTAAGCATGAGGCTTGCTATAGCTTTTATTTTTACATGGATTTAACTGTCATCAGATTAAGGAAGTTCCTACTATAACTAGTTTGCTAAGTGTTTTTTTTAAATAATGAATGGGTATTAAATTTAACATATTTTTTCTGCATCTTTTCCAAATATATTTACAGTTTCAACACCAACTGCTAGAGATTGAATGTAATCATTCAAAATTCATATGTTGAAACCTAATCCCAATGCGCTGGTATTTGGAGGTGGGGGTCTTTGAGAGGTGATTAGGTCCTGAGGGCAGAGCCCTTATGAATGGTGTTAGTGTCCTCATGAGAAATGAGACCCCAGAGAGCTCCCTTGCCCCTTTCACCCTGTGAGGACACAATAAGAAGCTGGCCATCTATGAATCAGGGAGTGGGCTCTCACCACACAATGAACCTGCCAGCACCTTGATCTTGGACTTATCAGCCTCCAGAACTGCAAGATCAATGTTTGTTGTTTATAAGCCACCCAGTCTATGGTATTCTGTTATAAGAGCCTGAATGGACTGAGATACTGATCTTAATGAAAATCCCAGGATGTGAGAGTATAAACTGGTATAACACTTGGGAAATGGTCTTATATACTAAATTTGTATGTATGCAAACCCTATGAAATCCCAATTCCATTTTTTGGTGCAATGCTTGCACAAATGTATCATGTATGAGAATGCTCACGGCAACATTATTTGTAATGGGGCCTGTACAGAAAAGAGTTAACATAGCAGGTCTAAAACTGGTAACCTTAGAAAAGCCTGCTTGCAAGGCTGGACCATTGGCTTGCATCTAGGAACTTGGCTGATAAACAGTTTCCTACACTGATATAAAACTTTCCCTAACCAAAAAGGTGGAAACACCTCAAGCGTCCATCAATGGATGAATGGATAAACAAAACGTGGATGACTAGATAAGCAAAATATTATTCAGTTATAAAAATGTAGAAAATTCTGACACATGCCACAACATGGATGAACCTTGACTACAGTATGCTACGTGAAATATGCCAGCCACAAAAGGACAAATACCAGGGGCCAGCCTTGTGGCTGAGTGGTTAAGTTCATGCGCTCTGCTGCTGCGGCCCAGGGTTTCCCTGGTTCAGAACCTGGGTGTAGACATGGCACCACTCATCAGGCCATGCTGAGGCGGCATCCCATGTGCCACAACTAGAAGGACCCACAACTAAAATATACAACTATGTACTGGGGGGATTTGGGGAGAAAAAGCAGGAAGAAAAAATAAAGAGCTCAGAAATCTGACAGTGAATTAAAAGAAAAAAAAAAGACAAATACGGTATGATTCCACTTATATGAGATACCTAAAATAGTCAAGTAGAAAAAAGGTTGACAGGAGCTGAGGGGAGAAAGGAGTGGGGAATTACTGTTAACGGCACAGAGTTTCAGTTTTGCAAGATGAAGAGAGTTCTGGAGGTGGACAGTGGTGATGGTTGTTGCACAACAATGAATGTACTTAATACCATTAAATGCACACTTAAAAATGGTTAGTAGGGTAAATTTTATGTTCTGTGTATTTTATCACCTCCTAATGATAGCAAAGTAAAAACAACTGCAAGAAAGGAAAAGTTAACCCAAGCATGGCTATTTAAAAGAGATGATCAGCTACATCTACACACACTTTCATAGCTAGAAAAAGATTTTTTTTTTACTTTGCCAACAAGGTCTGTCATTTTTTCTTTTACTCTTGAAATTATCCTTAAGCACAGACTCTACTTAAGTAATTTGCTGATGGAATTAGCATAACATTCTGATGTTTGCTTTGCTTCCAATTATGTTCAAACTCATTTTGAGATTTAATGTCAATTTTATTAGCCTAGATCCAATAAGACTTTTCGATAGTGTAAAATATGAACAATAAATACTTTTTTCCAAAACGAAAACAAAAAATCTTTTTCTAACTGATGAGTGTGGCTCACTGTGCCTAGACTGCTTCTGCAAACAACATGGTTTATGCTAAACACTGGTTTTCCTTCTGGGAGTCTGGAATTTTGGTAGGTGCTAGGCAAAGAGTGCCTATGTGCCCAGACCCCAGCAAAAACCTTGGACATTGAGTCTCTAATAGGCTTCCCTGGGCAGAAACGCTGCATGCATGTTGCTGCATTTTCATTGCTAGGGGAAGAGTGAGCTCTGTGTGAGGATTCATAGGACAGAAAGAGCCTAAGGAAGCCCGCACATGGATTCCTCCAGACTCCAACTGTCTCTCTCTCTCCTTTATGATCCAGTCGTGTAACCTTATTATGCCTCTGTAATAAATCTTAGTTGTGAGCACAACTATATCCCAAGTCCTGTGAATTCTTCTAGCAAATCTCAGAATGCGGTGTTGAGCCGCCGACTCTGCCTCAAAATGCAAACAACTCAAATGTCCATCAGGAGCAAAAAGTATAAATTGTGGTATATACCTACAATAAAATACTACATAGCAATGAAAATGAACCACCTACAGCTATACAAAAGAAGGACTGAATCTCAAATGATGAAGTAGTTTATTGCACAATGCCTTATACAAAAGTTGTTTATGCCATACCAGACTGAAAAATCTTTTAAGGTAGCAGTTCTTAAACTTTTTAGTTTCAGAATTCTTCAAATTTATGTGGGTTACACCTATCGATATCACCATATCAGAAATTAAAACTGAGAATTTGAAAAATATTTATTATTAATCACTTCCAAAGTAATTTCATGTTCCCAAAAAATGTAGTAAGAGGAATGGCACTTTTGTTACAGTTTGGCAAATCTCTTTCATGTCTAGTTTAATAAAAGACAGGTGGGTTCTCCTATCAGTTTCTACAGTTAATCTCTTGTGACATCCTATATTATGCCACCTCTAGAAAATTCCACCATACACTCATGAGAGAACAAGAGTGAAAAGGTAAGTAACATCTTAGTATTATTATGAAAATACTTTTGACCTCCTAGACTTCCTGAAAGGGTCTAGGGGAATCCCAGGGGTCCCTGATTACACCTTGAGAACTGCAACATTAGGTTTAGAACTGTGATTCATCTTTATCTCATATCGCAGCTAACATGCAGGAGTGTAGGGTGCTTAGATGGGAGGTAAATCTTGAAAAATTCAATTTACAAACATTGGGAACTGGCAGTATTTCCCTTATATACACTGAGAGTCAAACCCCACCCAGATCTCAATGTGAGAAAATCACTCCCTTATACCATGGGTTCACCACACTCAGTATAGAAGGAAAAATTATGTGTACCTTGAAAATTCTAAAGAAACTGTATTTGCATAAGGAGCTGAAGAATGTAATCCCTTTGATACTATTTACTTAGACTATGAAACTTATAATTTTACAAATTATTATTTTGAAAATTAAACTTGCTGCTTTGCTTTTCTCTCTGGTTTGGAAACAAAGCACAAGGCACTGAATATAATAAGTTAACAAAACCTCGCGTTAACTTGGTTGAACCTCAGTGGCCTATTGAAACTCAATTTTAAGACAAATTCAAAGCTGCTTATTGGAATTAAATCACACCATGAGAAACAATAAGGTAAACTTTATAGATTTGTTTCTTTGATAAACATTGTCATCCACAATTGAAATCCACAATTCAACAGTTTTATACAAGTTACATAACTTATCTAGTCTGTAGATTTTGCCACATTGCTACAGGTTTAGAAATGAGCAGAAATAGGTACAACTTCTCTGCTCCTGGCTTTGGTTCTAAGCCACACACTCAGGCAGTTGTCAACAGTGATGCTGTACTTACCACCAGTGCTAGAACAAGAGTCCGCACCTTCTCCCCAATCTCAGGTGAGATGTCATTGCCAAACTGTTGAAGAGTGGTGAGGAAGCGTTTTAACTTGCTGAGCTGCCGAGCACCACAAGTGGCTGGCAATTGTTGATTTGTTAGTGCAGATGACGTGGAAGAGGCAGGACCATTGCTGAATCTCTGTGGTGGTGATGGGGCACCATTCAGGGTAGGAGGAGAATGGTTGATGCCATTGCTTACTAAAAGAAAGCCAAAAGGAAAGACTCAGTTTAAGTGCAAAACACAAGGATCTTTGTTAATTTCTTCTGGTTTGCATTCTCCTTCATTTATTCGTTTGAATTTTGCAAAGCACATGTTAAAAGAATACACAAGACACTGTTTATGCCCTCCATGAGACTGCTATATAGTGAGACATACTGTCAGATAAAAAATGACAAGAGAATAACATAGAGTGTTAAAAAGGAAGAGTACAGAGTACTATAAGAGCAAAGAGAAGGGACATCTAACTCTGCATGTGCCATGGGCAGGGGTAGGTCGTTTTAAGACTTCCTGCAACAGGTTCTGCATGAGATGAGCCTGGGAGAATATGTATTTCCAATGACTGGACATTCATACCCATCTTTTATGTCACATCTCCTTCCCAATTTTAGGGTCCCAGAGAAGTTAAGCAGTCAATTAGAATGTAGCATGTGAACAAGACAACCAGAAAACAGAAAGTTACATTAACGTGAGAAATAGTTTATCTAGGCTATAAGTTTAATGACCTATTCCTACAATAAGGGATTATGTCTAGTCAATTTCTCTCTGCCTTGACCGTGCTACATTAATACCGACAAATTCTTGGTCATTCAATAAAGCATTTTTTTAGACACCATACAGGATACTCTCATTCTAGATTTCTGCTCAAATTATAATACATGTGATTAATTACAGTTTTCCTATTTTCCCATTGTTCTTAGTGGTTTCTTGCTAGTTTTAATTTGGAATACAACTCTAGAGCTAAGTTATTGGCGGCATTAAGAAAAAATCTCCATCTTCACTGAACAGTGAAACAAAATTACCTAGTGCTTAAGTGTCAACAGATTTTTCACTTAATCATACCCAGGCTTGAAAATCTAAGAAGGTAAAACTGTTGCCCAAAAACATAAGAAACAATTTTAGTCAAGACTTAAGCCAACTTTAAACAGCTCAATCATTTAATTTTTACCTAATTTAGAAAAACAACATTTACTTATATTTTGCTTAATGCCAACTCATTAATCATGAAAAATCCTCCACTTCCCTTCTTCTGCCTCCAAGTCAGTCACAGTTGGTTGACTATTACTGCTCCTACTTCTTGACTGACCCTTATTCCAATTTGTTCTGGCAAATTCTTCTTCATCCTGTTTAGCTCAGATGTTACCTGAAGTATGTATCACCTAAAGCATATCAAGAAGCATCCTTTGAAAGACACTGCTGCTCCACGTTAAGGTAAACCCTAGTAGATTTATTAACTCTCTCTGTGCTGCCTACAGATGCTTCCATTATGTTACTTTACGTGTAACATAAAGTATGTCACATTTGTTCCATATGTATGTAATATTATGTTCCCCTGTTATTTACCAAATTTCTTTACCTTTATTTATTTATCCACTATGTTATTTACCTTATTTCTTTCTGTATTTGCACTGCCTTATTAGATTATGCACTCCTTGATGAACACTAACTTACAACTGTGTATACTGTATATACCTTGGCTTTGTTCATTAGCTAGCAAAGTGTAAGTGCTCAGAAAATGTTGCCGAATGATTCACTGCATAAAAGACGAACGGGCTGAGCAAAACAGGGTGAATCCTCTTCTGTGTCTTTCATTAAAAAGAGCTCACTGGAGGGGCCAGCCCTGTGGCTGAGTGGTTAAGTTTGTGCACTTTGCTTTGCCTGTTTGGATCCTGGGCACGGACATGGCACCACTCATCAGGCCATGCTGAGGCGGCATCCCACATGCCACAACTAGAAAGACCTACAACTAAAATATACAACTATGCTACCGGGGGGATTTGGGAAGAAAAAGCAAAAAAAGAGAAGAAGAAGAAGAAGGAGGAGGAAGAAGAAGAAAGAAGGGGGGGGGGCGGAGGAGGAGGAGGAGGAGGAGGAGGAGGAGGAGGAGGAGGAGGCGGCGGCGGAGGCGGCGGAGGAGGAGGCGGCGGAGGCGGAGGCGGCGGAGGCGGCGGAGGCGGCAGCGGCGGCAGAGGCGGAGGCGGAGGAGGAGGCGGAGGAGGAGGAGGAGGCGGAGGAGGAGGAGGAGGAGGAGGAGGAGGCGGAGGCGGAGGCGGCGGAGGCGGCGGAGGCGGAGGAGGAGGAGGCGGAGGAGGAGGAGGCGGAGGAGGAGGCGGAGGAGGCGGAGGAGGAGGAGGAGGCGGAGGCGGAGGCGGAGGAGGCGGAGGCGGAGGAGGCGGAGGCGGAGGCGGAGGCGGAGGAGGAGGAGAAGAAGGAGGAGGAGGAGAAGAAGGAGGAGGAGAAGGAGAAGGAGAAGGAGAAGAAGAAGAAGAAGAAGGAGAAGAAGAAGAAGAAGAAGAAGAAGAAGTGGATTGGCAACAGTTGTTAACTCAGGTGCCAACCTTTAAGAAAAAAAAAAGAGAGATCACTGGAGCTACTGGAAAGGAAAGCTCAATACTCAATGTCAGCAATCCAGAAAATTAGTTGCAATGGTCTGCCATTTCCTTGTGTCCAAAGAAAGGCCAATTGCCATTGGAAAGCTGGCCTCTTTTAAAGCTACCCATAAAAATACGCTTTTAGCCACCCTGAGCTCACACAAGCTTTTTTAGTCTCCTTAGTGAAAGTGCATTATCACCTTTTCTGCAATAAAACATATCTACCCCCAGTAGTCAAGTATGGAAGTAAAAAGGGCTAAATTTATATATACATATCCTTATTGTCTGTATCTTGAAATCTGAATGATAGCCTGGGTTTAAATCTGTTTCATTTCAAGATAGTACCTACATCTAAGGAGATATAACTTTGGGAAAAGGAAAATAGAATTTAAGAGACAGGATATCTAACTTCATTTCATTCACTGTGGCTCAGACTGCTGCAGTTGCCACTCACTTAATTACAAATGTTTTGGGAAAACAAATCTTCTATTAAAGCGTACCTCTTAGACTCTCTTCTCTTGCCTTTTGAAATAATAAACACACAAAACATAAATGTTAGCAAAGATAGTATGTAAGCTTGTGAAATGGTGTTTAAACATGGAAATGCAAACAGCACCTAAGACAGTGCTCTGACATGTTGCGACTCCATAAATATCAAGTGTCTTCTGTTTTATGAGGCAAAATATCTATACAAGAGTCAATGTGAACTGAAGGTAGCTTGGGCATGGAGAGGCAGAAGAACTCAAATTAAAATCTAGACATATGGGACCAGTCTGGTGGTTGAGTGGTTAAGTTCATGTGCCCTGCTTTGGTGGCCCAGGGTTTCACAGATTTGGATCCTGGGCGTGGACATGGTACCGCTCAACAGGCCATGCTGAGGCGGTGTCCCACATGCCACAACTAGAAGGACCCGCAACTAAAATATACAACTATGTACCGGGGGGCTTTGGGGAGAAAAAGGAAAAATAAAATCTTAAAAAAAAAAAATCTAGACATATATACGTATGTATGTAAGTCTAGACCTTAAATTGAGGTTTTTTTTAGTATGGACATAGGACTGAAATTGCTGGGTTATAGGGTAATAGACACTGCCAAACAATTTTGTCATACTCAAACGACATACAAGCATTCAGGTTGCTCCACACACACTTACCAAAACTTGGTATTCTTTCTCATTTTGAACATTCTTGTGGATGTATATGGTATTATATTCAGTTTTAGTTTGCATTTCCTTGATGAGTAGTAAAGTAGACCACCTTATAATATATTTATTGGCTAATATAATTCTTATGGACCAAACTGTGAACGCCACGAATTTCTATGTTGAAGCTCTAAACCCCTACTCCACCCTCTGCCTCAGTGCCTCAGAATGTGACTATCTGGAGATAGGGCATTTAAAGGTTAAATGAGGTCTTATGTGTGGTCCCTACTCCAATATGACTATTGTCCTTATAAGAAGAGGAAGGGACAACAGGGATGAGTGTGCACAGAGGCAAAGACCTGGGAGGATACAGCAAGAAGGCAGACATCTGCAAGCCAAGGAGAGAGGCCTCAGAAGAAACCAAACCTGCTGACCCCTTGATCTTGGACTTCTAGCCTCCAGAACTGTGAAAAAATAAACTTCTGTTGTTTAAGCTATCCAGTCTGTGGTATTTTGTTATGGCAGCCCTAGCAAACTAATACAATAATTATTCTCTTTTGTAAAGAGCCTTACCATGACAGTCCTGGAATACTTTTAGAAGTAGTTTCACAATTTTATTAAACTACTTTGATCCCTATGAATTAATATAATAATTTAAATTCACTATTTTAGAGACAAAGAAATTAAAAGTTACTTATCAGCCAAAGAGTATGAAAACAAAATATTTAGACCACTAAATTTCCAAATGCCTAAATTAGCTAAGTACTATTCTCAGAAAGCAAAAGCAATTTATAAAAGTAAGAAATCACCAGTATACATACACACACACACACACACACACACACATATATACACACACACGCACATATACATATATATGTATGTGTGTACATATGTTGAAAATGTTGACTAATATATGCAGAAGGCTTAATGGCAGTCAGTCACTTAAATCCAAATATCACTCTGAACCACAAATTCAAGTAATTAAGAGGTCTCACATGCTGTAGGAGTAAATGACACTGGCCTGGGTCCTCCGGGATTTATTGGTGGGAGGGGTGGCATGGTGGGAGGTGAGGATCTTGACTGTATCTTCACTTCCACAGGCGATCCAGGCATTGCTGGCACCCTTTTCTCAGGACCAACTGTAGAGAATAAAAGGAATGAAGGTCAAAGTTTTCTGTAAGATAATAAAAATGTGACAATAATTTGAAACACCAACACACTTTCCTAGAGAATTGAGAAGGTAAGAAGATGCTTAGTTTAATAGGCTGAATGGTGACACCCAAAAAGACATTAATCCCTTGAACTGTGAATGTTTCCCTATTTGGAAAAGGAGTCTTTGAAGATGTAGTTAAGGATCTTGAGAGGAGATCATCCTGGATTACCTGGGCGGGCTCTAAAGACAATATGAATGACACCCTCATAAGAAGAGTTGAAGAGACACAGAGGGAAGACTACTTGAAGACAGACCTAGTCACACACAGAGAACACAATGTGACGGTGGAGGTGGAGGTGGAGGTTTGGAGTGATGCGTCTACAAGTGAAGGAGCGTCAAGGATTATCAGCAGCCTCCAGAAGCTAGGACACAGGTATGGAAGAGATTCTTCCTCTGACTCCCCAAAAAGGAATCAACCATGTTGATACCTCGATTTGGGACTTCTGCCCTCCTGAATTATGAGAGAATATTGTTGTCTTAAGCCACCTTGCTTGTGAAACTTTGTTACAGCAACCCCAGAAAGCTAAAACAAGGCAACAAAGTCAAGGGGTGACATGACCTGAAAGTTAACAGTGAGAATAGTGGCTGAGAGAAGAAAGCAGGTTATAAATTCAGCTTATCTCAACTGCATTCTTTCTTGACTTCTCCTTATAAATGTATCAAATTAATAGGGGAAAATAAAATATGACTATCTAGACCAGTAGGTGTCAAACGCATAGCATGGAAATAGGATAATAATCAGTTGTGCATAAATTACTATGAATGATGAAGTAGTAAATTTTTACACATAACAATCACTCTAAGTAGGGAAAAAAAAGGTAAATTCAACAGCTCTGGCATCAGGCATGTAAATGCCATTTATGATGTATAGTATCCAAAAAGATGAAAAGCAGAGCTGATTCTAAACTAAGCACAGGCTACTTTACCCATGGGGACAATTCGTAAGTAGCTATTTGATAATACCAGGCAGTAAGAAATTCCAAAAAGAGAAATTTGATAGATTAAACTTAATGATGTTAGAATTCGGTTCGAGCTAATATGAATAAGACTTGATACTGAGGAGTAATATTCTAATATCTTCAAAAAACTATTTTTCCCCATTAATGGGAACTTGTTATACACTCCGTTAATAATAGGGCCAGGGCTACCATCATCACCTTTATATCGAGCTATTTCCTCTCAGTTAAGTCTAAACTTTTCATTTAAGTACTATGTATTTATTCTCCAATAACTGCTGGATTCAATTTAAAGTACAAGAAATGGACACCAAACGTTTAAATGAGAATGTTAAATCAAAGATTTCTTTCTGTGAGATGATTGCTATAAACACACTACATACAATTCATGACACTGGCAACAAGGCACATCTTTTGTCCATTCATGAGCACCTTCTAATGAGGAAAATACCCCCAAATATTCTTTTCACGCTTCAGTTTGTAATGGCCACATTCTGGGAGGAGATATAATGAATACAGAAAGTCAATCAAGGAAGTAATGCTCCCAAGTTACAAATCCCCTGACAAAAACGTACAGCTCTCTGAGAGCCATGTGGGTAACACTCTGTCAGCCCTTCCCATCTCTCTGTCCAGGACATTTTCTTTGTGAAATTGATGGTAGTCCTGTACCTGATTAGTAGACTAACGAGCTGTTGCGTTTGTCTTTTTCCTCTTGACAGTATTTCCTCAATGCCCTTCAGAGAACAGTTGACACGTTTCCAGCTCTTCCATCTGGGGCCCAGCTTTCTGGAGGGTGGGGGGAGAAGGGAAGGAAGGAACTGACAGTTGTCTCGCACTGTTATGTGTTGTGTATAGTGTGCAAGAACCTAGAGGGAGCCTTTCTTCAGACCACCTGCCTTTAACAGCAAGGGCGCCAAAGGCCTGAGGAGGGCTTAGCAGTGAGATGTGTTTTAACATTCAGCTCTTGGCAGAATGAAATACTCAAAGCAGCCCAACTGTAGAACACTGAATAACATACCACTGAAAGCTCAGATACTGGGTAAAACCCAGCCTAAAAAGTACTGTTTACAGATTAACACTACCCATCTCTTGTTCACACCACTACTCACAACTCTGCAACACTAGTGTTATTTCTCACGTTTCAATAACATTGTCTAGCAGAAAAAGCATGTGTATGGAGATAAGAGATTTGATGTGAATTCTTATTCTGTTACTCACAACCTACATGAATCTTATCAAACCATTCCACCTTTCTGCACTTATTTTCAACACATGTAAAATGGGAGATGATAAGACCTACCTGCAGGAAAGACATAAGAATTAGAGCCAATGCCTAAATTAGTGCTAGACTAAAGATGGTTGTATTCAGTAAATAGTAATGATGATTAGAAAACAGGAAGCCAGGGCCGCTTCAGCAGCCCAGGGTTTCGCCGGTTCTGATCCTGGGCGCAGACACGGCACCGCTCATCAGGCCATGCTGAGGCGGCATCCCACATGCCACAACTGGAAGGACCCACAACTAAAAATACACAACTATGTACCGGGGGGCTTTGGGGAGAAAAAGGAAAAATAAAATCTTAAAACAAACAAACAAAAAATCAGGAAGCGTAGTGTCAAGTTCGGATTTACCCTAACTAGCCATGTGACCATGTCCAAGTTAATATCAATATTGGTTTCCCATGGAAAATGGGTGTACTATCAACAATTAATCCACCTAATACCTCCAAAGTAGGTATTTTAACCTTCTGCTTGGTGGCTGAGACATGTCTTCATGTCATCACTGTTAGAGTGACTTCATTTCTGAATTTTCATGAAACTGATGCTCATGTTTTATATTCTAGCTGGATTCCTTCAAAGAACCAACCATATTTTGAGCTCTTTTTAATTCCATAGAACGTTAGATAAAGTTCAAGGAGAAGAAATTCCTTTCTCAAGTGTGACTTGAGCCCGTAAACACCACTGCTCAGACTATCAAAGAGACATAAAGTCTTCATTCCCAGAAAATCAAAATAACGCTTAGTTTTGTCATAAAGGTTCAACTTCATTCTAAACATAGATTCTAAGATTCAAAGTGACAATTTATTCATTCTATGAGTTTGTGCTTTGGTTATTTTGAATATTTGGATAAATATGGATTAAAAAATAAAATTCATGGGGCCGGCCTGGTGGCAGAGTGGTTAAGTCCAGCTCTGTTTTGGTGAACTGGGGTTCAAGATTCAGATCTCAGGCGTGGACCTACACCACTCAAAGCCATTCTGTAGTGGGGACCCACATACAAAAAGAAAATAGAGGAAGACTGGCACAGATGTTAGCTCAGGGCAAATTTTCCTCAAGCAAAAAGAGGAGGATTGGCAACAGGTGTTAGCTCAGGGCCAATCTTCCTCACCAAAAATAATAATGATAATAATAAAATAAAATAAAACAAATATATAACCACATGCCCTTTCAAAATCACTGATGCTTCAACACCTGACCACATAAAGCCAAATAACTTGAGCTAAAGATGAGGCGTGAATATGGAAAAGCATGCCTGAATAATTACTTTACTTCTCCATTTTGCAAAACGCTAAGGATGTCATGAAAACAGAAAACTGAAGGAAAGAACAAAGTAACGAATACTTCTCTGTGTGATAGCAGTGCTATTTTTTTTTTCTCGCATAGGAGCTTGAAGAATCAAACACGAAACTAAAGAGTGGAACTATTCTGTCCTCTAAGAGAAAGGAATACTGCACATAAACACAAACATCCCAGACAAAAGCTACTTGGGAAGAAGGCTACGATAAACCGCCCACAAGCGGGGGCGTTTACAAATCATTATAAACTGCTTTCTCTTTAAGGTTTTTAAAAATTACTTTGAGGCTGATGAAGGAACAATAAATAGAAGAGGTATAAAAATGAGATAAGAAAAATGCAATTTTGTGAAAGGAAGAGCTATCCAGAAACAGCTGAAAAGAAGGGAAACTCCCAGGGCTGCAGGGAGGAAGCATGTTTAGACGAAAGAAGGTGAAGATGTGAAGGGTGCTCTATCACTTACTAGTTGCCTGACGATGGTCTTCCTCATCCATCCCTGGGGATAACACTTACGACACAAGGTTATTGTGGAGGGTACCATAATATATATAATAATGACTGGTACATAGTAAACACTCTTACATGTTTACTTAAATCAGATTAAAAATCTGTTAGAATTAATCATTTTATTTGGCCATTGAGATGTTGACCTATGCTGAACTTTGGGTAGAAGATATGGTCAAGTGCTCCGACTGTCATCACTGAGAAGAATGAACTGAATATAGATCTTTCAGATGTATAGTACAGTGATCATTCCAAACAGGCTGACTGAGGAAGCCACTACATCTGTTTCTTTAAAACAAATCAGACTTTAACTAAGAAACAATTTGGAAGGTTTAAACAGAATTATCTTTGGGGGCAGAGACAAAGGTAGATGATTTCCTTTTTTATATGTATAAGCATACATTTCCATGGTTCAAAAATCAGTATGACATAAAAAGAAATACTCCTTACTCCTGTCCCTACATAACCCATCCCATAGGTAACCATTTTAATTGGTTTCTTGAGTATCCTTCCATTCTTTGTCTGTGTACAAATGAGCAAACATAAATTCTTATCCCATCCATTTATACAAAGGTTGCATAATTACATTAAACTGAGTGTCCCCAATAATCCCCTCTCTGTAGCTATGCCTTTTGAAATGCATCAGGAAGTGGGGTCATTTCCCTATCCTCTGAATCTGGCCAGGCCTCTGACTTGCTTTGGCCAACATAATGTGAGGGAAATGACAGACTGCCAGTTCTAAGCCTCTCTTGGAACCCTGACCCTGACATGAAAGCAAATCCAGACTAGTTTGCTGGGGCGTGAGACCACAAGAAACAGAGATGAGATGTACCACCAGTTAAGGCCAGCTAATCCCCAAACATGTAAGAGCCTAACCTAGTTGAGTCTGATCTGCAGCTAGCTGACTGCAGTCATATGAATGAGTGAGCACAACCAAGAGCAGAACTGCCTCACTTATACTCATAAGGAAAAAAATAAAAAGCTTATTGTTTCAGACCACTAAGTTTTAGGATGGTTTTTATATATAGCAACAGACCAATAGGCAAGAGATTTATAACACATACAAACTGTACTGTTCCTTGGTTTCTTGTTGTTCTTTTGTTTTGTTTCATCATTTTACACTATGTCCTGAAATTCTTAATTCCACAACCTTTTTTTGTTAATGGATGCATGATATTCCACTGTGTGGATGTACCACAGTTTATTTAAACAATCCCCTACTGATGAATAACTGGATTGTTTCCAACCATTTGTGGCTGAATTTTGAGACTCTCCAGATCCCATGACTGCCCTATATTTGCCAGGCTTTGAGAAAGAGATAAAAGAAGACAGGGCCCTGAGTTATAGAAAAGACAGATATATTAAAATGTGTACAAAGAACTAAGAAAATAAAGTAGAAACATTACTATGTATACAGGCTAGGGAAGTCTTTACAAACCATTAAGCAGTTAACTGGGAAGGCTACATGCACTTTCCAGACAGCATACAGGACAAAAGCATGAAGGATACAGTTTGAATATTGCTCTTAAAGTGGGGATCAGAACCAAGGGAAAAATTATGAAAGATTTCCTTGACCACAGTCTCTCTTTAACCATTGCCAAGGATAAGTAAATGTTCTGAATGTATAATTGTCAGATGAGAGCATTTCCAAAACCGACAGTTCTAACCTGCTAAAGATAGAGGAAAGAACATCAAAATTACTTTTGCACTTATAGGCTTACAAGGCTGGCTAAACGGATTTGGGCATAGCACATGCTTTATAGATTAAGCATTTCTGATCCTTGTAGCTCTGCCACTAACTTGACAACACATCCAATTTTCTAATAGCATGCAGACTTCATAGGCAGACACAGCCAGGAATAACTGTTTACAATGACAGATAATTTATCATTCAACAAAAATTGAGGCATAAAGATACAAGAAATTAACAGAAAATATTTTACAAGGGACTTTGAAGACAAAGCTCAATTAAAACAAAATTAATGCTGTACTATATATCAATAATTTTTATATATACATAAAACAATATATATCAAATTTTTCCATTCCACATTTATAAATACATAAAGAAAATAAATTTACCTAATATATTCTTTTTTTTTTAAGATTGGCACCTGAGCTAACAACTGTTGCCAATCTTTTTTTTTTTTTTGCCTGCTTTTTTCTCCCCAAATCACCCCAGCACGTAGTTGTGGGTCTTTCCAGCTGTGGCATGTGGAATGCCGCCTCAATGTGGCCTGACAAGCGGTGCCATGTCCGCACCCAGGATCTGTACAAGTGAAACCCTGGGCTGCCAAAGCTAAGTGCACGAACTTAACCACTCAGCCACGGGACCAGCCCCTACCTAATACATTCTTAAAGCTCAGGGATCAAGGTGGGTGGAGGGTGGGCACAGGAGGTGAAGGGGAGCACTTGTGTGCTGACAGACAACAAATGATGTGCAAATGAAATTTCACAATGATGTAAATTATTATGAATCTCAATTTTTTAAAAAAACAGGGATCAGCAAACTTTTTCTGCATAGGACAAGACGGTAAATATTTTTGGTACTGTGGGCCATATGGTCTCTGTCACAACTATTCAACTCTGCTGTTGTAGCACATTCTAGACAATAAATAAACGAATGAGCTTGGCTGTGTTACAATAAAACTTTATTTACAAAAACAGTCAATGGACCATAGTTTACTGACTCCTGTGGCTGATTAAAAAAATGGAAACATTCAAATAACTAATTCTTAGCTTATTTCTATGCCTATAAAATCTATTTTACAGCATCCACTCAAATGGTTCATCTGAATAACCTTTTGTTTTCTTAAGGCTGGATATAAAGAGACCTTTACTTATTGAACTCCGAGGAAAATAATATACAAAAAATTATTTGGAAACAGAAAAATTATTTAAAGACAGAATACTAACAGCATGAAGTCAGAGCTGAGGAGTTGCAAAGATGAGGTTAGTTACCTCATAGTCTTCCAAAAATCAGACAGACCTAAAAGAAGAACCACAGAGATGACTAGCATACCTGTGAAGGATCACTTACTTCATGATTACACTAATTTCCTCCCTAGTCATCCCTCTTTTCTTTATCTTCTTCTATCAGTGCCATCTGACTCCAGACACAGAGACACCCAGATATAATTAACTCTAACACCTCAATAATAACAAACAATCCAATTTTAAGAATGAACAAAGAATATTTAAAGAGACAATTCCCAAAAGAAGATATACAAACGGGTGATAAGGACATAAAAAGATGCTTGACCTACTAGTCCATCAAAGAAACACAAATTATAACACATCAGCAAAAAGCAACACAGTACTGATACATATATCCAACAACATGAACAAATGTCAAAAACACTAGGCTAAGTGAAAGATGCCAGACATACAACAAAAATACATACTGTATTATTCTATTTATATGAAGCTTTAGACAAGACAAAATTTCTGATACAAAGCAGATCAGAGGCTGCCTGAGACTGATGGGAAGAAACAGAGTAAGGGGCACATTAAGGGGCATGATAAATCTTTTTATGGCGATGGAAATATTCTATATCTTGATTGTAATGCCGCTAACACAACTATACACAACAGCTAAAACTCAAACTGCATAATAAATAAAATGGGTGAATTTCATTATATATAAATTATACCACAATAAATCTGAGAAAAAAAATCAGCAAACCAAATCCAGCAATGTATTTTTTTTAAAACTCACAATCAAGTTGAGTTTATCCAAGAATGCAAGGAAAATTTTAGAAAACTGAACATAATTCACCATATTAACAGATTAAAAGAAACACCTTAAAATCACCTCAGTAATTACAGAAAATGCATTTGATAAAAACCAATTTCCACTCATGAATATGAACATAACTAGAAATAGAAGGTTGATTCCTTAACTTGGTAAAATGTCTCTTCCAAAAACCCACATAAAATGTCATACTCAGGGCCCAATCCTGTGGCCGAGTAAGGTTCTGTGTGCTCTGCCTCGGTGCCCGGGTTCATGGGTTCAGATCTCAGGTAAGGACCTACTCCACTCACGGGCCACACTGTGGCAGTATCCCACATACAAAAAACTAGGGGAAGACTGGCACAGATGTTAGCTCAGGGCTAATCCTCCTCAAGCAAAAAAGAGGAAGATTGGCAAGGGATGTTAGCTCAGGGTGAATCTTCCTCAGAAAAAGAAAAAAAAGAGCCATACTCAATGTAAATTGGTACAGTTACTATGGAAAACAGTATGGAGATTCCTCAAAAAATTAAAAATAGAAATATCATATGATCGAGCTATTTCACGTCTGGGTAGTTATCCAAAGAACACGAAAATACTCATCTGATAAGACATATGCACCCCCATGTTCATTGCAGCACTATTCACAATAGCCAAGACTTGGAAGCAACCTGTGTCCATCAACAGATGAATGGATAAAGAAGATGTGCTGTACATGTATATACAATGGAATACTATTCAGCCATAAAAAAGGACAAAATCTTGCCATTTGTGACAACATGGATGGACCTTGAGGGTATTAGGCTAAGCAAAGTAAGACAATTACCATTTTACTTCCCTCATATGTGTAAGATAAACAAACAAACAAACAAACAAACATATACATACAGAGAACAGAATGGTGGTCACCAGAGGGTAAGGGGGTGGGGGGAGGGTGGAAGGGGTAAAGGGACACATGTGTGCAGTGACAGATGGCAACCAGGCTTCCGGTGGTGAACAGGATGCAGTCTATTCAGAAGTTGAAATATAATGATGTACACCTGAAATGTATACATTATAAACCAATGTGACCTCAAAAACTAAAGTCATATTTATTGGTGAAATATTACAAGCAATGTCTTTCAACTCAGAAAGAAGATAACGATGTCCAGTATCTGTACTTCAGTTCAACATTTACTCAAGAGTCAAACCATAGCAGCAGAAGAGTTCAGAAGAAAAAATGGAAATAAGGTTTGGACAGGAGAAAGTAAAACTGTCCTTTTGTACAAACTAGATGACTTTCTATATAAAAAACCAACAGAATCTGCCACCCAATTATTAGAATATGCAGTTTCTGTAAGGTTGCTAGATAAAATTCCAATATCTTAAAAATTAATTGCATTTGTGTACACCAGCAAACAAGAGTAATTTCAAAAAGATATGAATATACAACAAAAATTATAAACCATCTACAAATAAACCTAACACAAGATATGTAAGACCTTTGTGAAGGACAGAAGTAGACTGAAAGACATAAAGGAGACAAGTAATTGGAAAGATCCATCATGCCTACAGATGGGAAGACTCACCATCACCAATACTTTCTCTTCATGTTAATGTATAAATTCAATGTAATTCTTATTACATGCCTGCAAGATTTTTGGTGTAACTTGATGAGCAAATACTAAAATTTATCTACAAAAGTCATGTTAAATGTCCAGCAACAACATAATAGACAACTAAACTGTGGCATATTTATAAATAAAAGTCAATACTATTAAAATAAGTGAACTAGAGCCATATGCATCAAAAGGATAAATCCCAAAACAATGCAGTAATATTAGGTAAAAAGAACAGGTTGCAGGTGGGGCCGGCCTTGTGGCCGAGTGGTTAAGTTCACGCGCTCCACTTCAGTGGCCCAGACTTTCACTGGTTCGGATGCTGGGTGCAGACATGGAACCGCTCATTAGGCCACGCTGAGGCAGCGTCCCACAAGTCATAACTAGAAGGACCCGCAACTAAAATATACAACTATGTACTGAGGAGATTTGGGGAGAAAAAGCAGGAAACAACAAAGAAGAAGAAGATTAGCAATATTTGGTAGCTCAGGTGTCAGTCTTTCAAAAAAAAAAAAAGAACAGGTTGCAGGAAAAATAGTCTAAATTAATAAATAGTCTTTTTGAAATAGTCTTTCAAAAAGTCTAAAATCATTAAAAATTTACATAGGGTAAGGGATCAATTTACATGACACATTTACATATATATATATGTAGTAATTGTTTTTTTTTTTTTTTTTGAGGAAGATTAGCTCTGAACTAACATCCACCACCAATCCTCCTCTTTTTGCTGAGGAAGACTGGCCCTGAGCTAACATCCATGCCCATCTTCCTCTACTTCATATGTGGGACGCCTGTCACAGCATGGCTTGACAAGCGGTGCATAGCTCCGCACCCAGGATCTGACCCATCAAACCCTGGGCTGCTGAAGCGGAATATATGAACTTAACTGCTGCACCACTGGGCTGGCCCCCTGTAGTAAAATATTTTTAAAAGCAAGGGAATAATAAACATTAAATTTGGGGCCAGCCCAGTGGCAAAAAAGAGGAGGACTGGCAGTAGTTAGCTCAGGGCTAATGTTCCTCAAAAAAACCCAAAAAACATTAAATTTAGGATAAGGACTACTAGAAAGGGAAGGAAAGGGATGGAATCAAGCACAGTTACAAACTGCAGTTCTAATGCTTCACTTCTCTCTCTCTTTTTTTTGGTGAGGAATGCTGGCCCTGAGCTAACATCTGTGGCAGTCTTCCTCTATTTTGTATGTGGGTCGGCTGGCCACCCACAAGTGATGTAGGTGCACACCTGAGAACCAAAGCCGGGCCACTAAAGCAGAGTGCACCAATCTTAACCACTTTGCCCATGGGGCCAGGCCCTCACTCCTTTAAAAGATCTGAAGCAGGGCCCAGCCTGGTGGCGTAGTGGTTGAGTTCAGCATGCTTCACTTTGGCAGCCCAGGGTTCATGGGTTCGGATCCCAGGTGTGGACCTACACCACTCATTAAGCCATTGTGTGGCAGCGACCCACATACAAAATAGAGGAAGACTGCCACAGATGTTAGCTCAGGGCCAGCATTCCTCAAGCAAAAAGAGGAAGATTGGCAACAGATGTAAGCTTAGGGCCAATCTTCCTCACCAAAAAAAACCCAAAAAAAAACACCAAACAAAGCATCTGAAGCAAAACATAAGACAAAACATTAAAATTTGGCAAAGCTAAGAGTGGGTACATGAGTGTTTGTTACACTGTGCTTTTTCCTTATTTTGTAAGCTTGAAATATTTCATAAGGAAAGATAGATCACTCGCTGCAATGGGGAAAATGGTGAGACCATAATGCAGGAAGACACTACTTACAGGTTGTTATAGTGAGAGAAGACTGTGGCCTGAGATAGCAGTAGCAATAGGAATGGAAAAAAGGGGGTGGATTTCAGTTATCTAGAGTTAGGCTAGGACTTGTTGACTGACTAGATGTGGAGGATAAGTCAGGGTAACATGTGGAATTATTAACCAAGATAGAGGCCACTAGAAGGAGAGTATGTTGGAGGGGAGAGATGATGAGTTCAGTATTGGATATACTGCTTTCACGATGCTTCTGAGTTAGCCAAGTGGAGGTTTCCAGTTGATAGTTAAATTCAGAAGTTTGGAGCTGAAAATAGCCTGGTCTAGAATTGAGAGCTATCAGCATAAAAATGAGGAAATTCCTGCTATGAGAGATTGAAAGGAAAAGATGTGATGTTTCAAAATACAACTAAATTAAATTATGCCTGCTGATTTTTATCCTATTGACTTTTACCATATTCAGCATTGATTGAGAATAGCTAGTAACTATTATACACTAAATATTCATTCATACTTTAGTAGTTTATTCAGATGCTCTTCTTCAATGCTAGTAATTGGTTTCTTTGGATTAGCTGTAAAGTCAAAGATTTATAACATGTTTATAAGCCCCTAACTCTCACCATTTCCCAAGTTTTATAATTTGTCCATACGGTTCCACAGAAAATTCTGCTTTGCGCTTCTCTGCTGATGTTTTCAGTTTCTAATTCTGGAGAGTCAGGCTTGGCTACCCATGTCCATCTATCTACACTAAAGCCCTTTTAGGACAATTCCATTCACAGGGAAAATATGAATAAGTCAGGAAAGGAGGATGGAAAAGGGAAGATGATAAGAAAAGTGTTACTTTCGGAGACTGGAATATGAAAAAGAGTATAGTTGACTTCTGTGGAAGTGTTCTTTTCAGTATGTTAGCTTGCTAGGGCTGGCATTACAAAGTATCATGGACTCGTTGGTTTAAATAACAGAAATCTATTTTCCTCACAATTCTGGAAGCTAGAAGTCCAAGAGGTGTTGGGAGGGTTGGTTTCTTCTGAGGCCTCTCTCCTTGGTTTGTAGGTGGCTGTCTTCTCCCTGTGTCTTCATGGTCTTCCCTTTGTACATACCTGAGTTCAATTTCCTCTTCTTACAAGGACATCAGTCATATTGGATTAAGGCCCATCCTAATGACCTCATTTTAACTTCATGACCATCTTAAAAACCCTATCTCCAGGAGTGGTTAAGTTCACACGCTCCACTTTGGTGGCCCAGGGTTTCACCGGTTCAGATCCTGGGTGCGGACATGGCACTGCTCATCAGGCCATGCTGAGGTGGCATCCCACATGCCACAACTAGAGAGACCCACAACTAAAATATACAACTATGTACTGGTGGGGATTTGAGGAGAAAAAGCAGAAAAAAAAATGGCAAGAGTTGTTACCTCAGGTGCCAATCTTAAAAAAAACCAAACCTATCTCCAAATTCAGTTACATTCTGAGGATCTGGGGATTAAGACTTCAACATATAAATTTTGAGGGGACACAATTCACCCTATAATAGTGGGGGTGGGGAGGGATGAAAAAAGCAATTCAGTTAAGGAGGTTGAGCAGCTTTTTCTGAATTGAACTTAGTATTCTCTTATTCATTAATTCGAAAATAGCTGAGTACCTACGAGGTATCCTATTGCTGAGGACAGAGCACTCAAACAAGAGTAAGTAAATGACAGATCAAGAAACAATTCTGAGGTTTTTAGCCTGAGCAACTGGAAGGACGGAGTTGCCATTTACTGAGAAGGGCGGAAATGTGAAAGGAAGATGAGGAGAGGGGTAGTTCGAGACCAGGAATAAGTGTGAAATGCCTAGTAGATATTTAAATGGAGATGTTGGATAGGGAACTGGACATAAAAGTCTGGAGACGAGGCCTGGGATGGGAATGTCTGAGCTTGTGATTAAATGTTGTCAACTGAAGATACACAAACACTAGTGAAAGCCTGAACCTGGGTATCTTAGAGGAAGTGAGTATAAAGTAGAGGTTCAAGGACTGCTCTTTAGGTACAGTACTCTCATTTGGGGACATCATGGAAGATAAAAAAATAGAAGCCACATGAAGAGTATAATCTGCTGGGCTGTAGGCACTGTGAATTTCAAGATTAAATATACAAATATTCACGTAGGAATACATTCTAGCTGTTTAGGTTATTATAGTGATTAGATCTATGATTAAGAAAATATCTTTTTAAGTCAATTATTTTAAAACTTTGGCTTTTGTCAAGGTGTCAACAAACAAGACTACAATTAAAAAGAAGGTCAGAATAAATATATTATTTGTAGCAAAGGATACAAAAGCATTTAAGAGACTGCATACAAATCTCACTCCAGAACTTAACTGGGACAAGTACAATGGGTAAAGTACCTTAGGCCAGATAAGAGAGTTAATATAAAGTTTTCCTTCCTCCCCTAATTCAAGACTAGCTGAAACTAGCTATTCTCTTAGCTGAAACACAATATATAGTAAATATGAAAAAGCTTGTTTGCAGCAAAAGATAAGATGAAAAGGGCAGTTTGCCAAATGCACCAAATTCCAAACCAGCTGGAGATTTTGTCGTAGAAGAGTCAAAGGCAGGTTACTGTAGAAGAAAGAAGACTAGGTATGAAACTGAGGATGTCACGTTGAATCCTGATTGTTCGGTCAATTTATCAGCTGTGGGACCTTGGACAAGTCACTCCAGAACTATGCTTTCCTCATCTGTAACATGGAGGGAGGTGTTGAAAGGCCCCTAAAGTAACAACTAAGAAAGTGCTCTGTTACACTATGCAAGTGTAAGATATTATTAGGCAGCTATCCATCAGAAATGTATTAACCATCATTATGTCACTATATGTTGAAGTAACTACAGGATCTCCTCCAATGCTAACAATTTTAATATTTAAAGATATGTTGCACAATTGCCTGCCAAATCAAAACCCTGTTGATAACTTTAAAGCAAGTTAAAAGCAACAGCAACACAGCTGACTTGATAATGTAAATAAAGAAAAGTGAAGTATGGATTGTTGCTTCCCAGCTCCAGCAAATGTTTAGTTGGAATAATACAGTTATCTACTACAACTGCACAACACCTGTTTCAAATTTCCACCAAGTTGATATTCCTCACATGAACAGAAATGACTTAAAATTACATTTGATTAGTATCTTGCCTTCCCATGGAGGTTTCCCCCACCACAATCTAAATCTCTCAACCTCTTAACATTGTGCAGCATTACTGTTCTGGCCAAACACATGCAGCTAAAGTCAGCTCAGAAGTGAGACTGTTGGGGTAGGGCCTGTGGCTAAGTGGTTAGTTTGCGCTCCGCTTCAGCGGCCCAGGGTTTCACTGGTTCCGATCCTGGGTGCAAACATGGCACGGCGCATCAAGCCATGCTGAGGCAGCATCCCACACAGCACAACAAGAAGCAGGCACAACTAGGATATACAACTACGTACTGGGGGGCTTCGGGGAGAAGAAGAAGAAAAAGGAAAAAGAAAAGAAGATTGGCAACAGATGTTAGCTCATGCCAATCTTTAAAAAAAAAAAAAAAAAAAGAAGTGAGATTGGCAGAGAATAAGCTAACTCCAGTCTTCTTGGTCAAATATCTTACACATTTTTCTGGAGACAGGGAGAAATGATGTAAGTTTCTCACACAGCTAGTTAACGACTTCCCTAAGCTTCAAACCCAGGTCTCTCTGGTCCCATCTACTGATGCATCTGTGCTACAATTTCTCTGGAACACAGAACCTTCTAAAACAATAAATCAGTAAATCCTGACGGGGCAAGTATAAAACATATTACTATGTATCACTTATCCATCTCCACTGTTCTACTTTAGCTCAAGTCACTGTCATCTGTCACCTGTACTACTGCAACTGCCTCCTAACTATTCTTTCTGCTTCTGCTTTCCTTTCCAAGCCATCCTCCACATAGCAGTCAAGGTGCTGATTTAAAAACCTCAAATAATAGATCTTGTCCCAGGTCAATTTAAACTCCTCTAATGGCTTCCCATTGCTCAAACTCTTCACCTTGGCTTAAATGCAACGATCTACTCAGCAGCTTTCAAAGTGTGGTCTGGGAACCCCTGGGGATTCTAGAGACCCTTTGGGGGGGGGGGGGTGTGCACGCACACACGTGAGCACAGGGTCAAAACAATTTTCATAATAATAAGAGGTTATCTGTTTTCTTTACTCTTACTCTTTCATGAGTGTACAGTGGCTTTTTCCAGTGACTACACAATGAACGAGGTCAGAGGAGGCTCACAACACAGAAGCAGATATGAGAATCCAGTTATCTTCTATTAAGCTGATCATTAAAGAGATTTGCCTAAGAAACTACAAGCAAGAGCAGTGGTTTAATAACAACTGTTAGTTGATGAACAGGAAAAAAAAAGACATATAAATTTACTTGACACTAGGGAGATAAAGTAAATATGAAGATAGAGGTATAAGAACCCATCAGTATCACTTAAAAAAAAAAAAAAAAAAAGTCATGGGGCCGGCCTTGTGGCGAAGTGGTTAAGTTTGAGTGCTCTGCTTCGGTGGCCTAGAGTTTCGATAGTTCGGATCCTGGGTGTGGACATGGCACCGCTCCTCAGACGATGCTGAGGTGGCATCCCACATGCCACAACTAGAAGGACCCACAACTAAAAAATACACAGCTATGTACCAGGGGGCTTTGGGGAGAAAAAGGAAAAAATAAAATCTTAAAAAAAAAACCCTCAAAAAAAGCATCATCACGCATATAATAAAGGCAGTATAATGTTACATAAATTATGAAGCAATTATTTGTGTTAACTATAAAGAAGCTGAATATCTATGTTTTTAAATTGCTGGGGAATATCACAGACTAATGTAGACATCAAACCTTTTGTTCATAACTCTCTCCATAGGCCTTTCTATCCCAAAGATGCTATATTTATCTAGATCCATCCTCCCCCATATACACACAGCTGTTAGTCTTTCATAGTGAAAAATATTATATTTTAAAAGGATGTTAACTTTTGCTATTTTAATTATATTATATTGAGTAAAAATGTTCAATGCAAAAGCATATGTGCCCAGCCCCATCTTTCAAATATTAGTAGGGTAACCACCAAGTTAATAATGACTTAAAATTTTTTTTCTAAATAACATTGCCATGCTCAGTTAACTCGGAAGTACAAATATTTTTCTTTCCTGTTCATATTTATTCTTAAAACGTTAAAAAGAGCCTGCCAATGCTAGGATTCCACTTGGTTCCATGTCCCTTAATATTTGAAAAACTGGTTCATATGTTCTCCCAGTCTGAAGAATGGCTGGCCAGCCCAAGAGTTTCTTCCTTGGGGTGGATAACCACAAAAAGAGAACTACAGACTCAGGAGTATCAGGGACCAAAGATCAAGCTCTCCCAAGATGGGAAGCCCCTGGACCACCTCCCTGGCTGACACCCAGCTTCTGTTAGGGAACTCTAGGCACTTAGGGGTTTGCCTTACTGCAAAGAGAGCACACACCATTGCTGGATAACTGAAAGTGGTTCTTGGCAATGGTCACTAATTGCTAATAGTTCTGTCTACTGGGTCTTACCACTGTCAAATATTTGAAGAAAAGATAAAAATTCCCACAACAGATAAAGACCAGGGGTGGTGTCTCCTCAGCCTCCTTGCACTCCTCCTTTCACCTCCAACCCTGAAGCTCTATGTTAGATTCATTCATTTGTGCGGCTCCCACAGTCCCAAGCTGTCCTCTGTTGTTCTTCACCATCTTTAAGTTTCAGCTCTAGTTTAAGTGATACATTTTGCATTTATACCCTTGAAGTTTCCATCTACCACAAACTTACTTTATACTTAGTTTTCGTAGAAATAAGTCTTCAGGGGCCAGCCCGGTGGCACAGCGGTTAAGTTCGCACGTTCTGCTTCTTGGCGGCCCGGGGTTCGCAGGTTCAGATCCCGGGTGCGGACACGGCATCACTTGGCAAAAGCCATGTTGTGGTGGGCGTCCCACGTGTAAAGCAGAGGAAGATGGGCATGGATGTTAGCTCAGGGCCAGTCTTCCTCAGCAAAAAGAGGAGGATTGGCAGTAGTTAGCTCAGGGTTAGTCTTCCTCAAAAAAAAAAAAAAAGAAAGAAATAGGTCTTCAGTTTAATCAAAAGCTTTTTGAGGCTGCCCCGTGGCCAAGTGGTTGGGTTCACACACTTGACTTCAGCTGCCCAGGGTTCACTGGTTCCGATTCTGGGCGCAGACTTGTGCAGCACTCATTGGGCCATGCTGTGGCAGCATCTCACATAGAAGAACTCGAATGACTTACAGCTAGGATATACAACCATGTACTAGGGTTTGAGGGAAAAAAGAAAAGAGGAAGACTGCCAACAGATGTTAGCTCAGGACCAATCTTCCTCCCCAAAATAAACAAACAAACAAAAACATAAAAGCTTGTTGATGAGGGGAAGGGGTCTATTTATAGAAATGTTCTTTTTTCCCTTCTTTCAGCTCCTCAATGTTGAACCATTCCTGCATTATGGGATTACGTTGCTTGATTACGCTGTATTACTCTTAAATACAGCATTAGTCTTTAAAATAAACCAACAATTACAGAAAAAGATAATGCAGTTTAAATCTTTCAAACAGGCCAGAAATGAAGGAGAAAGAAAGAAATATCTCGAGTTGAATGACAATGGTACTTCTTAGGTTAAAATATATTTATTTGTACCTAACTTTCTATTCTAATTACAGAAAATGATTCAAAAAGTTCACTTTTTCTCCTCTAAGTTCATCATTTTAAATAACATTTGAGCAAAGCAAAAACACAGACTAACAGTGCATATTTTAAATTAAAATATCAACAACAAATAATAGTTGAGTCTACTGAATGGGAAGTTTCAATCTTCCCCTTTTAGTAGGAAGACCCAATGATTCACTCTAAATTCTTGACTTCATCACTATCAAAAATTTCTAATGCAATTTAAACCATGCGAATGAAACAATGTTTGGAACAAACGGTCCAGATGTGAGCATCTGCCTCTCATTTGCCTTGGGACAGAAATCGTGAGTTAAGATTAATGGCTTTAAATGCCAAAACAGCCCAGACATAACAAGTTAAAATGAAATACAAGAAAAATGATTCAACTTTTGGTCTTGGAACCATCCAAGATGTTTTTCCATACAGGTCCACTTAAGGGAATGTAATTAAAACTGATTTCAATCAACAGAGGCCGAGTATTACGTTTAAGTAGTAAAGTTTAGATTTAGGTAGAGACAATGCTAGGAGACTCTCCTATATACTTTTAGAAAGCTAGCAACCAAGTTCAGAGCTTTCAAACTAGGACAACCCGGAATTTCTGTGCTCTAATTATGAACCTTCTGAGAAAAAGAAAAATTAAGAGTCAAAATACCTACGTCTGTGGGATCACAGGACCTTTTCCTGATTCAGAGCTGCATTCTATCTTTACTTCCCAATTATAAATCCCTTTGGCCCTTCAGTTCTAACCAAAAAGTACTTCTGATTATTTAGAAACTCTTGACTATGAAGGATCTTAAGATTTTTTCCCCCCCTGAGGAAGATTTCCCTTGAGCTAACATCTGCTGCCAATCCTCCTCTTTCTGAATGTGAGACGCCACCAATGTATGGTCAGTGACAGATGAGTGGTGTAGGTCCATGCCCGGGAACCAAACTCAGGCCACTGATGTGGAGCACACTAAACTTAACCACGAGGCCACCAGGGCTGGCCAAATGATCTTAAGATTTTCAACTCATATCCAATGCAAGAATTTGCTATAGAATACAAATGGCTTCCATGAATCCAGTCTCTGCTTAAAACCATCAGAGAAAGACAGGATGAGTAGGTTCCATTGTTTTGGATAAAGAATCAACATCAACAGAACTACAGTTTACTCATCTCTAAAATAAGGGATAATTATGATAATAATTAATTGCAGTGTTAATAGGATTACATGAGCATATACTTGCAGCCCTTTTGCACACTGTAAAATACCATAGCTACCACCTTTTTAGGGGAGTGCGGCAAATGATCAAATAGAGACTGCTATGCAAAGACGAACAAAAGTATTAAATTTATATTTCAATAGCCAACCATAAAGAGTAATCACGCTTTTCCTCTATTGTTAAGCTTTTCTCCCAAAGTTAACTTTCAATTTACCATGGCCAAGGTTTTAATATCAATTTCTCCACATTTCCTCAGCCAGCCCTCTATCACTCTGTCAAAGCATAACAAAAATAGGATGGTGAATTTTGAGAGAAAACAACGATGTAGTTACAGTGCAAACTCTAAGGCTTCCTAGATTATCTATATGCTTGCTACCTTCCATTAGTTACAGTATCCGATTACTAATGTACTAGGAAGAAAAGCACAGAAATAAATGTATTTTGAACGACCAACATTCAATTAGTGGGATTAAAAAATGATTTCTCTGCCAGAAAAATGTTCATACCATTTGACTGTGTGACTTCACTCCTGGGAATTTGTCCTTAAGAAAATAACCCAAGGGAAAAAGCAATTTATACCACAGAGGAATGGTTAATTAAATAGTAGAACTGCATGTCAATGCAAACTGTGAAGGCATTACAACTAAAATTATGGGGGCCAGCCCAGTGGCATAGTGGTTAAGTTTGCACACTCTGCTTTGGCGGCCCCGGGTTCACTGGTTCAGATCCCAAGTGCAGACCTATGCACTGTTCATCAAGCCGTGCTGTGACAGGTGTCCCACATATATGATAGAGGAAGGTGGGAACAGATGTTAGCTCAGGCCCAATCTTCCTCAGCTTTTAAAAGGAGGACTGGCAGTGGATGTTAGCTCGGGGCTAATGTTCCTCACCAACATATATTTATATAATTATGAAGATCATTCAACACTTGGGGAAATGTATACAATACAAAACTCTGTGGGGCGAAGCCTCCTACAAAATTATATATGTGGTATGATTATGATTATTTATCAAAAATAGATACATATGGTCACAGTATGGAAAGGAACACGAAAATGAAATTCAGGACAGAGTGGAGATAACAGATAAATATCAAGTTCTTTGAATCCTTTGGAACATTGCTTATGAAATATTTTCATTTGCTCTCTCACTAAATTTTCTTGTCTACTGAAGAATTATAAGACACCCACTGTGCTGCCAAGCATTCCTAATATGTTAAGTCTTTCTTCATACACAAGTAGTATGGCAGTATGATCCAGTTACAGCGACCTCATTTTTGAAACCGTTAATTTTGAAAAGCAATTAGGGTCAGAGAACAATGGGGCAGATTATTTAAAATAGGAAGCATAACAGAAAAACCAAGATTGGAAAGTCGGAAGCCCGACCCCAGTCCTTCTCCACCTCAGCAGAACAGACGGGAAAAAGACTCTTAATTTAGACCGACTGGATAGGTTACAATCTCAGTAACTGGACTGTATGACTAAAGGCATGTCAGTTAACCTGTCAAAACCTCACCATCAGTTTAAAGGCTATCACTTTTGGGTACACAGTAAATGCTTAAACAAATAAGCACACCTAAAGCAGTGGTTCACTATCTATGTAAAATAGGCAATTAAGTCTGCCTCTCTCTGCAAACTGTTTCGTCATCAGGAAATGAAGTTAATAATCCTGTTCTAAACGATAAACCATTTTACTAAACATACCAACATCAACATCATCATCATCTTCATCATCATCTACTACTATTGTTGTTACTACCTCTACTGTTCCTACCACGAAGCTGGCTAGAGTTTACCTAATGGGCTGAGGAAGATATCTTCTAGTCTAAAAATGTCTAATTACAAACATGAGAGTATGCAATCAAGAAGGGAAAACAGCAAGTCCACAACTAAACGCATAGTATGATTGACACAAGAGAGGGTACAGGAAAGTGCTTCCAGCATTTTGAGACAGTTGTCCTCTGGGAGTGAAAGTACTGAAAATGAATGCATACTACAGTAAAGCTCCCTGCACAAAGAATACATCTGATAAAATGGTTTCTAAATGCATTGCTGGTAGAGACCTAGTCATCACCTAAACCCAAACAAGGTAACTCAGGACTTAAATATACTCAACCAACATTCCTCTATGATTTATTATTTAAATTTAACAAATAATTCATTCCCAATTGTACGCAATTTTATCCTTTATAGAAACAAGGAGATTAAAAGATTTACTAAATATGATTTACTTAATATAAAATATTGACTTTTCATATAAACATACTCAACTAAGAAACAGAGAAGAAACACCCTAAAACCTCATCAAACATTATATTCAAATTATTGGTTCATAAAAATAATTACATCTCCCCAAATAAGGTTCACAATTAGTTGAATAACTTCAAACTAGAAAGCCTATAGTCAGTCTGTTCAAAGAAAATGAGACCCAGACAAGGGCTCAGTCCGTGGCCCTGGGAAGTGACCCATTATCATGTGGCTAGAACAGCTTTGTAGTAATGACTTAAACTGAAACAAGTGGTTTCTCAAATTAGCACAATAATATTCTTCTAGAAAGGACTGGTAGATGGCAACACAATCTAA